>NW_024367819.1:8830806-9244366 GCF_014805655.1 Passer montanus | reverse complement strand
AGAGGGAGAGGAGAGGAGAGGAGAGGAGAGGAGAGGAGAGGAGAGGAGACAATGTTGCAAGAAAGGGCATTGACACGGATAGCCCAGGGAGCTTCTGGAATCTCCTTCCTTGGAGATATTCAAAAGCCAACCAGACCTGTTGGCTGGTTCTGGGAGGCCCAGCAAGCATTGGACCAGATGACCATCAGAAACCCCTGCCAACTTCAAGTGTTCTGTGATTCTGTCCTAACTAATTTATGTATTTTATTGATATTTCTCTTTATCTCTGGCACTCCTCATGTACGTCCATGTTAACACCTGACCAAATGCAGACTTACTAATTCCCTGGAGTGTTATTCCAAAATACCATAATTATAAATTTCAAAGAATTCACTTCCACATTCCACTTGGCAGTGTGAATTGCCACTACCATGTGGGAGCATAGTTGTCATCTGCAAAAAGGGCACAATGTAAGAGGTATAACAGTCAAAATGGGTATGACTACCCCTAATCAGGATTCCAGCCCAAAGATAAAGCTTTTTGTTTCAGGAATTTGCTGTTCAGAAGAGAGTTCTCACTGTTGGCTTCTGCACCTGTGAGCACTTAGCATTTTTGTAACTCAGGCGACACGTATTTCCATTTAACTACCTAGAAAGTGAAAAACAACATTAATGCAAATTATGGAATGTTCTAAGCATCTTGGTCTCCCAGAGTTTGCAAGATAGGATGTCCAGTGTTCTCCTTCTGTGTATCTCTGATAAAGCATGTATTTGATGAGAAAAGAATACAAAAACAAATTAAAGGCTGACAATGCACAACTGGCAATGTAAGCAATGGTAACACTGAAATGAGAATTTGCGCCTCAAAGCTGAAGGGGTCGATTTTCTAACTTCAAAGTGTTCATATTTATAAACTCAGTTATTATGCTTTAAAAACTTTTTAATAAAAACAAAAATATTTCAGTTTTTTGAAATATACTTTCACTTAGAACCATACTCCCTCTTTAGTGGGAGTAAGCTGATCCTTCTCCCACTCCGGTATTAGACCCCATTTCCCCTTTTGCTTTTGTTTTCACTTTACCTTTGATTCAAACAAATAAAAAAAATCTTTCACCTTTCACTACAAGTCAGTCAGACATTTTTTGACTGTCCTTACAATTTTCTGGTATCAGAACAGATCCTAGTTCCATAAAAGAAAAGAAAGTTCTTATACTGTCATGACAAAGAATGTTTGATCACTCTGCGAACACTGAGTGGGGTTTATTCAGTAGCTGACCAGGTTTGGAGCGTTCTGCAGCAAGGCAAAATGAGGTGAATCTTTTCAGTATTTAGTTAAAAAGATCCACTGAGTACATGAAAATTATCATTTTAAGAAGTTAATAACTCAGCTAACCTCATGCAGATGACAAGAGGATAACTTCCTCCACAAATTAGAGGTATTATCATTCTTCAGCAATGGTTTTCTTTATGGTGCAATACAAAAATTAATCCTCTAAACATATGAACTATTTCAAACAAAGCAGAGAGACATATTCATCACATGAGAAACTCTAGTTTTGCTGAGATTTTTTTCACTAATGTGCTATTTGTCCCAGACATTAATATATCTAAGTCTCATATTGTAAAAAGTTTGATTTTTTAAGTCTTATATCCAGAGAGAAAAATAAACAAACAAAACTACAAAACTGTAATTCAGTATCATCAACCTCCTCCAGCTCACTGTGTCAGACATATTCAGGAGAAGTGGCAGGACCTGACTGAAACAGCTGTCCTGTTCTCAAGTATTGTAAAAAAATTCCTTTCTGTTCTCCACTCTGGCTCACATCTCAGAGGGTTTTCTTATTTCTTTTTTTTCAGATCACCTATATCTCTGAAAAGCGTACATAGCTTCTTTAAAATTTAAAACAGGGTGGAAATATTAGGGTAAGTTTTTATCCTTATTGCCTAATTATGTCACCTTTTAAAACCATTTTCTTTCCTTTGAGGGATGATTCCTTTGATTTAATGTGTGAGCAACAGCAGCTAATTACTTTTATCTACTATGTCTAGATAAAACAGAGAAACAGATAGCAAAATAAGTTAACAGATAAAAAATCGATAGAATAATGCTTGTAAGTACAAAACATATCAGAACTTCTATCTTAAATGGGAAATTTAAAGGGACTTAATTCGCACTTATATGTCCTTAGGAAAACTTCCTACTCTTTTAAGTCTTTTTTCATGAATCTCGCTCCCAAGAGATACCAGTAAGAGGAACAGCTTCAAAGTGTACATGAAATAACAAAAGAAACTATACAACATGGCTGTCAAATTTATGTCTATTTTATGTAACTAAGGAATGTCAAAAATCAGATACGACTACACATCTTCATCTCCTTTTCCTCCCAAATCTCTGTCTAAATTAAAGTCATTTTAGATGCCACTATTGAAAAATTACATAAATTTTAAAGTAGGTATTAGGTATTTCATTTGACAGGGCCCTTTCAGACTGTCACACGGCAAATAGCAGAGCTGGATAATATATTTTGTCATCTTGTCTCTAGAAGTATACCTTACATCTCAATTTCAGCAGAGAATGAATGTTTTGTCTGTTAATCCCAGTAGGCACCAGCTCACATCTCTAAAACTTCACATGATTTCTCCCAGCACTGCTAAAACTGGCAATTTTGTCCAGGAAGGAGATTCAGGAATTAAATTAAACTGGTTCATTTGAAGACTCTTGATGCCACTTACCCTATTGAGTCAGCACTCTCTGCAAAAACGTTCAACAGCTTCTGGCTTCTCCTGACTGATTCTTATTTTCCTCTGTGTTGTCACATCACTTTTTTTTACCAAATGTAAATGACAGGTAGCAGAGTGTGTCTCCTGCAAGGCACACATTTGGCAGTGATGCTACACTTCAGCAATGAGCTTTGACTGACTACTAACAGAACTGTAAGTGACCTCACTCTAAAGCAAGTCAGTAAAAGTCAGGTTATTTCTTCAGCTATATAATAATTATCATCAAGTAGGCCATAAAAATTGTCCTACTTCAGTAATATACTTCAGTTATATTTGAGATGATTTATTGAGTCAGAAAATAAGGCAGAATTGAACAGAATGCAGAGCAAAATATGTTAAAAATCCCATAGACTTTTAGACTAAAAAGACTTTATGAGTGTTGCAAAGGAAAAAAAACCAAAAACAACCCCCTAAGTTTAAAAGCTGAACATCATTAATTTCAAAGAGATTTTAAATTTCCTTTGAGGGGGAGAATATAGTCTCATATGAATATGAAAGTGCTAATCAGGTATCCTTTTGAGCTGTAACATTTTATTCATACAATATATACAAATGCAAGAGGTGCATCTTCTAAGACTGTCCAATAAACATTTTTCTGTCTTATACACAGCATTTCAAAGAACTGAGTGTCCTGATAATTTCAATAATTTCTACTGAAATATCCATGCCTATATAGTCCCAGTTACCACCAAATGTGACCTGACACTTTGTATATCAGGGGTCACCACCTTATTTTGCAGAAGACAGGTTCATCACTGCAAATCCAAACAGAAAAGTGAAGCTATAAGCCTGTCTCATGTTCCAGGTGCATGGCTCTATCCATTCCTGAATGAATATGTGCATGTGATACCAGACAAAGGTAACTATCAGTGTTTTCATTACTACCGGTGTTGCAGCTATATACATATATACATATGTGCAATGAAGAACAGGCATATAAAGATACAGAAGAATGATCCAGAAGAAGATAAGTGGTAGGGACACAACTTACAAAATCCCAAGTATCTCAAGCTAAGATGTCAAATATTCAGAATACTGCTTAAACCTCACCTGAATGGGTAGAAAATCAAATCCTTTAATCATTTTGGACACTGAGCAGACTACCACTGCTTCCTCTTATATTAATTTTTGTAGCATAGTCCAAATATATTTAGATACAATTCAATCTTGCAACATTACTGAAAATACCAACCTTAAACCACAAGGTTACTCCATCAAATCCAGAACCAAAAAATTGTGTTTAAAAGTTGTTTATATCACACAATTCACTGAATGTTGATGCTTCTGAGTAACTATATATGGATCAAATATGAAAGAAAACTTTCAGAGCATCCTGTCGACACCCTCCCTTCAGATACTTATATACATTCATAAATCTCATCTCAGTGTTCTCCTCTCAAGGCTGAACATGTCCAACTCACCTCACAAAGAGATGCTTCAGACCCTACTCATCTTTGCTTCCCTTCACTGCACACACTCCAGGAACTCCATGTCTGTCTTGTCCTGAGGAGTCCAGAACTGCACAGAGCACTCCAGACCTCACCAGAGTACTGGGGCAGGATCACCTCCCTAGAGCTGCTGGCAGTGCTCTTCCCAGTGCACCACAGGACACCATTGGCCTTCCTGGCCCACAGGATACACATCTGGCTCATGGATAACTTGTCCAGTAGGACCCCAGGTCCTTCTCTGCAGAGCTGCTTTCCAGCCTGGGATTATTCTTCTCCAGGGGCAGGATCTGCACTTGCCTTTGTTGAATTTCAGAAGGTTCCTCTCCACCCATCTCTCCAGCCTGTCAAGGTCCCTCTGAAGGGCTGCACAGACTTCTGGAGTACCAGCCACCCCTCCAGATTTGATGTCAGAGAACTTGCTGAGGAGACATCTGCCCCTTTTGCCAAGTCACTGATGAAAAGTTAAGCAATGCTGGGACCAGTACTGACCCTTAGGTGACACCAGTAGGCCTCCAACTAGACTGTGACACTGATTACAGTCCTCTGAGAGCTGGCACTCACTGTCCACTTATGCAACCCCCACTTCCTAAACTTGCCTGTAAGCATCTACATTTACTAACAGTAAACACACTGAACTTAGAATTCCTGAAGCTTTTGATATTTTTAAAGCAACAAAATTAATTACATAATGATATATGAAAACCACAGGATTGTTTTAAATTTTTCTTTCTTCTTTCTTAGGTCATTTTTTTTGTTTAAAATAATATCCTACTAATAAAATCTGAATTACAAATATGTACTCAAGTCTATCTGGTTTACTTACATCCTTGCAAATAAATGCAAAAAACATTTTTCTTTCCCTCATAAGGCTACTTCAAGAAATAAAATTGGAGCAAGCTGTAAAATTCTTATTTGACAAAAATATCTGCTTACAACACAATACATACATATATACATACACAGATCACACTTTGAAGAGTTGCCACTAAATATTTCAAGGGCAGAAAAATGTAAATGAACAGTTTGTCTCTGATGCATTTTTCTGGACAGACACTTTCTGCAAAAGCTTTCATTTTCACAGAGGCAGAAAGGGTCAAGCTATTCCCTCTGCAGTATGGGACTAATATTCTACTACTTTTGAGTGTGAAAAACTTAAAACTGTGCTTATTTCATAATTCTGCTGACTTTAATAATGTCCATAACTTGACACCTACTGAAGATAACTTTTCAGTGTATCTAATACCCAAAAAAAGAAATTTTAATACATGCCATTTTTAATACATGCTTATAATCTAGACTTGTAGACAGGAGTATGGTTTATCCCCATCTGGGAAATTTATGAGGACTCTGAATCTGGAATATTGCTCTGGAATCACTAATTCAGTCCTCATGTGGTTCTGACATTATAATGCAGATTTCTCATATTTAAACTGGAATAAAGCCTGCATATTTTGAAATCAGGAAATCCACCTGAATATCCAAAAATAAATACTTTGGAATGATTATTTTTAAACAGCAATTTCAATTCCATTTATTGGCAAGCTCTTCTGGACACATGAACACCAAGCAATGGTTTAGACCACATAGTTATGCTTGTTATTAGCTTATACAGTATCAGTATATAGGAATAATTATTTTACTATTTAATGTTATAGAGTGTTTATTACCAGAAAAACAGGTTCCTACTGAGTGTGACGGTACTTCTGAGGATGCAAAATCTGCAGCTAGGGCAAAATAAAGGAATGCGAAACTGGCTAAAATATTTAAATCAATAAGTTCTAGGAGTGAAATAAAGTATATTGTTTTCTTCTATTAGCTAATTCAGTACCCTTTTCAGCACTATGCTGATAAGAGTTTTCTTGTGTATGTACACATTGCTGAGCTGATGGCTCACAAAGACACCACAATAAGAATAAAGAAGTTCAAAGAGCAAAAGGTTAGTTATACCAGAATAGCTATGATAACATTACTTAACAAGACAAACTTGTGACCCACTAGTATCTTAGGCATACATTGTAAAAAAAAAAACCAAAAAAAAACCAAAACAAAACTCAAAAATTTCCAGAAGTTAGTAGGGTTTTTTTATGTCAGAGAAGTCACTATTTGTACAGCTTTTAGCAGATGGCACTATTTATTTACTTAGACATAACATCAGAGCAAGATTAGTTTTCAAGCCTTTCAAGTGTGTGAAACCTATCTTCCACCAGAAATACCAATCCTTGACCCTTGCTTGGTAAGATTTTAAAGAACATTGGGCTGATACAGACATTTGTTGTCCTTTCAGAACTAATGCACTGAAAATGCCAGTACAAAGTATAACTTTGACAAATTTGCCTCAGAATAAATCACTGCCATCCAGAGTTGCTTTTGAAGGCTACAGCTGCCAACAAAAGAAAGCTGACTGTTTGTTTCAGGAAAGCGAGTCTCTACCTCCATACTACAGATCTTACTCCTTATTATGGATGCATAGAACCTTCAAAGTGAAACATAGAAACTGAAATTTTAGAGAGTTTAAGTTATCTTATGATAATTATTCTGTTTATCTCACATTATAGTTAATTAGCAGATATTTAAAAGTCACTTGTGCTTCATGCTTGGCCTACCCAACTCTGAAGAAGTAGAGGGAGATGGAGAATTAATCTGTGAAAACAGTTCCAGTGAATATCATTGATGGACTTCTGTAAAAGTTTGATAAATGTGTGAATTGCAATACCCAGGTGACAATAACCTGGCCAAACCTTAAGGATTTTCCCTAATGAGAAATGAATTTAGGGAACTGCTCTGCTGCTTCCTGCACCTTGAAGATGGCAGGGTTTCTTTGAGAACTGTTTTTCCAAAGTACTGGCACATCCTAAATTACTTTTCTCTAGCTGACTCTCAAAAATCAGCACAATTACGACAGGATATTCAAAGCTATTCAGACATTAGCAGAAGTCTGCATGAGATACCTGCCACCTGCCCGCCCATGGAAACTGGCAATCCAAATAACTGGCATGGGCAACAAATGAATGATGGAAACATCAGGGCATAATTGAAAGTGCGAGCAACCTAAACTATGGGTGTGACAACAGGTTTTGCCAGTGGTAAGGTCTGCTGTCACAGCAATAAGTGCAGAAAAACACACTTAAAACACACAAAAAACCCCCAAACAAACAAACAAAAACCACTAAGAAACAAACCCAAACAAAACAAAAAAACCCCCCCAAAAATTAAAAAAAAACCAAACAACAAAAAACCCACCAAAATCTAAAACCCCCCCAAAAAAACAAAAAAAAACAAGCAAAGGAAAAGAAGCCCAAAAAATTCATCTCCAAATATACTTTCAAGAGCCTTTGTTAACAGTGTTTAGAGGAGTAGACTAATGACTGGATTGTGCTGAAGCAGATGGAGTATCTGTCAGAGCAGCAGCAGGTCACAGGGCTCCTCCACCACTGAAAAGTGTTGGAGGAACAAACTTATGATGTGCAGAGCATATTAGAGATTACTAAGGAGACATAATAAATTGCAAATAAAAGCAACAACCACATGCTTTAGAGGCTACTGTGGGAAGATGAAAAAAAGGAATAATGAAAAACAATTAAGATGGACAATCTCAAGAAAATTATCTTGATATTGAGATATTAGCTCATGAAAGAGTCTGCTCAAAAGAGGGACTGAAGTTGTATTGTCTGAAAGGTCAGCAAGAAACCTCAACAAAAAGATTAGATAAGATTAGGCACTGAGCACTGCCATTTACACAAAAAGAGCAGGTGAGGAAGCACGTCTTCAACATTTTGACTTTTTAAGGCTGTTATTCATACACAAGCATGCCCTATTCCTCAATAATTATGTGAAGTGGATACTGAAGAGCACACGTCCTTGATCTGGGGAAGAGACTCGTTATCACTGGTGGAATTTCAGAATGAAGCTTTTCATTCTTAGGGCTAAATATGATAAATGTGAATACATAAATAAAAATAATACAAAAAAATCCCAAAACCCAATATGCTCCAAGGCATTACCTTAGATAAGGTTTATTCATTATTCTGTTTACCCATTGCTACAGTATATAAGTAATAGTTTGCAACATAATAGAAGAATGTGGGTATTAAAGCACCCAGAAATCCAATGACCAAGTTTAAGAAGTTTCAATGCCTGGAGAAATGTATAGCCCCAAGTAATGTACTTATACTCTGTAGAAAGAAAAAAAAAAAAAAGAAATCCAGCATAAGCCAGGAAAAAAATTTGTCAAACCAAAAGTAAATTATAGGTGAGAGAAAGATTACATCTGCATTCTCCAAATAACCTGAGTCCCCAATGATAGATGACAAGGAAATTCCTTTTTCTGTCTGGATCACATCTGTAAATCCTCTCTTTTTTCACAAAACAGAGCTAGAATTGATGGTGAACTCTTTAACCAAGAAGAAAGCAAGGATGGTAAGTCTTTTGGTGCAATGAATATTTAATTACTACAAGAGAAGTCATACAACTACAAAAGACATGATTGAAAAACCCCACAAGGAATCATTTTATCTCCTTTTAAATAAGTCATTCCAATGGAAGATGAGACTTCCTATACCTCTGGGCAGAGGAATAAATTATCATTTGAGCAGTATTTGAGGCATTTAACTACCGTTCTCAGTAAAATGCGAAAGGCACCACTCTTTTGTTTTGTTTTCTTTTGTTCTAAAAGAATTTTTAGAAATTAGACAATTACAGCCCACTGCTCAAACAGGGAGAGGAATGAATAGCCTGCAGCCATGCATGGGGTTTGTAATTTGAAACAGTCCTACCCTGCAGGATCAGAAGCATGTTTGGGCTTTGCAGCTGGAATAAAAAATTGACATGCTTTGGGAATTGTCCTGAGAGAAGCAGAGGTGCCAGGGACCTTGGGGATTCACACCTCATTAAAAACAAAATGAGGCACCAGCCTTGAGATGTCCAAAGTGGACTAGAGGCTTGGTATAAACACTCACCACCACACACCCTTTTTCAACTGTCTGAACCAAGGAAAGATGAAATTTCCAAGGAAACTGAAATTATTTGGCCACTAAACCAACAAAATGCCTGCTTTATGTGACTTGCCCATATAAAACTTTTCCCTGAAGTAAGCTTTGAAGGACTTCCAACGAGGCTCCAAGTGTTCTTCTATTTCAATATAAAATGTCAAAAAATATGCTACATAAGACAGCATAAACAAAAAATGGGGTGGTAAAAAACTGTACAAGGTAGAATTCTTCCCTTCCCTGGTCTACTTGTATTCTAGGGCACACCTCTACCTTCAGTCTTGTTTTCAACCCAGTAGCCTTTCACTGGCTTCCTGCATGGTACCAATCCCCATGGTGAGCCAGGTCCCTTGGAAACGTCCTTCCACTGTCACCAAGCCACAGCTTTACTAAACCTGTGTCCTGTGGTCACTTCCCTGCTGTGACCAACTGCGTGGTCCCTGTGATGGCCAGAAATGTCTCTACCTGTGAATGGTCACGCTGCCTTTCATGGGAGGTGTAATATCTCTGCTGCACAAATAATGTCTCTGTGAGCCTGAGTGTAGCAGCCAAGAGAGGCAACTGGCAGCATTTCCCCCTCCTTTAACAGACCAACTTTTCAGAGGAATGTGTGTTAAACAAGGTGAAGCTAAAACAAGCTAAAAAACCAAACACATGCCTCTGTCACAGTTCTCAAAACCTCATGACTGGTTCAGTGCCTGTCCGATGTAACAAAACAATTGTACTGAATTACCAGGACCACATAACAAAGGGAAGGTACAACTCACTAGATGAAATTGACAATCTCTTATAGCACGTTTTGCAACCCAGATTTATTTTCAGATAGCCTACTGAAAAAGCTGTGTGCTTTAAATCCCTTAACTATCATAATACATACTTTTAGTAGCACATTTACATTTATTGCAATTTGCTGATCCAACACTACCTTTAAATAGCCACTTTTCCAAGTACTCTTGATTCTCATTTCATCCAACCCAATTTGTTTCTGAATTCACACAGATATTGTTTATTCAGTTATAAAACAGCTTAAAGGAAAACCCAGAAAAAAAACCCTACATTCGTTCAAGTCACAAGCTTTAAATATATTAAACCAGCAGGTATATTGCACTTTACCAGAGAACTGTTTTCTATATAAAACATTTCTTACTGTTTCACTTCACAATTCAAAATCTGCATAATGACACTTCAATTCCTCAAGAGCCTCATCTGGTCCTAACAAGTTAGTACTAGTAGTCAGAGGCACTTTTGATAAACAGTGTACACAGGAAGTCATTGTTGAGAGAGACAATTAATTTGGATTCCTACTTGCAGTCATTTATCCTTCCCATTTTTCTGTAACCCCCTGCACATATTTTTTTCCAGTCAAATAAAGCTAGCTGATTCTTCATACCTGTATGTTTTGTAAAAGAGACATCTCTTCAGGGGGACCTTAATCACATGTTCCTGAAGGCCCACAAAAAGGACACTCTGGCTGTGCAGGATCTGAAGGCTCCTGATGGGCTCTCGCTGACTTTTTGGCAAGAGTTCAATTTCCTCAAGCAGGCAGCTGCTTGAAGTCTGGTTCACTGGGGCAAGTACTTTCTTAATAGTGCCATAGTCTGAAAAGACAAGAGGAAAATTAGTTACTAAAAATCACACTAGCAATTCTACTTGCTTGGTGTCATTCCGTGAAAAAATCTTTGTGTTGGATGTTTTCAATGAAGTCTCAGAATGCAGGATGATTTTGACTGAAGTTTCCTTATGTATTATAGTACAGCTAAATGAACTTAGAAAACTTTAAAGTCTGTTTTCATGTGATGCAATACATTAAAAAAAAGGAAAATAATAAAAAAGTTATTCATGCAGAATAGCCTTCACAGCAGTAGTCACAAAACAACAAGGTTTCAAAGTCTGGCTTTGAAAATCATTGATAAATGCACATTCATACTAAGGGTTACTGACTTCAGTCTACAGGATTGTCCTACACGTCACTATATTTAAAGCAGTTTTAAAGGCATTA
The DNA here is from genome assembly GCF_014805655.1 of Passer montanus. Taxonomy (NCBI): domain Eukaryota; kingdom Metazoa; phylum Chordata; class Aves; order Passeriformes; family Passeridae; genus Passer; species Passer montanus. The sequence continues at coordinate 9,233,175 of NW_024367819.1, read as the reverse complement.
AATTCCATAATTTCCCCAGTTTGTTTTAGTATTCTTTGTGTTAAAAATTATGGAGTTTAGATATGTATCACATTCATTTAATAAAGCACATGTATATGAGTATGTGCAAGTTTTGAGTCTAAGTGAATATGAATGAATGAGCTGAACCTCTTCTTACTTATCCTGATTTTAACCTCTGAAACATAACTTTTAGCATTCACTCTTCACTTCTATTCTTAATGTGATTTCTCAGGAAAGACAGTAATGCATTGAAAACCAGTGTCACAGTATATGATAACATTCATGACTCACTCTTGCAAAGTTTTAAAATAATTTAAAAATACCAAAGTACATTTGTTCTGAACACAAAGGACCACATTCTCACACTGATAAATATCTGAGGAAGACACAGCACTATGCAATCTTTTATGTGCCAGCAATAGGAAGTATTAAAGATCCAATACTGCAAACACACACGGAGATAAGCCCTGAAGTCTGGGAAGACTTCCCTTTTGAGTTGGTAACAATGGCAAGGGGCATGTTTAGGAAGGTCTGTTCTGCAGTCCAGAAAATAGGGGGTTTGACATCACCAGCACAAGGCCAGAGGTTTGGCTCAGAGCTGGCAGTGCAGGCCCTCAGGATGTATCTGGCCCTGGCTTGGCAGGTAGTGGTTTTATCCATGGCAGGAAATACCTGGTGGCCACATGTCTGTGCCCCCCTACACCAGCTCCACCCTGGGAGCACCTGAGGCCAGGAGCTGGCACCCCTACCCAGCCACTGTACATGCCAGGGTAACTGGGCTGAGGGAGGGCAACATGACATTCCCAAACTTTGCTTGGGAAGTGGAAAGGAACAGCAAGTAAGCTGCTCTAAGAAAATACAAAAAAAAAGCAATGTCAAATAGACTCCAAAACTGAAGAGAAGAGGGAGAACCAAGATGATAGTAACTGTTTGCTGAGGGAGGGCAACATGACATTCCCAAACTTTGCTTGGGAAGTGGAGAGGAACAGCAAGTAAGCAGCTCTAAGAAAATACAAAAAAAAGCAACCTCAAATAGACTCCAAAACTGAAGAGAAGATGATAGTAACTGTTAAAAGCTCCTTGTTTTTCTGAGAAAGACTGAGTATTCAATCATGAGATCTGAAGTAGTACTGGAAGGGAGAGCATACACCAAATAGCAAGGGAAGTTAATAGGATATTTATGCATAAGATACAACATTACAGAATATAATTCTATCAAACAGTCAAAATTAATTAGATAAATGATAAATTATTAGCTGAGTATATAATATGGATTCCTCTTAGTCCATAGATCCAAATTTTGATCATACCAAATCATGTATGCATGTTAAAATCTGCCTAACCTCTCAAGTTTTAATATAATCACTTCATGCACCTGTTTACATTTTTCCCCTTTTTTGATATAAACATGCTTGACCATTTAATAGGAAAATATCTTCCAGTAAAGTACAATTTTAATTTTTATTAACCTGTTTGATAATAAAAAATCTAATTTGACGGTCACTTTTTTTCCCAAACAACCTAAAACAGACTTATATTCAAAACCTAATTAAATTGTTGCCAACAGTCAGTTTTGTCCCACAATTAAGCAATAAGCAGCACAGCTCAACAACATAGCAAGTAAACCTAATTAAATTGTTGCCAACAGTCAGTTTTGTCCCACAAATAAGCAGTACAGCTCAACAACATAACAAGCAGTGTTCCACCGATGATTACTGGATGCAAAATCTTGACTATAATTACACCAAGTTTCATGGTCAAAATATGGTCTGAGGCATGCCCCAAAATTTCAGTGCCTGTATGTCCCTGTTTTGACTGAGGCAGAATTAATTGTCCTCACATTGACTGGTTTTGGGCTGTGTTTTAGGTTTGTGCTAAGCACAGGGCTGATAATACAGAGATGTTTTTGTTATTGCTGGCTTCTTGATCAGAACCAAGGCCTTTTCAGCTCCTCATACTGCCATCCTGGAGAGGAGGTTAGGGGTGCTTGGGAGTCTGGGAGGAGACACAGCCAGGACAGGTAACCACAAGTGACCAAAGGGATATTCCATATGACATCACATTCAGTTATAAAGTGGGAGAAGAAGGAAGAAGAGGAAGATATTTGGAGTTATGGCATTTGTCTTCCCAAGTCACCATTACACCTGATATGGCCCTGCTCTCCTGGACATGGCTGAACACCTCCCTATCCATGAGAAAGAGTCAATTAATAGTAAATTGGTTTGCTTTGTTTGTGTGTGTGGCTTTTTCTTTTCCTATTAAACTGTCTTTATCTCAACCCATGTGTCTTTTTCCAATTCTCACCCTGATCATGCTGAGGGGAGGAGGGGAGAGGAGGGGAGAGGAGGGAAAAGGAGGGGAGGGGCTGCGTGGTACTTGGAGGCTGGCTGGGCTTAAACCACAACACTATGTTAATTACTGAGTGAAAGATGAATAATGTCTTTTGAGCATAGAAGTTGGAAAAATATACTAAGAAGAAGAAGGATCAGTGAGATCATTTTACAGATGTAAATTAATTGATATTGCTTTATAGATCAGTCAGTGCAACTCTATATCATATGCTTAACTGGCAGACAACAGATTCAGTGTGATTCATGACACATTGTATTTGGCGTGTCACAGTTTTCCTGCATGAGACAAAAATCAGGTACGCACACATTCAGCATGTGCTTCTTCTACAGAGCAATATTTCTTCCTACCACTGTGCTGGGTCTGGCATCTACAGACTGAATCATTTGCCATCACCTTCCCCAAGAGAAGAAAAAGCACATGACTGCAGGCCTCCCTCCCCAATGCCTACATAGACATTCAATTTAGAAATACAGCTTTGGACAGGAGAATATGATCAAACACAAACTTTGTGTTTCTTGTGGCTCATTTATTATAGATGGCAAACTTACAGTTCTTTTTATTCAAGTGTATGACCTGGAGTTCATGGTTACAGCAACATGCCATCCCAGAAAGAAATAAAATATTCTCAGTTTGAGAACTGCAGCACTAATGCCTTCCCCAAGACATCTGCCATTGTTCTTGTTCTTCCTTCTTATCTTGGCATACATTCATCATTCCTCATATTTCCTTTTGCTCTCTTTCAGCATCTCCCAAAGCATTCCTTTTTTCATTTGTTGTATGAGAGGATTAGCACTCAGAAATGTTGAAAGTCACAATTGACTGAGCTTCAATTGAAGAAACAGGGCCTGAGATCCCACAGATTACCAGGAAGAAACACTGCTCTTCTCAGGAGCAATGTGGGTCATATGCAAACTCAACAAAAAGGAATAGAATGTTACCTGAGATCTGCCTCAATAAACTTCCCTGCTTCTGACTTCTGTAACCTATCTTCTCTGCCTTCAATTCCTACTGTGTATGACTTTGATTTTGCAAGGACCACTTCGGAGGCCAAACTAGGGTGAGGATCTGGTTTCACTCCACAACTTTGAGACAGGCACAGATTGAATTTGTGTTTTGCTCACCCGTCTATGGTACGTAGTAGGGTGTGTAGATATCCTTAAAATATACTAACATGCAACATAGCTATATCAGATTTCCTTACAAGGAAAATCATAACCAGTGCTTTCAAAAGCCAGGTGTTCTGCTCCCATGTTTCCAATTCTACTACAATGTGCGCAACATTATGCAAAGCCTCCAGCAAAGATTTCCTAAAGATCTTGTAGAAGTGCTGTCTTCAAAAGTGTGGTCTGTCTGGCTATTTTCACACCACAGTTGCAAAGCAAAATAGGGTGTAAAAAACAGTAGGGAAAAATAAGTCTGGAACATGGCTCTAGGGCATGGAGTTTTTCAGACCTGTCATAATCTTTCAAGTGAAGATTTAGTTATATAATCAAACTAAGTGTCCACTTCTGCCAAGAAACAGCTGAGAAGGATAGTAACCACAGAGCATCTTAACAGATGTAACTTTATTGCCACGGACACAGGGAAAGCTGCAGTTTCATCACAAATGTCAAGCCTGAGCCTGACAATCATTTAAGAATTCAAATGAATGGCATCTTTGCATCTGACTGTAAGCAAGACATACTAAGATAGATCCAGACACCTGACAGCCTTTGTTTAAGGGTGGCTAACTACATAGAGGAGTAGTAAAGGATAATGACATTGGCCAGAATGAGTAAATAATGTGTTTTGTTAGCTTGTACTGCAATAGTCTCAAAGAGACTTGTAAAACCAGCAACTTAACATTAGAAATCCAATCACTGCGAATGAAGAGAAAAATTCTTGTTGAAATATTGCTATGTAATGTGTAGGAGACTATGAAGAACTGCATGGAAAACCTGGGATGGTGTTTTAGAGAACATGCTTAGAAGCAACAAAGTCTGTAATTTACAAAATAATAACTGGACAAAATAAAAGGATGATTTCTAAAAGTGAAAAATAAAATTTAAGATGTAAGAGGTGTAAATCATAGCCAGCAATGGAAAACACTGCAAGAGTGCAGCTGGAATCATTATAATATCTTTGGTGCTACCTGCAAAGCGAAAAAGAAAATGAACATACAAAACAAACAGCAGCTGCAACAATCTAATAAATTCATAATTCCCTGAGTTTCCCAACAGAAATAAAACCACTCATGGAAGCTTTAGCAAATTCTTGCTATAGAGAAGAATAAATATTTACATGAGCTGTTATGTTTACAAAATATTGCTGCTTTCTTCAAGCCAACAAATCATAATAAGGCAGTATAGAAGTAAGTGCATTTCACTTAGTCAAAAGAAGAGAAAAAATCTTCACCCATTCCTTTTTGAGAGGGAACCACTTTCAATCTTAACTCTTGCCATAGTACCTTGGAGAGTGTGTTGGTCTCCAGAAAGCAACTGAACCGGCACCAGGAGACAGAATCCAAACCAATGGTTTTCAGAAGAGAAGCCTACAGTATAATCTTTTGTTAATGTAGCTAAAAATCACTGCTGTCTTCTAAACTATATGAGTTGTAAGCAAAATAAACTAATAATAGTCTCAAGTATCTCTTCAGGACAGCTGTATGCCTACATTTAAGACTTAACAAATATTCCTGCAGTTTCTGAGCACAACAAGGTGCCTTTGAAAATCCAAAAATCCCTTTACATATACCAAGAAGCACCTCAAGAAACAGCAAAATCTACTGTAAATTATAAACTGTAAATGTAACTATGGGTCTGTTTTTCAAAATTACCACAAAACATTCTTCAGAATACTACTACATCTTAAGCAGATGGAAGGATTGGGTCATTGTGATGGAAAGGGGCTGTCAACACAACACACAGATGCTAAAGCAACATTTGCAACTTCAGGAGATGCTTGTAGCTAAACTTCAATAAGATCCACCTGTGCAAGAAGTACTCTACTCTCTATGTCATAACATGTGAAAACAGACTCATTGATAAATTTAAAAATCTGGCAGCACAATGACCATGGAGTTTAATAGATGGAGACTTGAGAGAATACATTTTAAAGTGTAGCTGAAACAAATATGAACTATGTATATTTTCAAGAAGTATAATTTGAAATAGACTTTGGGAAATTATATTCAGTAAGTACTTTAATTTTATCCATTATATACCGGTTTTACATATTATTAGTTGTATATAAATTATTTTTCCCATTGGAAAATAAAAGCATTAAGACAGTATTAAGACTGTTGAAATTAAAGGAAAAAATCTGTTAATGTTAAACACATTGTAAATAATATCCCTATGTACATATAAACAGTGGTTATAATAATCATATAACATTTGTATTAAACACCATAGAAACAACAACAAAAAAATAGGGCATTAGGTTCATCTTCAAGGCAGAGGTCGTTCAGAATAATAAATTGAAATACCAAATATAAAACTGATTAACCAAATGTGTAATAGCAAAAAACTCAAAGAATGTGCAAGGTAATGATTGACAACCATTCAGCCACCATGAAAAAATGGATCATCAATATTTGCTTTCCTCCACCACAGGAACTGGAAAAAGCCCTACCGTGAAGCAGAATGTGCATTTGGCTAACAGCAGAAAATCATTCCAATGAACAGAAAGTATCAGGTTGCATAAGGGCTTTAGTGTGCTCGACGCAGAAAAAAAGATGCAGGAACAGCAAATGCAGCAGCTGGTTCAGCCTAAAAAGGGGAAGCCCAGGACTTATGATTTAGCAATCTGTGTAACATCAAAAAAGATACATACGGTACACAGAATGCAATGGGGTTTAAATCCTACTCTTCTCCACCCTTTATAAAAATAACTTTAAAATTAGTCAAATCATCAGTAGAATGTGGATAATTAAAGCTTTGGCCATTATCTGTTTTCGCACGGGGGGGGGGTACAATTATGTTTAAAGGAAGGGTATGTTTAGAAGACAAATAATACAACCATGTTCTGTAACTTCAGGGCTTTTTACCTTCAGTTTTCTCAGATACATACTTATATTTGAGATACAAGAATACATTTTTAAGTCATGCTCCAGTCTAAAGGATAAGGGATATATTGAGCTTCAACTATTCTTTAAAAATGAAATATATACTATGGGTAAGCATAGAACTTCTACAATGTTTAAAAAACAAAAATAGCAGAGTTTGATTTTAAAATTCCCACCTTAATTTAATTTTTTTTATTTAATTTTTAAAATATTTTTATATGCATATTCATTAACTCTTTAGGGAAAAGAATGAACCTCAAAATGAATATGTAATTGTTATACTTCATCAAGATACAGATTTTAATTTATTTACAAATTTCTGTTTATTTTCAGAGCTGTTTTATGTTCGTGTCTCCATCTGAAACCTGTTTGAATGATCTGATTAGCGTGACAGTAATTTATTCTTTATTTCTACTTTTAATACATTTTCATGGTGTAATAAAACATATAGATGTGATTTTTATACAAGTATGAGACAAAAATGGAGGTTAAAAATCTGAATGTTCTTTTTGTGGGTTTAACAGAGAATGAAATGTGATAAGCTTATGAATCATTTAAACCATAAACCACTGTGATTTTCTTACTATTACAGGTTATTATCATCGTGATGACAACAAGGCAAGGGTGGATATTAAGAGAAATAAAGTGCATTTAGTAGGTCAAAAAAGCAATTATGTAACTGTCTAACAAAACCTCCTATGAAATACTGTGGCTGGAAACAGAAAACAAAATCATTTTGTTGCATTTCCCTGAGAAATGTTGCAAATTGTTCTTCCCCAAAATGGCTAAAAAAAATGTTGGTTACATTTTTTTTTAGCCCTTTTGGGGCAGAACACTTGCAGGAAACAGAAAAGCTTAAGATTTCCATTATTCAGGTCTCTTAGCTTTTCTTACTCCGTTACAGGATACTTGAAGGAAAAAAAAGTATGCAAGAGATCTGGAAAACTCATAAATCATTGCTCATTGACATCTAATTAAATTTCAGTAAATTAAATTAAATGATGTAATTAAAAAAAATATGCTACATTCTGGGACTTGAAACATCTTGCACTTTCTTCATGTGAGACCTTAGTACAAAATCATGAATATTTTTGGTGTGGGAGTTTTTGCCCCCATGCAAAGCAAAATACAGGCATAAAAACATCTCTGTTCTAGGCGTGTTACAGGAAGAAAACCAGGGTGTGTCAGTTTTTTATCATTCCAGAATTTAAAACAAATCATTCTTTTACCATGCTCAATATCAAAGGGTTTTGCATTTCAGAGGTTGTGTAGTACTGCTATTGCTAGAGGACAACAAAAATCCGAGGATCTTTGGCCATATGACAGCACTGAATTTTACAGCTTAAAAGCTTTTAGCAAAGTCCATGGTCATTGCTGCTCTGCTGGTATATTATTACATAGAGAAGTTAATAAAAATTAGCAGGAAAGTTAAGACTTTAAGAAAAAGCAACTACTAATGGAATTAAATTTCCTGCTTTGTGTCAAACTATATGCAATACTAAGCATCTCAAAATGGGACATTCAGTTTTCCAGTGTCTTGGTAATTAGAAAGGAAAAAAAAAAGATGTGTTGAAAAGGTACATGCATAATTTAATATATTTATTAAAAGCTAATTTTAAATTGCATAAAAACAGCTATACCACACAGTGCTTAGTGTATTAATGGTTTCAAACATCAAATAGCTGCTTAACATAGGAAATGGAAAAGGTTTGACTCTTTTCCAGAAGAGAGCTTTGGAATCAGTAGAAGAAAAACACAGAAAAACTCTATATTAAATTATGCTTTTGGGGTAAGACCCCAAATATTTCTGCAATCTGGTGCAGGTTTGTTTTTCAATTCTTGGATGCAAGGACAGCAGTTTTTGACCGATAGTCTATAAAAACAAGCACACATAATATTTTAGATTTATGTTCTTTATCTTTGGCTCTGACTCCTTCATATTCCCTCTTTCCTATTATATTTCAAGTAAATCTTGATGTTCCTCCTTATAGTATTGGAAATTCTTTTAAATCAACACTAAAATGAGATACATTTTTGATAATGCTTGTCAACAAAGGAGGTCTGATGGTCCATTACACATCCCCAGACATCCATGTGGGGGAGAGAATTTAACTAATTTGTCCATTATTAAGAATCTGAAAGGAGCAATTTTAGCCAAAAACTATTTGCATACCTGCTAAAATTATTAGCAAGATTCTTAATGCCCCAGTGGCTATTCCAAGAAAAATTCAGTTGTACCTCTTCAACTAGAGGACTTTCTCATGGTTGTATGTCAAAATGTAATATATATTTATTTTATGAAGGGAATATTTATTCTATTCTTTCTACACAGAAATTTGAACTGTTGACTTTAAGAAGCTTTTCAATAAAAAAGTGTTGATCTAGGTACTAGTTATTAAAAAATAAAGACCTTTCTTCAAAGTCATGTGTCTGGAAGGACAGAAAGAACATACAAATTAATGACATATGCAGTCCAATAATGATTGCAGAACAAATTCCCTCTCTAAAAAATGAGTAAAATAAAATTCTAAAAAAATTGTTTCTATTTGAAAATGGAACAATTTTGGGATGTATCTATCAATGGAAATCTGGAGAATCACCATCTCAATCCTCTCTTTAGGAAACTCTTCTCCAGAGGAAAAGTTTGTAAGCAGTCAACAATTTTTAGAATACTTCTGCCCTTGTAGATTAAAATTGCCATGTGTTACAGTGTCTCAAAAGCATCAAGGATATAGTCAGGGTGCAGTTGAATTAGCAAAGCTTTCTTCCAGTAGCTACCATACAAAGAGTAAAATACCTTTGTCTGTGCCTTTAGCACAGACAATATCGCAAAGCTTTCTTCCAGTAGCTACCATACAAAGAGTAAAATACCTGCCTTTAGCACAGACAATATTCACTGCTACATTAAGTAAAACATTATAAATTGGTACAAATAACATTCCCAGTAGTAGGATTTCCAATAAATCAGAAAGTTTAGAAAATAGGGCACTTTGTGTACCATTTCTCAGCAGCCATTTCACGCCCAAATTGGAATTTAACTCTAGCTCCAGTCAGACTCATTCAGAAATCTTTCAAATAGAGAATTCAAACTCTTAAGGGAAATTCAGATCTACGTAAGACTAAGATACATAGCAACTGGCAGCTAAACCAAGCAGTATGCCTTGTTTTGGAAGACTGTTTCTACAAAGTTGAAGAATTTCTAAGACTTCTCCTAAGTCCTCAAACTGGAGCTTCTAACTCTTCAATCTTCTGGAAAAGACTAAGCAAAACCTATACTAAATAACAAGTACACGCTGAATTGCATGTCTCAGCCACCACATCAATTATGTCTGTTTTTTCACAAAAAAAAAAATTAAAATTTCTCAGATTATTAGATGGATTCTCATGTACTCTAGTGGCAAAGTTTTACCCTTCCTAGATCTAAATCAGACGTTTTTTCTTGCCTGACCAAAAAGAAGTCATTTCAACAATCTCAAAACATATATATTTTTAATGAATCACTCTCACTGACCCATCTTTATCTACTATTTATCTTCTATTTCCATTCTTATAGATTTTTCAGGTTGCTAAAGATAAGCCTTAGAGCTGAGATAGAAATTCATAACATTTTGTCTGTCTTGAAGATTGATTACCCATAACAGTTCATGCACTCCACTTAGAAGTAACATGTGTCTGTAGAATACCTATAAGAAAATACTATGGCTATGGCAGCTACAGTTTCTTAACAGACTATAATTGATAAGAAAACATTTATGAATATTTCATTCTCTGATACATTCCTTTTACCTGCTGAGGTAAATCATTATCTGTTTTTAAGACTTCATGAAGGGGTATCTTTTATCTACCTTTTATTTGCAATCTCATCTAATTATTTTTCAAGTATAAATGTTTTAGTAAAGAACAAATAAACCATAATATATCACAAATACAATTTTTAAATTAAACAATTTTGAGACTTGTGAAATCTAGATTTAATTGCCAACTTTCTTTCTCTCGATTTTGTGTGTGAAAGTATGAAAGAACAGTATTCTGAAAAATAACACCACCTAAAGTGAAAAAAATTAAAACTTGAAACTTCACTTCCTGTTTTATTTAACTATAACAATATCTAATCACAAATATTTTAACAGGTACATTTCCCTACTGAAACATCTTTTGTTATGCTGTTTGCTTGGCCACTGATTTGATTCCATGAGAAATTCAAAACCAGTGACAGGTAGGTACTTTATTCTCCCTCAGTATTTAGGAGACAGTTGAACCAAAGACAGAGAAGTCCCAGTTCCAGCCAAGAAAAATCATGATTTTTTTTTATGTCCTGCAAGGAATAGGTGTCTTCCATGTCCTTAGGGATTTTTTTGGAAATTACTGCTTAATTAAAAAAGATATTGGAAAAAAAATAATAGTCCTTGGAACAAGGAACAAGGTGTAATCTCTTTAGCTGAATTCTCTATCTACTTGTTTTGATAGCTGCATGGCCACAGGAACTGTGTGTTCTGCGTGCACATTAAAACAGTGCCAGTGAGTGGGTTTGGGAGGGCTCCTGCCCACCCACAGCAGCTCCTTCTCTCCTGGATTAACCATTCAACAAGGAGGTGCAGGGAATGCCTTTGAGCTCTGAACATTATGAGGAATTAGACCTCAGCTCTACATACCCCCCCCAAAGATGCTGCTGCCATCCTCATGATGTCAGCAGCAGACTGACCCTCCTGTTTTGTGCTGATGTGTTTATTGCAGAGAATAATCCCTGAGAAATGCATCCAGTTTTCTCAATGCATAGGTACTTGATCATGTCTTTATACAGAGTATCACCATTTCTAACCCCTTCAGGAAGCTATATTAAAATGTGAATAACAATATATTAATTATTGCCACTGGTTCAAGAAATGCAATTTAAGCAGAGAAGATATAGTTAAAACTACAGCATAAAATCTTCAGATGAGGCTTTAATGAATTGAGGGAAAAAAAGCTGTTTCTCAGGACTTGGCAAAGAGATGATGGACAAGAATTTCAAGCTTGGCTCTAGTACCTCACACTCTTTTTCTTTTTTTTTCTTTGGGGAGGTGTCAGGAAATGTCAAGTAGGCTATGTAGATCAAGGCATGATTTGTAACAACACTGAGCAAACATTTCTTGATTTTACCAAACAATATTCTCATTTTGAATTCTTATTTAAATTACTCAACTTCTGTCTACAAAAGTACTCGGTAATAAAAATAAATACAAAGATCATGAAAAATGATGTAAGCATCCTCAAAGAAGGCCAGTAAAACATTTTTTTTGTCCTGCATCACACTAAAATAACTTGGCATATAAAAAGACATATTCTTCCAGCTTAGAAAAGGAATGGATTTCAACAATGTCAGATTCAACATTACATAGAATACCACGACCATTTTGGGGCACCAAACCTACAGACAAAACAAAATGTATGTATTTATCAGTGCTGTTTGTACATTTATTGCTATATCTGAATCAAAGATGCTGCCAATACGCACAACAACCTGTGAGCATGTGCCATGAGGCTATCAGTACCAAGATTCCCATCAGAAGTCTTCAGAGGTCTCAAATGTTGTCTGTTGGACATGAATCCTTCTTTCAAAACAACACTATCAGAAGAAATGATTATGAAAGGGCTGCTTAGGGCTGTACTTAAGGTTGTACTTAGTAGACAGTCAGTTACCTAGTTTGTACTTCCAGACAGACTAGGACAAGCTAGGCAGCAGTTCAGATAGAACTAGTGGAGAGGACTGTGACTGACAACACACTTTTATTTCCAAAATTTTACTCCCTACATACAGTTAGATGATAACTAAACAGATCCAACATCAAGAGCTAGACATGAATAACACCTATCCCAGAGAATGCCCATTTGGCAATACACTGAAATCACAGTCCCTTTTTCTGTTTTGACAAAATCTAACTTTTATTGCACTAAAAATGACATACATACACACACAAAACATGAAGCCCTGAGGCAAAGAAGACACAAGAGTTCTTATGGTTCTAAATGGGATACATTACATTTGTCAAGAGACATGCGATTTCAATATCCTGGATTCTAAAAAAGACAAAGAAATAAAACTTTAAGATTGTTACTGGTTGCTGAAATTGACTACAAAACAAAGTCTATATTAACTTCCCATAAACTTCTCATGAAGAGAAAACATTCCAATTTTGAAGAGATCTTCTAAAATATTTAATCAGTCTCTAGGACTGGGCTTCTCAGATAATGGAGATGAGCACCTCTCAAGAGTTGTATAACCTCCAACTAAGCAGTACAGTAGGTAATAAATACAGATATTAATCGCAAGATGAAGTGGTTTGTGGGAATTAAGGCTTGATATCTGACACAGAGCAGCAGTGAAGAATGCCACACTGTGCTCAAGGGAAAAAATTACTATTCAAGAGAAGCACTAGATACCTGCCAGTCTTCCAAAGCTGAGATATATAAACTCTGATTGGATCTGACTGGACAGGGAGTGCTTGCCACTGCTATTATTTTTTATTGCCTTACTTTGTACCACCAAAACAATAAATACCTTGTAGGACCCAACACATGCTATGAATATGATAGTGCTTTCCTACGGAATAAATTTTTCAGTGTCCAGATCAAAGAAGCATTTATATGCACAAGTGGAGAAAACTGTTTCTCAGATAATAACTCACACAAACCTTGCCTGGTTTCTTAACTGAGTCATATGTGGTTATTTTCATTGGAAGTGTCAGAAAGAAAACTGACTACTGTGCAGATCTAGAAGCATCACCAACTTGACTGAAGAGAAAGTTTCAGGAACTGTCGTCTACTCAAACTCATTTGTAGTTTGCATAGCACATGCCCCTGTGCCTCAGCTCCTAGATGAGTCAAATCCAGAACATACATACATATAGAACTTCAGCAGCAATTTCAGTGTAAAACACAGCTTTTGCTGAGAAATAGAGATGGAAAGAATGATGCTGATTTTGTTTTATAATAGTGCTAAATAAGAAATTAAATGGACAAGAAACAGAAACAAAGCTGGAATTAGAGAATAGAATCTCAGAACCTCTAACCAGAAGTTGTTCATCTCATTACTATCCCTACTACCTTAAAGTAGCCATGGCCACAGTACATAGTGAGGGTATACAACACATACAATCATATTGCACTATATTCTTTAGATAATGGTCTAGGAGCCAGGATATCTGGCAATAACCACAAAGTCTCACAGAGCTTGTTAGTTGAAAATCTTTGTGTATTTCTTAGGCAAGTGATGTAACTAGTATTCTGATTGAAGTCATTGCTATTACTCCTAAAGGTGTGTAGCCATAGAACCAAATTTCCAAGGCTTATGGGATAAGAAATAAAAATTAAAAACCCTTAAAATTAGAAGAATGAATCTGTAAACAAGTAACTCTTTGCTCCAAATATTATGACTCTTACACAGTGACTTGATGAAAGTAAAATGCATGGAACATAATCCACCTTTTGTGATATAACCTGCAGATAACAGGATTCTTCACACAAATACCACAAAATAAGATAATGAAGCATCTTCACATTTTGATGACTTACATAACACATAACAAAGTAAGTAAGGCATATCATTACTGAAAAATTCTTTGGCTTCTTTAAGATTTGCCATGTCCAGAGCAAGGGGAAAAAAATCCCAATGATCACTAGTGCCACTGCTTGTAAATGCTTAGTTGTAAACCTCTGGATTTATTGAGGTTTACCAGGAAAAATTATGCAGAATGAAACCAGGAGCTCAGTATAATGTCCTGTTTAATGATTGCTTTCCTGACAGCTCACACTAAATCTTGTATATATCATGGACAAATACTTGTGATCCAACTTTTGCATTTTTAGGGTTGAAGTTCAGTTTCATGTAAGGTTCAAACTTTTTTCTTTCCGTGATCTAACTATTTCACTTTCTTCTGTGGTTGGCATGGGTTTATTGAGTCACTTCTATACATGCCCACCTTAAAAGAAAAGGTTTTTTTTAGAGTAAAAGACCCTGCAGAATATTCTAAAGAAGATTCAGCAACATGTGACAAAGTCAAATCACTTCAAAAGCAAAGCTTCTTCCCCACATCTCTCAAGAAGAGTCCTGAGTACTGTGTACTCACAGAAGGGCTATACAGTTGGTACAAACATCAAATTTCAAACCCAAAATAAGGTTAATTCCAACACTGTTTCCAAAATTAAGACCAAGCCTGTTGACTGGCAATGCACCTATTGGGGCAAAATGAGAGTTTTGAAGGTAGCCATAGATTATAATAGATCTTAGCTTTGGAGACAGCAGAACAACACTGAGCACCATATAAGATACCTCTCTTGCTCACAGCTTCATATTTTCTGCATTAGAATTACACAATAATAAATGAACATAGGGGTTGTCAAGTCTAGTTTCTTCTTCAGGAAGAAGAAGTGATCTTTCAAAAAAAAAAAATTAAAATAAAAAGGAAGGAAAGGCTCCTTGGCCATTCTAAGTTTATAAAGTAGTCAAACAGGATTTGAAAGCTCAGCAACACTATGACAAAGAGGAGCTGTTCTTTTTTAATGGAAGGTTGGGACTTTGTCTCCAGATCTTTACAATCTGTTTCCTTCCCTGGCCCACACATTAATCTCACTCCCATGCAAGCAGAGCCAGCTGTTCTTCAGCCAGTAGCTTCTTCTTGCAACAATTCTGATTTCCAGTGGCAGCACAGAAGTGCACACACCGTATGTTCTTCGGACATTTATTTATAGTCTTTATCTGACAGGGCTGGGCAATTATAAAGACATAATGATAATTTGTGAACAGAAAAAAAGCACTTCTCCTACGTAAATTTGTCCCTTGAGAAAACAGAACACCATCTACTTGCAGCAGACAATTCACGAACCTGATAACTAAAATATGAACAAACTCTATGAGTAAATAGCAACAACAAATTAATCAAAATCATGACCTATTTATGGGTTGATTATAATAACAAAAAATGACTACAAATAAGTGCTGGGTAATTTGTGAACCAAATAAAGGGCTGCAATTCTCACATATAAATTGCTGTCAATGAATAATTTAACCAGCTCTAGTTAGAGCCATCTATTTATTAAGAAAGCTCACCAATTGGATCTGGCAGAATGATTTATCTCTATACACAGTGATAAAGCCAAGGGAAATCAGTACTGCTGGACATTTTAAATGCCCAGTTTGATCCTCTGGAGCCACACAGTATAATTTATAACTCAGTAGCCCTGATTTTAGATGTAGCCACTCTCATTTAGTACCATTATAAAACCACTTAGCCCAGTATGGATGACACAATACATAAGACAGGGGAAAATCAACATTTCTTTTGTTAAATTACATAGAAAAAACCCAAAGATTTGCATTATCCTTCTTTGCCTTTAGAGATATTCTACATGGAAAATAACATAAATATGCTAGCAGAAATATATAGCAAGTCTTCTTAGAAAAGCTAGGATAGATTCCAGAGTAATCATTAGACTGTTAAAGACAAAACCATGCAATCTTTTACATTTTTTTTCTTTTAACTTTGTAGAGATTTTTTTTCTGAAAAGATTAACAATATAAACAAAGTATGAATTCAGCTAGGGTCTTCCTTTATCACAAAGAGGTATCACTGCAACAGCAGAAGAGAGTAAGTTTATTAATTTTGTGGTTCCCTGTTTGACTTTTTGAAACTCTGACATTGCTGTCAGCACTGGTGTCTTTCAACATGCACCACCTTTCCCAGTCAAAGTAACTGATGAGTATCCTTCCTTCCTTCCAGCTACTTAAAATGGCATTGCATAAGGCCACAAGGCAACAACTTACAGAGATATAGCTTTAAAGCCACTGCAAGGGTGCTTTACAACTCTGTAAAAGCGCATTACAACTTTGTGAAGCAAAAGCATAAAAAATAAAACAACTGTGTTTTCTGTAACAACAAAAGAGAAATGGTTTTTAAAAAGTGACAACTCTGTGCCACAGTGTACATGCTCCTTTATCCATTTGTACTCTTATTCCACTGTTTCTGGTTTTGAGCTTGAAAGGAAAAATGCATACAATAGACTACCTATTATTTTCACAGTTGACTTCTGCCTCGAATTACAACTACTTTGGTCCTTATTGTTATTGCATTCATATTGTAATTCTAAACAAAGAAAGTGGTTCTTTTCTCTGAAAAGTCTGTATCTCCTTTCTACAGAAATTATCTCAGATTACTTCCATGAACCTCAATGATCTTAAGATAATGCAGTCAAGAATACCACCAAATTGGAAAAAATGCAGCCAACTTAAACTTTGTTGCTATCTTCACCATGTATGAAACATGTATAAGCACATATTTTTGCTTATAACTTTAACAGGATGGCAACTGCACAGATGCTACATATATTCTGACACCATGTGTATTGAACTGTGAAAGCTGCACACTTTTATCAGAAGCTGTAGTCTGCCAGGAAAATGACAATATTTCATCAGAGACTTTCCAGTAATGACACACAAGACTTTTTTTCTTGCTAAGACCTTGGGTTGTTTCCTAGAAAAAAATGAAGTGTACTGATTACAAATCAAAATTTACAATTTAGAACTGTAAAAAAAAAAATCACAGAGAAATCATATCAGGGAGTACTTTGCATCAGTTTACTCCCATCTAGCAAGACAAACAGAAGAAATGCAAATTGTTATGATGGCATTCCCAAACTGAGTTTCAAGCAAACTTCCAAACCTCTTTATTAGATTGGGACTAGTTTCTGTATCATCTACAGTTTCAGAGCTTCATGAGAAAAAAATGTTACATTTTTACATATTTACTACCTGTTTCAACACTTCTAAAGGCAAATGTATCAAAAATCTATCTGCATTTTCTAAAAATATATTTTGAAATTTTTTCATGAAACCTCTCTACTTTTTCATTATAATTGCTGTATGTGTTTCATCAGAATTCTTTTTGTCATTATTCTCAGCATTGCTACCTGCCATTTTTAGAACTTCTTGGAAATCTGTTGTAATGTCCTCCAGTGACCTTTAAGCCCCAGATAAAACCTGGTTTTATGGCATAAAAATTGTGACTCACTTCAGTGAACAATTCACTCTTTAGATACGTGCAATGTAGCCAACAATAAATCTTGCTTCAGGTTTCATACTCTCTTTCTAGGTCAGTCATACCCCAATTTCATCAATGCTGTACTATAAATCCCAATAACAGAGATCTACCACTGGGCATAAACACTTCTACTCAGGATAGAGAGGGGACATTGTCTGAGCAGTGGGATTGAAGAACAGAAAAAAACACAGGAGTTTTTTCACCAAGCAGTTTTTAAGGATGGCCTTTAAAAATTTTCACCAGACAGTGCAAGACCTTTTCTGTTCAGACCTTTCCTGAACTCTCAAGTTTATTATATGTTCATAATGCCCTCAAACCAGACACTATATCTAGTAATTTTCTTACTCATTTGAATAAATAAATACATTTTGTAAAAGTCTTCTGAATAAGGGCTACCTGCTCTTGCTGCAGCATCCTATTTTGAACAAAACCTATCAGTAACATTTTAAACCATGGGACATCTAGGCACTTATAGTGTAAGGAAGAAATAAAATTGAGGAAAGAAATATGAAGATAGGGGAGAAGGTACAAAAAGGAGGGAAACAAACTATGACATATTGATTGGATAATTTTTATTTTTTATGAAGAAAGAGGCCTTTCAAACTTAGAGAGTTTTAAGGATATTTAGTTTTTATAGTTTGCTCTACATTTCATGTATTGTTATAGATGATTTTTAGCTCAGAATATCATGAATGCTTTACTTCATCCATGCATGGTTTCCTTGATCTTCCTTTTTAAATCATGGAAAATTGTTCCAGGGATTTCTTCTTGCCTAAAGCCAGCAGCACAAAATGTGTAGGAATTGATATATCCCTTCGTTCTGTGTTAGAAGTCAGTACAGTGAAAGATTAAGATGTTTCTCCAAAGTACCAAAGCATATTTTTTATATAAGCAGTAGCTGTTAAGCCCTAGCACACCAGAATCTCCTAGCAGAATGATAACTTGGCAGAGGTTTAGGAAACGAAGACTGTTGAATCAGCAGATTAATGCATTTGTTTGCTTACTCCCAGTCCCTCCTAAAGTAGTACTACATCAGCAATACTACATCTATTTAAGGTTTAATCAAATTAGATTATACTTTTATACTCCCAGGATCATTCTCCCCTGTAATATTTGTATTTTAACAATAGGATGGGTAGGTGAGAGAAAGAACGTTCTCTTAACTATTGGCCATCTGTTTCAAAACAGGGGATTTTTGCTTCGAACAACAAAGACAGCATAACATTCATTTTTATTAAATCAAATCTGTATGCCTACTTTTCCACTGAAGCTTTGTACATTTTAAAAGACAATTTTTTGGAGCATTGGAATGAATTATAACTACAAAAGTTATGTGGTGTACATTTCTTACAGCACGGTTTGGGCCCATCCTGCTTTATACTGCTAAGTGCAAATTGCATACTGGCAGAAATTGCATCAGAGTTGAATGCACTTTCCTAGAGGCAGCAGAAAGTACGATGGCATCTATTATTACAGCATTGAATAAAAATGCAATTTACCCCAAAAATTTGACATGATACTGGCATACTATAAGTACAGGATAATTTAGGTTGGAAAGAAGATCAGAAGGTCTCAAGTCAAAAGACAGCCCAGTATAAGAGACTGTGTTGCTGTCTGGTCTCAAAAACCTCCAGGAATGGAGACTGCACAACCTGCTGTTTGACTGCCATAGAAATGAGAAAGTATTTCTTTATATCCAGTCTGAAATTTTCTACCTGTTGTCTCTTGTCTTCCCACCATGCTCCAGTGTGAAGAGCATGCCACCATTCTCCATGTAAACTCCCTGTAGGCTCCCCACAATGCCTTTTCTCCTCAAGGATGAACAAGGCCAGCTCCCTCAACTTCCCTTCCTAGAGCATGGTGCTCCAGCCTCCAACAGAAGGCAGCTCTCCATTGAATTTGCTCCATTTTTATCCATGTCCTTCTTGAACTGAGGGCGAGCAAAACTGGGGAACGACCTCCTCCCTTGATGAGGCTGTGTTCCAGATAATACAGCCCAAGATGCTATTGGCTGTCTTTGCAGTGATGGCATCCCTTCAGCATTCCTAAGTCCTTTGGATGGCACATCCTCCAGTGTAACTGCTGGTACCCTAGTGTGGTGCCACCTGCACACATGATAGAGCGCACTCCTTGTCCTCTTCCAGGTCATTGATTAAAAAGTGTCGAATAGGACAGTACTTGGCTCCTTATCACTTCCACACATCACATTAAAACTACCCTCTGAGCCTGATATCCTAGCAGGTTTTATAGATCCAGATGCCCATCCATATAGACCCTATCTCCTAATTTGGATATACTAATATTGTGGGAGACAGTGTCAAAAGTCCTGCTAACTACTTTCTCCTCATACACAAATCCAGATGTTTTAGGACAGAAAGTAATAAGATTTTCAGATGAGCTTAACCCTTGAGTAATCCATGCTAAAGGTTCCAAATCACCTTTTTCTCAATCTTGTGCCCAGAGAAGTGGGCTCCAAGGAGGTGTTCTGCTTGACTTTCCCAGGGACAAAATCCCCACTAGACTCTTGCTCCCCAGGTCATGGAATCATAGAACTGTTTAGCTTGGAAAAGACTTTTAAGATCATCAAGTCTGATTGTTAACCCAGCACTGACAAATCCACCACTAAACCATGTCCCTAAGCCCCACATCTACATGTCTTTCAAATACCTCTAGGGATGGTGAGTCCACCACTTCCCTGAGCAGCTTGTTCTGATGCTTGAATACTGTTTCAATGAAGAAATTTTTCCTAGTATCCAATCTAAAGCTCCTCTGGCAAAACTGGAGGCAGTTTCCTCTGGTCATATTGCTTGTTACTCATGAGAAGAGATGAACCCTGACCTGACTACAACCTCTTTTCAGGCTGCTGTAGAGAGGACAATGTTCCCCCTGAGCCTCCTTTTCTTCAGGCTACACAACCTCAGCTCCCTCAGCCACTCCTCACAAGACTTGTGCTCCAGACCCTTCACCAGCTCTGTTGCCCTTTGCTGGACACTCTCCAGCACTGCAATGTCCTTCTTGTAGTGGAGGGCCTGAACACAGGTTTCAAGGTGCAGCCACACCAATGGTTGAGTACAGGATGAAGATCACAGCCTGCTCCTGCTGACCACACTGTGGCTGACATGGGCCAGGATGCCCTTGCCCTTCCTGGCCACCTGGGCACATGCTGGCTCACATTTCAGTGCTGTTGACCAGCACCCCCAGGGCCTTTTCTGCTTGTCAGCTTTTATTCCTTTGGTTTTTTTGTTTTTTTTTTTTTTTTTCAAAGATGGAACATTGTGGTAAAAGTTTAATTCCAAATTTAATTTACCACCTCTTTTAATAACGCAAATAAATTAAACCAGGAAAGATATAATGACAACATTTCTCAGACTGTTAGTAACTGTCAGCCCAATCTTTCATCTCTCCCAAACATACACATACTCTATCGTGTTAGGAGCTTTGGGTGGAGGACATTTTATGAGAGAGTAAAACTGGCCACTGGGGAAATTCAAAAGCCTTAAACTTGGGTTGTTTCCAAAATTATCATTTATTTTCAAAGTTAAGGCTGCTGCCTTTTACTTTCTGTTGTTTACAGAAGTAGTGGCATTTTTCTCAGCAATCTTTTACCATGTTCAGCTTATGATGAAAACTCAATGCTAACTACTCCACAGTTTCTACATAAGCAAAGGCAGGGCTCAGGAGAAATAAGATGCTGCACAATTAAAAATATAATGAAATTAAAATCATGAGCTGTACCCCAGAAGAAGGCAAAGTCACACCTTTCTCCTACAATCTTAATATATAAATAAATTATACTGTGTAACTTGGTACATCTTGGGATTTTTAAACTACACTTATGCAGCATACCTCTGGTATTTGTACATGAACGGGTAGAAATTTCAAATTCTACCAAAAATGAGTATGAAAACTTAGAAAATAAGTCTTAACACTTACACTCCATTGGGGTAGAAGGAATATTAACAATATTCACTATGATTCGATGAAATACATGTGAAATAGAATTAACTACATCACGAAAAGGGCAAGAATAGAATGGGCGTTTTATCATATGCTTTCTCACACTTATAAAACATACACTGTCCATTGACAGGAAAGCATGTGCGGAGTTTAGACTAAAGATCCAGCTAAGATAAGTACCCTGCTTCCATGAATGATCAAAATCAGACATAGAGAGAAGAATGAAAGCGAAAGGCAAGCATATATCACAAGGAGCATAGGAGCAGTATCTTTTTTTTAGCAGCACAAAAAGAATCACTCCCGAACACAATTTATTAATGAACTATGAAGCATAAAATTTAGATCCTCAATTGCTGACTCAAATGTACATGGTTACACACCAAGAGAAACTGAAACCTAAAGACCAGAGTTATGGCAAAAGTCATTACTCTTGGTGCTTCCAAGACTGTAAATAATGTAAATATCCCACAATGCAGGGATAATCTCTTCATATTAAATCAACTCAGTGCACGTATCTGTAACTCAGGTTTGCTCAGGAGGCCTCTACAATACAAACACCACTTAGCATTGGCATGATTTCACTTAAAATGCTCTGATTTACCAGCCAGCAGGCTCTTCTTGCCCAGCTTTCAAGGAGCACAGTGAGACAAACTGAACATTAACAAACCATTGCCTTGATGAACCATTCCCTACTAATGTGCATAAGCCCAAGTACTTAAGAACTATCCTAAGTTTTATGCCATGAGACTTTAAGCATATTAGTACAATCTAGTATTTCAGTTTCAGCTGGGGACACTCTTGTTCTGCAAAACAGTTCTCTAACACCCTCATTATTTTTAAGAAGATTGAAATTTTGAACCAAGAAGGCAATAGCGCTAACCAAGACAATACAAAGTGAAGTGCTGTTCTTCTTTTCATACTAAGATTACATATAAAGGGACAAATAATGAGGCAGGGTATAAAACTGCATAATGAATATCTTAAAAATGAGATGAAAAGAAAAGTTAAAATATATTTGAGGAAAAAAATCAGAAATAGAAAGAGCAGCTGTATTTGATATTTACAAAGTTACTTCTTTATCAGACAGTCCTAAACAATCTTGTCTTGGGCCCTTAACTTTGTACCCTTAACTAAGTAAATGGAAGAAAAGATGGTGAAACTTTGGAAGTCCTGTTTGTAGAATTTCCAATGCTTAATTTGATTTACAAGCTTCACAGATTCAAGGAGAATAAGAAACAGACACCAAAATTGGAGTTCACAAAACAACATAAAAGACATTGTATATAGCTAAATTGATCTATTCAGAAAAAGTAGAAGATAGGTGATTGTGTCAAAGAGGAAAAGCTGACATTCAAGAAGTACATGTATTTCATAAAAAATTAACAGAACATTAAAACCCAAAGACCTTATAAACTTTTGCAGATATCACGGCAAGGAAGATTCATACCTGTAGCAAGGTACATGATGTGGAAAAGCATGTCCTTGCCCTGCACAACATCCACAACCACATGGGAAAATCGGCTGTTGTCTTCCATGAAGTAAGGAATTGGAATAACTGGTTGAACAACCTCATGCATTAAGAAGAATTTTTGTGCATCTTGAAGATTTCTCTCAGTCAGATTTACATACAAACCTTGGTCCATGGTGCCACACTGTAAAGACAGAAAAGTAGCATGACTATATGTGCCAACAGTAATACATTTACTCTTTGATTTACAGCACAAAAAAATAAAAGCAGGAGCATATCTTGTAATGACAATGTGGAATTTGACTTTCAGGTCCCATTTTGGTGCTAACCAGACTGTCCAAGGACTCAGGGAGCTCAGTTTTCCTGAGGCAGTACTATGGAGGCTCCCCAGTTCTAAACAATAAGGAAGAGCACCAGACTGACTAGCACAAGTGGGTTATGGAAATATTTTGCTATATGTTCATAGGGCAGGAAAGACAAAAACTACCATCCAAAAATCCAAAGTATTTTCTGTCTAGTTTTCTTTACAATATTCACAGACCTCAGTGCTAATGATATAACAAATTTTCAAAGGAAACCCCATGCCCTACCACAGCCAGGGTCTGACAGGAATCCCAGGTGAAAGTACAACATGCAGTTCTAGTAGCTTCTTAGGACTCCATCTTCAGTAGCAAAAATGGACAGTGCAGAGCTCTATATAAATATCATCCACAGCAAAGACCTTTGTTTTTTTCTTTAAAACTGACCATATTTTAACTATGAAAAATGTGCTCTTTTCCTACAGAAAAACATCCACTAGCTGCATGGACAAGTTTCGAACACAAATAAACAAAGCAAAATAATTGGGAATTAACTTCAACATATTTGCGTTCGACTGAGGAAACAAAAGAGAAAGCTTCTTAGTGCATGGGAATATATAAACATTTACATGTTTATTCAGGAGTAAATGCATCAGAGAAGTAAAGCACTACTTCACAACATTTATCAAATATTTGGGTGACGTGAAAGGCATAACTAAGTCACCATTTTTGTTCTGCTTTACTATGTCATAAACTATGCCATGAATTACAGCATGAGCAAAATAATAGTGTGCAAAACCATACCAATTTTTTTTTATTATTACCATGTTTTCCATCCAAAATTGAGTGATTGTTCCAAATCCACAAATGATAAAAAAATTCAAACAAATTATTTCATAATGGGAGATCAGATGATGAAGAATGATAAATTAGCAACTGGCAGGAAACAGTTATTTGCTCTGTATGTCAGACCAGTGAAAAAAATAAACCACACCAAAGAAGTTCTCTGGATCTATCAAGCAGGAAAAATTCCAGCGGAATACCTATAGTACACTGAATTGCAAATGGTCCTTGGTCTTATGATAGACATTGCCCTGCCTAAAGAGAAAAGCAATGATCTCTGAAGAAAACAACGCTCCTCAAAACTGGGACTCCAATAGTATTCTAAAATGGAAAATAATTCATTAATATAAACCTGCCTTGGAAATATCATGTCTGATGCTACTATAGCTACATAGCAGTAGTCTTCCTTCAAACCACAGACCTCTCTGTTGCTACTGAGTTGGTGAAGCCTCAGAGGATAAATCTACTTCTAGGACTACACAAACAGATCTTCTGGTCCTTTATCGTAACAACTCTACCAAAGAAAAGTCCTTTCTCTGAAGGAAACCAATGACTCAGTCAATGAATATATCTCATCCTTGTGAGGTATGTACTCTAAAGTCACATAGTCAAGTCACAAAAAATGGTTAAATCTCTAAGTATTAGACTAGCTTCTGGTATGTATCACTGCTGCAGTTATGGAGCCAGAAATGTAGCAGAAAGTTATTCAAGGAAATAAAAAGCAGCATCAGCAAAAGAAGTTGGACATTAGAGATACCTAGAGATCAGTTGACATCAATTGCCTTCAATATTGTGCTGTAAAAGGCCACGTTACGTTACAGTTGTGGCTCAGTGAGATATGATACAACTGTTGTCACTGTTCTTGTAAATTGGATGAAGTACCAGCTGTATTAAAATCAGCCAGGCCACCTAAGAAATAAATTTTAACATCTGTCTTGATTGGGACTTGGAGACATGCACTAACAGTACAGCAGAGACTTAAACTGGTTTTACACAGCCATCAGGCTGTTATCTCTCTTTGTAAGTACCATTCAGCATGGGCTGCTCTCACAATAATTAACAACACATTAATGCAAAGTTTGTAGGGAGAGTTTATTAAGTTTTATCAGATGTGCTTACCTAGTCAGAAAGGTGATAGGATTTTTACATACAAACATTTTTTCAGGCTTTCTCCTTCAAAAATTTAGCCTCTCTTAGACCCTCTTCGTATCACTATTTTGACAATACAAGTATTTCTACAATAGATGAAAAGCTGCATACAAATACAGCCGGCTTGTGCAGGCTTCTGGCATACTTAGAGTCTTGTCATTTGGCTGATGACAAACACACTACTTAGGAAAGGTAACATGGCTCTAGCCCATAACCTGTGCCTTATTTTCCTTCATTTGCATAGATCAGGGAGTAATTAAAACTACCTACCATCCCCAATGGGTGATTCTTTTTCATGCTAGCAAAGATCTTATGACTCTTAGAAGCTAGGGAGGGCTGTTCCAGGAGCAGAAGTGAACTTGTGAAATTGCTTTGAGATTAAGTGAGGGTGAAATGTGGACAGAGGTGACTACACTTAAATACCTTGATGAAAGGCTATTGTTGTTAATCACATTAATGCTGCTTTTCCTTCCATATCCCTTGCAAGAAGCACGCTCATTGAAATTGTATTGGTAGGAGTGGTGACTATGAAAAAGACGAAAACAATGCATATGTCCTTACTGAAATACCCTTTCTTTTTGCTATTTTTTCCTCTAAATAACCCACCCTGGACTAACTGGTTTTACACTCAGACAGCAGCAGATTATTACACCCTCTGAGGCCACCAAGTTCAAATGAGGGAAAAAACATGTCACAAATTCTTTTAATCTGACTCTTCAGAGAGTGTAAACCACCTTGTAAATAAAAAAATATATAATTCTGACCGCTCCTCCTTTATCACCTCCCTCTCACTTTCTTTTTTCTGCCAGACACTGTTCCATTTTTTTAAGTTCTAATAGCACAAATACAATGTAAAAGAGAATAGTAGTTTGATCATACTTCAGACAGGAATTAATGTCACCTTGACAGACAACTGTAGTGTTTTATTTTGACAGAAGATTGAAGTTAAGCCTTTTTTGTCCTACCCTTCAAAGTACATCTGTTTTTCAATCCAAATATTTTTGTGGAAGGATAAAATGAAAATTAAATATGTTGAAATAAGGGACTCTCCTAAGCACTTCTTAAAATTTAGGGTTTTTTTTAAGGTCTTAAAAAATATAATATAATAATATCCATATAATGAAAAACTGGATTTATAATTTATGAACCATACAGTACTTTGAGGAAAGCTCACATAAAATATTGTCCTTCTCCCACATATCCATACCTGAAAATTAGGGTTAGGATTGGGATATGGAAGCCAAGCAGAGCGAGAGTTCTCCTGGTATTTGAAGGGTCCATTAAAGGCCTGAGTTATGGCACTCAGATTGAAAACACAAACTGCTGAGGCTGCTATGCTGTTCCTGCAAAATAAATAAATACATTAACCTATGTAATAACATTAAGAAGTCAAACTGCTGAAAAATAAATTAAAAAAGGCAATAACTCTTCAATTCTTCAATTAAATAATGAAGCAGATATGATCTGCTTCACCGGGAGATGATATCTCAAGATAATGATATATGATGAGCTGATTAAGCAAAGTCATTGCATTTAAAATATTTATCAGCCTTACCAAGAAGCTGCTGTGGGGAAAAACTCAGAACTTCCTACTTTCTGCTGTTGCTCTAATACCATACTATACTTCTACCTCTTTTCTAGGTATAAAGTTCAGGATGATATTATTCGCAGTTTTCAATAAAGCTTCTTCCATACAACAAATGACTGCATGACATAAGTCAGGTTTTTCAATGTGTGGTATGTCTCTAGATACTACGGAATTGCTGGACAAGACACGTCCACAAAAATCCTGTTTTCCAAGAGATGTTGTACAGCAATAAGAATGTAAGTTGTAGAAACCCATCAAGAGAAAACAACTTGGACTGCTTACAAGATATCATGTTAAAAAAATAAACATCAATAAATGGCAGCTGGACAAAACACACAGTTTCCTGGGTTTGCCTGGAAAATGTGATGTACAAGGCAATAAAGTAATTCTGCATAGTATAAAGAATATAATCTAAAAACTATGAAAGCTCCTAATATGGAAAGCTGCATTGTTCTTTTTCTCATTTTGAGATAATGGAATAGATAATGAAGGTGTCAATTGCACATATTTCCTGTTACAGCTAAAACTGCTGGCAACTGATCCACACAGCATTCTTCTCTGTTCTTTTTTCCCCCTATTTTTTTTTTTTAAGCTTAGCCTGGAATTTACATAAGGCTTAAGAAAACCTACTATAGAAACTCCATAATGATGGGAAAAAACCCCAACACAGAAAAAAGAGTTAGGATATACGGATTAAATACCAGGAACAAAAGAACAATTTGCTTTCTTATGCTTGTCTCTCTTTTCAAAGTAAGCCAAAAGTAAGTCCAAAACTTGAAGTTTCATGCTTACAACTTCTGCAGAATCAATCAGCATTTGAGCTGATAAATCCCTGCTTATATCACTAAATGCATCTCACTAATATTACCAATGTAAGTGTACCATGTAATGAGACTCATGTTTATAAATTTTTTTTGATAGTCTGAAAGAAACAAAATCATCTTTTACATGAAGCAGTGGTTATAGTGGACTTGATAGTCAACTATGCATAAAAGGTGCAGGTTTGGCTGTTAGAGAAATGTTTCCATTTTTGCCCTCCACAACTCTATTAAAATATACTAGAAAAGAATTAAGATACAAAGTCATTGAAATTCAGAAGATATTGAGACTGAAGAATTATGAATGCTGTTAAGTTATATCTGATGCTGTTACATGAACAGAAAGGAATCTGTTGTTCCCTGTCACAAGAAACTCTTGTGCTCTCCACCGTCACTTGCAGGCCTGAAAGGTGGATCATATGAGTTCCACAAACTATCTATGAACAGGAGTCAGCATGGGGATGTAATCCTAGCTCTAAAATATTTCAAAAATATCTAAAACATTTAGTTATTACATTTGATGGCAGGCATTTAAATAGAATGCCTGCCATCAAACAAAAAAACCCTACCCTCAAACAGTTGTAATTAATTTGTTCCTCTTTGAACAGTTCATCCATACTGGACAGTCAGAATATTGGGCCACGGGAGAAGAAGAAAGGAGAGGCAAGGTTTAAAATACTGTCTACTTTCATGTGGCAAAGGTAGCCTTAACAATAGCAAGTCCATTTTCAGGAGAGCCAGGAAGCATCAGGAACATCATTCCCCTTCCATGGCCAAAGCTCCGTGGATTTTCTAGAGCAGAATTCCTCTGGTCAGGCTTTTCATGGCAGGAACGTGTCTAGGCTACTTTGACTTCTCAAGAAAGATCTGGTTGAAGAATGTATGTGGATGCCACCTGACAAATACCTGTCTTTTAGTATATGAACTTAGTAGGAAAATAGAACAACAAGATAAAAGTACTGTTCAAAACAACAGCAAATTTTCTTATCCGCAGTAAGGACATTTCTGAGATGTCTCTTTTTTCCTATTTTCATCCAACTTTTTAAAGTTTAACAAATCTGAATTTTTAAGACCAAATTGTACTTTTATTTTTTTCTTTAATTTTACCTTATTGATATAACAGGTTCACTTAAAATTAGGTTAAATACTTGGTTTGACCTTCAAACTCACATAAGGATATTTCAGGACCATATTAAAATACAAGAGCACCTCTTGTACTGTTTTGGGTAAGATGAGTTCTCCATGACATAGTTAAATTCCATCACATCAAATACATGATCGTGTCACATCACAATTATAAATTATTTATTTCATAAGTACATAATGAATTTACGTATTACAATAGTAAAAATAAAAGTTAATTACTTCCTAGCAATAAGTGAGGAATATGACAGAGTAGTCTTAAACACAACTGGCTCCCTGCAGTAAGGAAATAATAAGAATTTATTCCTTCTCTCGTGTTTTCAACAATTCATGTGGAAAACATTTGGAACTGATACTTGTTCAGAGAAAACAGTGGATTGGGCAAAACAGTAGTTTGAATTTATGATGTTTACTCAGCATATGCAGAAGAGAGTAGCTCAGAAGTCCTAGGTTTTTCCAACACAAACAGCATGAAAATAAAATATGTCATTCAATCTACTTACACATTGGTGGTAAAAATGCCATAGATCAAGTCCAGTTCTGGCAGGAAGAAAGTACTCTGAAGTTCATTGTAATAAAATGGAATTTCTCCAGGGCGAGAGCAGTTCAGACGAGCTTTCATGAAGGTAGTCCAGGTATCCTCCAGCACAAACTTGCCACCAATATCATTTTTGCACACCCGCGCAGCACGAGAGAAAACTGTCTTCCCACAGTCATGTTCCACTGCATTTTCCCGGAAGAAGAAGTAGGTAAAGTTCCCAATATCATAAGACGACACAAAATTTGGTTCTGAAAATAACAGAAGGAAAGATCATTTATTGCCCTCCTGTGTTATGTGCACTCATATTAATGTGGAAGTTGGATTTATCTTCAAGCATTATATTTAGATAAACACACACTTTAATACCCTTTAGGCATGTGGCACCATGATATCTGAATAGGCCAGCTCATGTCCAGCCGGGATTATGAGATACATGATCATGATGCATTGTGGTTGGCTGGGTTGTGTTGATTTTTTTTCATAGTAGCTAGCATGGCACTGTGTTTTGGATTTATGCTGGAAACAGTGCTGGTAATTCAGGGATGTCTTTGTTATTGTTGAGCAGCACTTACAGAGAGCGAAGGCCTTTTCCTTCTCACATCACCCCACCAGCACAAAAAGCCAGTTGAGCTGCCATCTGGGGTCAAACCACAGCACGTGGCCTGACAGGTTTTGCTCTAGGTGTTTATAGAACAAGACTGTGCTGAGCAACCTTGGCCCAGCTCACTGTGTTCCACCATCAAAAGTGTCTCGGAGTTTTCATTCTTCACATAAGGGCACAGTGAATTCTTACACTGTAATTGCTTTGTCTTTTAACTCTGTTTCTCCTTTGCCATCATGCCATTACTCCAGATGAGCAGGATAACGGGTGGTAATTGATGGTGGATAAAAATGTGCTCAGAAGCTGTAATTTTAAAAAAAGAGAACTACACAAGAATATTTGATGGTAAGATAACTGCATTTCAACCCTATCTTGCTTAATGCTTTCGAGAGCATTACAGATTTCTTTTTTCTTATTTAAAAAAACTAATCAAAAAAGTGATCAAAAACCCAGTGGTGATGAAGAAGAAATTAGAGAATATCTAAAAAATAATCTGGAAAGCAACAGGTGGCAATACTTCTTGAAAGGACAGAAAAAAATGAACAGTGGGATACCAAAGACAATAAACATGTGGTACATTTCCTGTAAGGAATACTAGAACTGAGGAAAGTCCATGACCTTAGAAGAGGCTGACAACTTGACAAGTTCTTAAAGGAAAGATAAATTTGATAGACAGATTTGTGAAGAAGAGCCCCACTTGTGCAAGGAACCATTTTAGAACACTGATACCTCTGAAAAACAAGAAAACTTTTGTTTCTCATTTTCAAATTTTATTCTGAAGCAAGAAAACCAATAAAAAACTGTTTTAAAACATCTGTTGTGAGGAAGGACTTCAAATAAAATTATTAGATGAAGATTTTTTGACAGCACTATTGTATGGAAAAAAGGCTGCTGCAATTTGATGTAAGCATTTTACAGGAGTATCTCAAACCTATCAGAACTTTGGAGGGGCATTAGAAAGGCAAGCGAGCTGGCACTGCCTCACAGCAGTCCAAACTGTCAGAAAACTCTTTTTCAAAGACAGACCAGATCCCAGCTAATGTGGCCTCTTGTGCTGCTTCCATCTCTATCTGCTGTGCTGAGAGTTCCCAGGGCAGGTTTTTGGCAGCAGTGATTATGAGCTGCCTCAGATGTATGAAGCTGAGCAGATCCAATAGCGCTCTCACTCCTCCCTGTAACTTTCACCCTGTATTTTATGAAGTGCTTCCTTGAGACCAGTCTGGAACACACCACATTTTTTCCTCATTCAGAGCTGCACAGGTATTTTGCTGGCAGATCACATCCCAACAATTTTAAGAACATGTTGGTGCCTCATTCATAAGTTACATACTATCAGTGCATTTGTGTCCTTATAAAAAAGGAATGAAAAAGGCAAAATAGTTGGACAAGGCTTATATAATAAGAAATAAAATTACACTGACAATATACAAAGAACTAAACTATTAGTTATGTTAACCCTCCTACAACCTTAAATCTCCATCTGTGTAAAATTTTCATTACAATAGAGATTTTGCTTCAAAGGCTTCAAAAGCTTCAAAACCTTCAAAACTCTACTGTGCAAATACTCAAAAATCAATCAATCCACCCACAAAAAATATTTTGTACAGACTTTTAAAAAAAGGAGGCCCTGCCTTGCCATAAGGCCAGAAGATAGTTCTCACTGGAGGCCCACTAATATAAAATGATACATATCTCTACATTGACATCACAGAATTTCACTTCAGAGTTAAAAAAACACTATTGGAAGCACTCAGCATAAGGAATGATTAATTTCAAAAATTAAACAAACTTCACAAACTATAGGAGTAAAAATAATATGAAATACATTCAGAATGTATTCAGGATTCTTGAAAATCCATGTCAACCTTTCAAAAGACAGTATTTTACAGTTGCACTGATAATCATAATACATGTATAAAAATACCTAGTACTCATATTTCATGGTTTCAGAACTGAGATATAATATATACATCTGCAAACACCTATACTTTATTGATTATGAACCAATGAAATTGTGACCTGCTGTTGAAACTTGTGAAATCTGCTTTAATTTGCATGAAATGTAATAATCTCACAGTTACCTTAGGGAATTCAGTGGATATGGAAGGATTATCATGTCAGACTTTGTTTATTTCATTCTCTCTTTGGGAAAAATGAACAGGGTAATTTCAAAACTTCAAAGGAAAAAGTAGCTTCTCAGCTAGGAAAAATCAGTTCTTATGGGTCTAACTATTGTGCTGTGAACTGCTATTTGCTGTCATGAAAGCTTTACCACGGAAGTTTTTAATGCAGCAAATGAAGTGAATCTCTTGCTTCATGCTGACTTTGCAAATAGCTCTTGGAAGGGCAAACACATCTCATTTCTGATTTATCAGATCACTACAACAAGTGCAAGGATTCTGGTGTGTGGCATGAGACAGCTAGTACAACCCATAATAACATCACAAGTATTATATATGACCTCTATAGAGTTTTTTATAGACTCAATTTATGGATGTGTCAGGCTGACTAGACTTTCCCAAATTACATGGAACCAGTGTAATCAGGAAAGCAAGAAAATTACTGTCAATGTGACCCAAAACATATCTCCAGTGCACATCACAGAGCAGTGCTGCACAAAGCACACACCCAAGCACTGAAAGCCCTGGGTGGCTAGTTAGTGCTGCCCCTGGGTAAACACACTGCTCTGCTATTTCTGAAGTTTGCCTACTCAGCACAAATCCTGGGAATTTCTACACTTTCCTTCATAAAGCAGTGTGAACACTGCCCAACAAGGATGTTTCCCCACAGACTCTTCTAGGTTACTGCAGAAAAGACAACTCAACCATACGAAGCCAAGATAGTGCTTCCACCAGAAATAATATGATTGCTTTTCTGAAGGTTGGAGACAAACCTACATTTTCTGGGGAGCACAGTCTCTGTTCTTAATGTGAAAGCATTTAACAGGAAGACACAATGATTCCCGTTAGATTATTCTCCCTTTCTACCCGCAAAAGGTGTCATGCATAAGTTTATTTCCTGGGCCTTTTATATTTAGTGGTGTGAATACACTGAGAGGTAAAAGAATGGGAGGAACTGTACAGGAATTTTTCTGTGGATAGAAATGGGAAACAGGAGCATAAAAGTGCTCCTTGAGAGCATCAGAGGTAGTCTTGGCCTCTTCTTGCTGTCTGAACTTAAGAGCAAGAAAGTACACTTGTGCTCTTCAATCCATATAACTTCACTTCTGAAGCAATCTAACATGGCTTAATTTACATAGTGGGTGCTACTGCTTCCAGAGTGAACTAAATGACAGGAAATTATCTAACTTTCTTTAAGGAGGTAACAGCAATTAACCTTATAGGATTTAAAGGTCCAAATCCTACTCTAAGCAAGTAAGAATTGTGATTTCTACTGACTGTCTCTCTGAGATGTAACCACTCACATCTGAGGTGCAAGGCACTGGAAGACCCAATCGAAAGTGAAATTAACCCCAGAAATGTTAAAAGAAAGCTAAAATATTATTTTTTTTATGATTTAGACACAGATCAGATTATATATGTATATATGCACACAATATAAGACACACACACAAAGATATATGAATGCATAATATATTCAAGATCTAGATACTGCCCTAATGTTGAATGACATCTCTCTAGAACTTGTTCACTTGTTCACCGACCTCACTAGATCAATGAATCACACCACACTGTTGATCTCTAAAGACCCATTTCTTCCAAATAATTGTAGTCAACCAAATGCTTATATAGCATTAAATTCTAGAAAGATGCACTTGAGGCTTTTTGAATAAACTTCACATTTCAGCTAGAAATGCTCTCAAAAGGGACACTTAAAGCAATGGAAAGAATTTAAGCTTCAGATGTGCCAGTTTTTATTATTTCCTTTCATCTTATTAACATAATCAAAAAAGTCCAGTTGCAGTTGCATTCTGCCATCTCTGCATACTGATTAAGTATATTCATTTAGTTGTGGCCCTTTGCATCTGTTGGAAAAAAAGTACAGACATTGCATTGGGCTGATCAGGGCATCACTGCTCATGAAGGTTTAGGGACAAATTTTAATCACAGAGTAAAATTTTCCTACAGCATTATAGGACTCAAAAGTAATACATAACTTGTGGTCATCACAGCTATATCCATCCTCAGGAGCTGAACTGTAAAATGTTAAGTCCCATATGAAACTGCTGGAAATAGTTTATTAATAGCTATTTTTCCTCTGTTTCACAATTACCTATGATGCGTGCTAAAAATGCCAACCTGCCACAGAGTAGCTGGCTACCAATCTATTTTGACTATTTCCTTTGCAATGCCTTAGCTCTCCATGATTTCTTTTACATTCTTTTCCTTTTGCTAAATTGAAAATTTTATAGGTATGGAAGAGCAAGGACAGCTCAATACACTAAAACTGTGTATCCCAGACATTTTTTTTCCAATCTTCTCTTATATTGCTGATAGATTTTATAATACAATTCAGCATAATCATAAAAGCGGATGCTCACTCATTACTTTTTTACTGATGTACTCTAATAAATTCTGAAATGCAATTATTTCTTTTCTGAAAAATTGTTTTTCAATATGGTAATACAAAATTCCTTGTTTTATTTTCTGTTGTTCATTTTAAATAAATCTCCTTCATTTTCAAGGTAAAGCGTTCTTACATGGCATAATACTTTGCAATTTATTATATCATTTTGCTGATGCAAATTTGCTAGTGACAAATTTACTCACAGCAGCCATTCTGTTCTCTAACCTAATACTTACTGGAGCCCTTGAAAGTCAGTCCTGGAGTGGATTTTGTCACCTATATTCACTCTACAGACACCTTGCAAAGCTGTGTATGCCAGGGCAGGGGGTAAGTGCAAAAAATACATAGGGATTTCATTAATTCACTCATAACCTCTAGAAATTTGGAGTATGGGGATCTATCAAAAGATCCAGTTATTGAAAAGTTATTGTGCAATTGTAGTTGTGGCCACAGAAGAGAGGAGTCAAAGAATGTGAGAGAAGCAGCACTGTGGACACCAAGGTCAGTGGAGAGGGAGGGGCAGAAGGTGCCACAGGTGCCAGAGCTCAGATTCCCCTCCAGCTGGAGGTGAAGACTGGTGAAGCTGCTGTGCCCCTGCAGCTCATGGAGTTCCACGGGGATGCAGAAATCCACCTTCAGCCTGTGGAAGAGCCCCATGCTGGAGCAGCCTGTCCTGGAAGGAAGAGTGACCCACACTGCAGCAGTTTGGAGAACACTGTTGCTTGTGGGGTGGACTCACACTGGAGAAGTTCATGGAAGGACCCCAAAGTGCAGCAGGGAAATGACCCCTCTCCCTGAGCAGAGGGAGATGCCACGGGTGATGAACTGGCCATAACCCCCATTCCCTGTCTCCCTCTGCCACTGGGGTAGGAGGTAGAGCTGGGAAAGAGGGAGGCATGGGGGGGAAGGTGGAGGGTTTTAAAGTTTTATTTTACTTTTCATTATCCTGCTCTGATTTGGTTAGCAATAAATTCAATTCATATCTCTAATTTGAGCCTGTTTAGCCCATGATGATATTTGGTGAGTGATTTCTCCCCATCCTTAACTCATGAACCCTTTGTTGTATTTTCTCTCTCCCATCCAGCTGTGGAAGGGAGTAACCGAGAGGCTTTGCTAGTGAGTGCCTGGAATACAGACAGCATCAGTGCATTACAACCTTCTTCTCTTTTCCTTTTTCTCATTTTTTTTCAAGGAAACCAATTTCATAATCATCCTCCTCCCCCTTCACCTTAAGGCTTGGTATGTCTGCTGTTGAAATTCTGTCTCTACCTCCAATACTTCTGTAACAGAATCACACAGAATCAGAGAATGAGTCAGGTTAGAAGGTCATCTCACCCAACCTCCCTGCTCAAGTCAGGTCATCCTAAAGTACATTGGTCAGGATTCTGTCCAGGCTGTTCTTGAATATTCCCAGTGAATGAAACTGCACAACATCTCAGGGTAGTGTGTTCCAGTGCACAGTTACTCACACAGTAAAGACATTATTCCTCATGATTCAGGTAACCTTTCAGCCCCCTCCTTTCTTTGATACATGCTGGTTTTCATGTGCTCATGTTCCCTGAAATTTGAAATTTTCCAGCTTCCCCTGACTGAGAAGCATTTCAGTCCCAAGTTCTTTCATTCCTTCTGGGTCACTGTGTATCACAGTGGTGTGCATTAATGAGGATCACACTCCTCTTGTGCCTCTCCGCAGTTGGGAACAGATGATCTGCTTGCAGCAATGTCCTCCTTCCTCATTCAGCCTTTCACTGACACCTGACATAGGCAGCCTAGATGAGATACAAAAGAACAAGCTCTGTCCTCAACAGACTCCTCGTGTTTTTAATAAATGGTAGGTGGACCTTGCTGATTTACCTAGGGTAGAAAAGGACCAAAAATATCTTAACTCCATGGGTACCGCTTGTTGTCTACCATTTCAAACATGTAAGGAAATGATGTGAAGGTATTTTGTAATAACTTAGTCTGGCACAGGAAAAAGGAAATTAGGGGAGGCACCTCCACCTCACACCAACCTACTGCTCTCCTACTCTGTCACTGCCATCAGGGAGAAGATGTATGAATTTGAGCTTAACGGCTCAATTTTTTCCTCTGGTAACTGCTCCAATGAAGCCTAAGGACAGGTTTCAAAACTAGCAGGCATTTTTTCTCCTATTTTAGGATACTGGCAAAAATTATGATATACAAAAAAGAAAATAATCAACCTTATGGGTGGCACAACCAAAGAAATGTAATTATTTATGTTCTTGCAAAATAAGCAAAACTGGCAGAATATGTTTTGCGTATTTTCAGTCAGGACTCTTATCTGAAAGAGTACATTGCACATTCAAGCACACACTGGTTTTGAGTTACATGAAATATTACATAATAAAGAAAAGCTTGCACTAGGTAATTACAAGGCTTTTCATTAAAACCCAGAAAAATGAAAGGATAACACTGAATTATTATAGCCATTTCCATTAATCCTTAAAAACAAAATTGAAAGAATTAATTTTTATTCTTAGATCATAAATTCTCTCTACACATCCCACTAGTAGCAAAAGTTATAATAAAAATCTGCTAACAAACAATAATAGGCGCTGACTCAGAGCCGTATTAAACCCCTCTAACCAAACCACCCTTGTAAGAATTTTACCATTACTTGTGAAGACTGAAAGTACTGCTCTGGATTAATAATCTTTTTATTAGTGTTCTTAAGAAAGTGATCTCAAAAGAACCACTTTAGTAAGAGTATCTAAAAACCAAATGCTTAGGACAGCAAGAGGAAAAATGGTAATATTATGTCTACCAGTAAAGCAGAACAATCCAAACATTCATCTCCTCAGATGGAAAGGCTTCTCATTTGGAAGAAATTTTATTTTATTTTATTTTATTTTATTTTATTTTATTTTATTTTATTTTATTTTATTTTTTTTTTTATTGCTACATATGATCCAGGATTAATTTTTAATGATCTATCATCTGCCCACTGATGAAATGTTGTGACATTTAGAACACAGATTTTATTTAGTTAATACGTTCCAATAGCATCTATCCTTGCATGTTGAGGGTAGAGAAAACAGCCAAAATCATTTCAAGATAGTCAAGATAGTTGGAGATGCATGAAATTGTAAGGAAAGGCATTTGACAAATTATGAAACCAAATGTTGTAGTGTTTCTTTGTGTGATGAAATAGACAGGGATTTCCTTTTCTTTTTTCTTTTTTTTTTATGTTTTGCCCTTTTATTGGCTGTGGGAAGCAAACAGACATTATAGACTAAGGCCAACTTTCACACTGAGGTATCAGATAACATTTAGTGATTTAAAGAGGCGTATTGAAAGGAGAAATACCTTTACTAACTGTAAATGTTGGACTACGGAAAAGGTTTCTAAGTTTAAACACCGAAGGGTTTTCATTGCCACTCTGAACACACTGCAACTGTGGACTGCAAATCTAACTATTACATTTACTTGTGTTCTCTAGAGCAAACTGTGGCAAATTCTGCTCCCGCTACACTTTGCAGACCAACTCTACAGTAAAGTCTAAATAGAAGCATACTCTATCAACTCCAGATATTATTTAAACAAGCTTAAAGACACTGAAACAGACAGCATGCCAGCTTAATGAAAGAATAATTTATTTTTTATTATTTAATAATGTCCAAAGCAAACTGGTAAGGCAGACTATTCTTCTTATGACAAACTATGAGGGAAATTTTAAAGCATGCTGCCCTTTACTGACCTGAGCAGCTGGCTGAAGCTCAGGGTGTTGCTGACTGCTTTGGTCAGGAGAGGAAATCAGTGGGAGAGATGTCTGCTTTAGACATAACCCTCAGTGTGTGCTCTATCACCTCAAATTGCTTCTCTTAAGCACAGAAACACCTGAACATGGATTCAGAGAGAAAGAGAGGGTATGCAGCAGAACAGGACCCCTTACAGAATAAATTACTGGTAAGCAGTCTTTCCACTTTCTTCATCTGTTTGTGCATATATACACATCCATGTGAGTAACTTCAGGCATTACATTTTCTTTTACATGGGAAAAGAGATGGCCAAAATATGACATCATGGGAAGGAGAGTTTGGTTCTCTATTTCACATTTGCAGGTTTACCAGCCTGCAGCCAGCAGGGCTGTTGGATGTGGAGAGACCTGTTTTGCAGCACTCAGTAACTCCCCTGGGTGATCGTGTTCCTTTTGAGAACAGTGACGTAGTGCAAAGTGCTGACAGGACTGGCAAGAGGATCACACAGGGGCTGCCTCTCCCTGCACTGTCATTTGATAAATTCTTTGTGAGCAGCCCAACCCCTGCTGAACAAAGATGAGCGCTACTACACTAGCCTGGTGCTTCAGTGGCATCTCATCATGGAGACAAGCAGAAATTCTGCATGGTTACAGCTGGTCAAAAAACTGTTCACTGCCTTTGGGCCAGCTGTATGTGATGTTCTCTACAGGAGCACCAGGAAGACAGAAATAGCATCAATAAACAGAACATAAATTTCTTTTCCTAGAAGCAGAGAGAAGTTCTGAAGTCATGAAAAAAAAAAAGGAACAGGTGATCTTATTTAGAGATATTCAAAAGCTGAATAATTACTACTGTAAATCTTACAAGAGACTAAGTTCAATAAGTACCACCAGATGCTTCTTTCCTCCATCAATGAAGACAACATGACCATGCACACTCTAAAATTTTCCAAAATAGGAAAAACTTTAGGGAAGCATGCAGACACCTGCAACATTTGGTGAATGGTCCTTTTGGCCAACAAAAAATTTCAAACCAGACAAAATTCAGGGAGTTAAATCCTGAAGCATGTTGTCTAGCAAGTGAACAATCAGTATGTTCAGAGAGCCTCAAAGATGGCTCCAGAGTAACTAGCTCCAGTCAGAAATAGGGTTTCTGTGTTGGTAGTGTTGCTGTGCTGTCCATCTAACTTTTTGGATTTGTGCTTGTTGAAAATCTTTGTGCTTCACATTAATTTACCTTTTCCCCTTCAGTTATCTTCTCTCAGCATACTTCTGTAGCTTAATTTAACACATACACTGAATAATTAATACTTCTAACTGACCTAACCAAATCTTTGTCCCCCAGATAACTGAGTCTTGAGTGCATCAAGAAAATAGTAATTCAGAAATGAAAGTTCCCTGATTTCTCCATAATCTTCCATAATTAAGCAACAGATCATAATGATGCTCAGTGAATAGCTGCTAACTTATGTACTTGGCTGTACATAACTTATGTACATGGCTGCTAACTTATGCACTGTGGACTGCTTCTAGGCCTATCAAGCCCCCAGTAGAAGGCAGGATCCAACAATAAATACAGCCGAACCAGCCGAATATGGCTGAATATGGCTGAACCAGAACAAATGGGGAACACTTGTCAACAATGTAAATGTATTTTATTGGTGAAATCTGTGATTCCAGAAGCTGAAATCACATCATGGTAATATGGCATCTCACTCAAGCCACCTGAGACATCAGCTCCACTTTCTCCTCCTACACTGTATATCATAGCTCCTGTAATTATAGACCTTCTGACAAGATTAGGAACATGTTTTCTCCTGTGATGAAGATTCAGAGCTTTTCAAGTCAAGATCCTGCACCAAAAGGTACAGTGAACATCAATAACAGACTGCCTCAGCACCTCAGCATATAGGCACGTCCTTTTTGCCTGACTGATGGGATTGAAGATCTCCAAATTTGCTGTGCTAGCCACTAAAATCCACGATGTCTTTATTGCATAGCAATAAAGCACAGAACAAGATAATCAGCTGTGTTTCAGAGTACAACCATCACCCCCAGAGATGATTTGATTTGGTCCAACATGATTCACAGAGCAGAAAATCTAAGTGAGAAAAAACAGGGTGTTTCTGAGGAAAACTTTGAATTGGAAACACTGATAGATGTATGCACATGAGCACCTCAAATGAGGCTGAATTACAGTAACCATGAGCTACTGATGCGTAACAGATATTGACTAGGGAGCTTCCATTCCTGTTGATGCCTTACTTTTCTTGCAGGATTATCGATCTGTGTTACTTTCTCAGTGAAAGCAGCAAAATCTTCCTTTCAATCCAAGCACTGAAAAACTAATGTAGTTTCTTGGCACTGAATCATAAAAGCACGCAAATTGACATAAAAGCAGATGAATCCCCAAGTCAAGCAGATGAATCCCTCACTCCTAGCTAGCCCAGAAAATAATAACCCCTCCTTTTAATATTAGTTGACTGGGCTGCTTTCAGACTTTTATTTGACTTACTTTATCTGGCTCCAATTACAAAATTCATCTTGTTCTTCCTCCCCAAAGATAAAAGCTACAGTTTCCTGGTAACTTAATTATAAACAGTTTTGAGTCAGAAGAATGAACTCGAATGGAGAATGTATAAGTACATCTGAAGCTTTTAATAGACAAAATGTGAATACAGTGAATATGATTAATTAGAGAAACCTAGAGGGAATTTTAGCATGCCTTTGGCATAAAAATATCCAGTTAAGCTGCAAATTCTGTGTGAAGACTTTTTCTCCTTTGACAAAAGCATGCAGGTGTGGCACAGCAATTAGTTCCAATACCAAGCTGAGTGGACAAAGGGTGCCTGGCCAGGGATATACATACAATGACTTCATTTTTCCCCTCACTTCTTTTGCACTGCTATAATTGTTATGTTGCACACAATTTAGGACTTTTTTTTTTGTTGATAATTAACATTCTAAAATCATCCAGCCTTTAGAAAAGGTCACAAATTTCTGCGAGCTATCTCTGAGGGGTTCATTGTTCAAATGAAATATACCAGTCGTATAACCACAATTCAGCATTCACATTATATGAGAAGGGATATTTTCAAAATAAAATCTGTTTCTTGCAGCTGACCAAATGTTCTGAAGCTATAAGAATTTATATTTATATTTAATTTCCAACATGAGACTAATCCCATCATAACATGGAATGCACTGTAGGAATAGTGACTGTTGTGTCACATAACATGCATTATGATTTTTTTTTTCTTCTGGAACATATTATAATATACATAATTTCACAGTTTATGTTTAATAATATTTTTCATTTTAGAAGAATTTGCTTCCTTTTTTTTGTAATAAACAAAATGGCAACTTGGTCTGTCATATCTCAGTAATCCCTTCCTGACTGCAGCTTCTCCCAGCTGGAAACCCTCATCATGTGATTAACATCCATGAAACAAAATTGACTGTTAAACACAATTTTATTATTTGTTTTGTAAACTATTCCCTATCCTATAGCTATAGCAAGTGTCAAAAATGTCAGTCTGCCACCAAAGCAGCTTGAAAGCTCAACTTTTTCCGCTTGTCAAGGCTGGGACCTGCAGGGAAAGCCAGGAGAATTCAGTCCATTCTAAACTGTTTATTTTCTGCCTTGGGCTTTTGAGGGACTCAGAAAAGAATGCTCAATGCAAGCTGCTGCTTAAAGCTGACTCAGCTTTGCCATGTAAGAGCACAGTATGTGCATCTCATCCCTGTGCCTGCAAAAAAGACATGTATTTAAGGGCACATCTACAAGCTTCAGCTATATCAACTATATTCCATAGTACTTATACTAGTAAAATAATATATAAAAAAGCAAAATAACTTAAAAGTGAAATAAGCAATACTCCAAAAACATTCATATTCTCAGAATGGAATTTCAATACCATGAATATGATGAACATGAGTTAAAAAGATGAGCCTCACAGTCCATCAGCACTCACCATTCAGCCACTTGGAGTTGTACTGGGCAGTTCGGAGAGGAGGAAGGGCCCCCAGGCTTCGATAAATAGCAGGATCCCTTCCTGGAAAATCCATGGCTGTAGCAGCATATAATTCTCCACTGGAAGTGAGAAGAGCAGTGGAATTGTGCTGGGGACTGTAGGGACAACGAGCCATGCCACTGATTTGGTCATGTATCTCTGTCAAGTTGCTTAACTGTAAAAGAATTAGAAAAAGGGATTAAAATTACCTGAAAGTTATAATTTTAGCCAAGCTGCATCAATCTGAGCAAAATTCTGTGACAAACACCTGTTATCTACTTTTATTTTTTGTGTAGCCAACCTCTACATCAATCTGAATTGTCTCTTATAGAAAGTCTTATTGTCAGATCTCACTTTTGCCATTTTGATATGTATGTATGATTTTGATATGTAAAGCATACATGCCAGCATTATCCACCATGCCAAAACGTTTTCTATTAGAAGGGGATCAAAAATTTGTTACCTCTGCAAAGACTGTTATTATGAAAAAAACCCCAAACCTGATAGCCAGAATCAATACAGCATCCACCACAGCAGACAACAACAACAAAAAAATCCATTATTTGTTTTGTTGGTGTGTTTTAGGAAAAAATCTCACATGAAAAATGAGAGTAAGAAAAAAAGCTTTCCAACTCAGCAGAACCAACTCTGATTTAGTAGCCCAAATACTTTCAGCCATAAACCACAGCATGACATTAATATGCTATTTGAAAATAAAGGTACAATGGGTTTAAATATAATAAATCTGCCAATGAGTTTTTTAGTAATACAGCTGTTCTTTGTATTTAAACGATTCTACCCTCCTGAAACAAATAGGCAGCCTAGTACTAACGGTGACATTTTTATACTTACTATGACTATTACTGATGCTACAATTAGGCTTTTTTTGAACATAGAATGACAGATCTCAGTCAAGATTTCTCATTCTCACCAGTCAGAAATCACTAATACAGGTACTCTCATTTCTCCAGAACTACACATACAGAGTATGCAACTACATAACCACATTTGATAACTAAACCTATTGATGCCAACCAAACCTGACAGAGGCAGAAGTCTTATAAACACATAAAGTTCATAAAAATTGACATGT
The DNA here is from genome assembly GCF_014805655.1 of Passer montanus. Classification (NCBI taxonomy): domain Eukaryota; kingdom Metazoa; phylum Chordata; class Aves; order Passeriformes; family Passeridae; genus Passer; species Passer montanus. The sequence goes on along the minus strand of NW_024367819.1, from coordinate 9,189,948 downwards.
AGGAGGAATGACTTTTCCTCTCACAGCTGAGGAAAAGAATGCAAAAAAGAGATTGGTTAGGTCTCCTATTTGGTCTGCCAGCAGCTAAATCAGCCTTTTTACACATCAGCTCACCCATCAATACCCAAACAGCCACTTCTCAGCCACAACATGCTCTTCATTTTAACCTGCTGGCTCAGAACAGGGACTCCAGCTTGTGGGGTAAAATATTTGAACTCTTACTGTGCGGTTGGTGCAGATTGGAGTGAAAGCATTGGTTCCACAGGTAAAGAGATGGTTGCCTCCAACAAGAAGCACTCGAATATAGTTCTGGCATTCCTCCTGCCACACAGAAAAGAAAGAATATATTCAGGGATACTGCAGAGTACAGAGGAGATTAATCACACTTTGCTTTCCATGGTTATTTATCCACATAGAAAAGTTTTAGGTAAACAAGGCCTAAGCATACCTGAGTTAGCAATTACAATATGCACAGATTTCTTATTCACACACATGCATCCATCAACCTTTCTGAAAAGTTCTTAATAGGATAACAATAAACCTCTCTAGTACTGAAGATTTCCTCTCAGGATATATATCAAAGACTTAGCTAAATTTTGAACTGATAGTTCAGATAGATGATCTGATAAATGCTGAGTTAAATAATACAGTACTGTCTCAGGAGATCAGATGTTGACTTCAAAGACAGATTAGGCCAAGAAAGGAAGTTGTGAGGAAAACAGGGGAAAGAACAGGTTGTCAGTAACAAAAATATAGTGAGACAAGTAAAAATAAAATTCTTGGGATGTTCTGATATGAATTTGTTACCATGAATTTCATAATTTACCCTATCTGTTTTATTAGAAGAATCTCGTTTCCTGTAAATTCAAAATTACTCAAAAATTTCATTACCATAATACAAAGATGCTCACCCTGAGGGATAATTTGACATGATTTTTACCTCATTAGGATGGGTGAAGGCTTTTTGATGTTCATATCTCTCATTTCAGAAGCTAGAAATCAACAGCCACTTCTACTGTTAATTCAAACAGAAAGCTTTGTCCTGCAATACTAAAAATCTCCAAGAACTGTATGAGAAAAAATTCAAACACTTCTCTTGAAAAAAATCCATGTCCATATCCAATAAAATGATCAACAACATGTTTGGAGAAAATAAAGTTTCCTGGAGACTTACATTTGAATGCTCTCTAGCATTCACCACAAGATATTCTCATAAAAAGTCTGAAAAAAACCTTGTGAAAATACAGTTATGCAATTCTAGCCAATATTAAGTGAAATCATGTAAGTAAATCCATACAAGAGTAATAACATAGAAGTCCCATTATCTGGCCTACAGTTTTATTAAATGGATTGCTTGTTTATCTTGAAAATAGACTCTCATCCTGGAAGACAACAAATATAATCCTAAATAAATTGAACAGGCACAAAATAGACTGCAAAAGAAGATGGGAAAAATACTTTAAAGGTCTCTGAGAAAACTTTTACAATTTATCTTCTATACCTTTCCACATAAAAGTCAAGTTAAAAATAAACTCAAAAAAATCCTGTAAAATCTCAGGAAAAAAACTACCTCTTGGAAAAAAAATACCTCTCAAACCCACATTTGCATTAGTTTATTGTGAAAAGTAGCTTTTAAATGCTCCTCTTTGAGTCTTTACGGGCAAAGGACAAAGATCTTAGAAATAAGATTTGATTCTTATTGGGTAAAAAATACAAAGTTTTTATATTGAACTTTATGAAACCACAATGAAGCTAATACACAATCATATAACTGAGTTGGGCAATGTAACAAGGCATTAAAAAAGTAGTTATGTCACAATTTGGCATTATTAGTAGTTTTGGCAGTTTCCTTATCAGACTTCTTCAACTCTATCACTAAAAAAAAAAAAAAAAAAAAAAAAAAAAAAAAAAATTAGAAGGTAACTTTTTTGGGGATTGTTTTTTGCTTTTTTCGTTAGAAGATTGCTCAAGGAGGTTCACAGCACGTAAACCAGTAATTTATTCATTGGTCTATTTCCATTCTGCCCTTTGCAACAAGGCATGGAATGTACGTGTAGGAAAAATAAGTGGGTTCTGACATTACAACCCATCCAACCTCTCCTCTTCATGTTCCAGATCTCCCTGACATAGTGTCATTTCCAAATTACTTGCACACTGATCACCCACTCATTTTGTTCAAAAATAATGCTAATTTCTTAAACTCTGACATTCTTGGGAGTCACAAGATTCTTTCTTTAATGTTCCCAAGTCCGGTGCCAACCAGACACCAATCCATATTGCAACAGGGCAAATAAGACATCTCATATGGAATTCTTGTTGGGATCACAGTGCAAAAAATGAAAAATTAAATAATAACTTAGCTCCTTTGTTAATTTGAAAAAATTATCCACATAAATGCAAAAGAAAATTTTTAAAAATTGATCATTAATAAAACTATCACCACCCAAAAGCATATTGAAAAAGACTTCACTATTTAGTCATTTAAATTGTTCAGAGATACTTTTCTAGCTCTGAAGTCAAGTTTGGCTGTGCTGGTTCACTTCTGTCACATGCAAAAATGAGATGTATGTTCTAGAAGTGGCAAAGGACTTCAAATCAAAGGATATTTTAGCTTGGAGCTGGTGTTAGGTTAGGCAGCCATCTTTTATGTAGTCTTACTCTCCAATTCATCTCAACCTCTATTTCATATACTTTCCTATTTGCTTACAAAAATATATCTGCAATAAAGAAATACATTTAGAAAGTAATTTCTACTTTTGTATCAGCATAACTGAAACAAAATATGACTATTAAAAACAATTCAGCAGCTAAGCAGGCTGGGTAGTTACTTAAGACTACCTTGACAATCCAAAGTCAATCTGACTGCAGGATAATTATCCTCTTGCAGCAATATTTCTTGTATAGGTTAACATTTTAAACATACCTGCATTTAATTTTTAAATACTTTTATTGAAGGTTCAGATACTAACACATCCAGCCATTTGATTCTTAAATAAGCAAGAGATGAGACTTCATTTCAATTAGCATTATTATTTTTAACCTCTCATTGGTTTGGCATTTTCAACAAGTGAATTTATACTTTTTCTTTCTAACATTTCCTACCACAAATGTCAGTATGAATAGGCAAATTTACTCTCTTAATCTTGTCTGGTGTTTTAGATTTCTACATGCTAATGCAAGCTGGCCACAAGGACATAATTTTGCATGGCTCACTCTTGGAGCCACTAGCTATTTTAGGCAAAAGCTTAAATTGGTAGATAAATGTCTGAAGTCTGAGTAACAAACATCAGCCTTCAAAAGTCAAGTGTGCATTACACTGTCAAATGTGACAGATGTCCCTATATATTTTCCCCTTCAGCTCTTTTCCCTCCTTGGCTTCTAAAGCATAAACCTCAGAACAACTGATAACAGCCACAGGCAAAAATTCCGTGCAGCTTCTTTCTTAAGAACAAAAAAAGAGTCCTGTATCAGTGACCATTATCTCAAAACGACTTGAGTTGCTTCAGAGTTCAAAGCTCCATCAGTTAAAGTGACTTTCAAGCAATGAGTTCAGGTTTTGCCACCTGAACTTATTGCCCTCGTGCTGCTCTGTGGTCAGCAGAGCTTCCAGAGAAATCAGGATCTGAATGAATAACCTACCCACAGCCATCCCTGCAATCCTCATCTCTCCTTTGCCACAGTCTAGGCTGCCCTTAACATTTTGACTCCAGTCTTTCCTGTGTCTTCCTACAGTTACATGTGTCTGCCCAGCAATCTGAATTCACCTGAGACATTTTACAGAAATGCAACCCCCAGCAACTCTGCAATATAGGCTGCATCTATTGATACAACAGGCAAGCAATCAAGTTTTTCTGACAAGATTAACTGGAATTGTGTTTGCAGAGATTTTCTATGAAGAGGGACAACGCAGGACTGGAATGAATTCCTCCTTATCTGACAACTCCCATATTTTCCAAGGGAAGGCTCCGTATGCATCTCCTTCTACAGAGAGTATAGTGACCTCGCTTTAGTCATGGAAATAAGGCAATAAAAGACAAACATAATTTTGATTTCCTTTCTCTGGTCATAAATTTATCTTTAATTTTAACCTTGACCACATCAGTGAAATCAGAAGAGTCATGACAAGTTCAAAAAGACAGTTGTAGTTCCAGCTGGGTAGTACTGATACTTCAGGCAGTATCACTGCATTCTCCAGCAACTCCCATATGAAGCTTTCAGGTCACAAAGTTTGCACACTCAAAAAAACCCAAACCAAACCAAACCACAACAAAAACAAACAAACAAACAAAACAAATGGTAAAAATAAGAAAATAACAAGAGAAGTATTTACTCCCAGGATTTCTTTTGAATGTAATGAAGCATAACGACTAAACCCTCTTCTAGATTGTGAATGAGGAACACGGCTATGGGTACAAATGAAATCTTTAGACAAATAATAATAATACCAAGAAACAATCACAGTGGTCATTATTTGAATCACATATATACCATTTTACACCAACAGCTTAACTTCCAATCATCATCTCTTCAAAAGGGTGTGATGAGCATAAATGAAACTCTGCATGAATGAAAAACTACACTAAGGCCCATTTTTAAACGTGTATCACCAGTTTTGTGTATTTCTCCTAACAAAATTATTTAGTAGCAACAGATGCTTTACACCGTTGAATCAAATGTGTGGTACCAGTGTTGTCAACATATTATTCCAAAGTACACTGCTATAGCCTCACATTTATAACTACTTCCATCCATCATGTTAAATCACAGTCACTGCACTACGATTTTCAGTCAAGTTGAATGCTATTCTCACAGCCTTAAACTTGGAAAATCACTGTAAAACAAAGCCATATATGTTTAGTTACATATAGCATTCCTACCAGAATAGCTCCTACTGCATATGCCCCTTGATCAATGCATTGTGACATTCTCTATTGATGCTTGAGCATATTCCCTTACTTCCAAGTGCTGTCATATGAAAGCTAAGGATAGAGGCTTGAGTGATATATTACATATTGAAGCATAAATTTTCTAGGGAAAAATAACAACCTAGAAAATTAAACATTTCCTTAAAATAGGAGGTTCCAAAAGTCCTTTCTTTTCTATACCTCACAATGTAACATGGCCCTGCTTCAGAAGCGAGGCCACTCTTCCTCATTTATCTCAAAAGCACAATCATATACTGCAATTTTAGTTTCCAGCACTTCGCAAAAAAGGAGCTGGAAATTCGCTGTTTAATGGGAGAAATTTAAAAGTCAGTGATTAGCTAACTATGCAGAAGAGATTCCTCCTCTAGCAGGTGATGGAGCTGTTGGAATATGTTTTTGAAGCTTGGCATTTTTTGAGTTTTGCACAACAATAATGTATACAACACACTCTGCTGAATAAAAGTGTGCTCTTTTGCACTTATCACTCTTGATATGTTCTCTCTTCATGTTATAGTTGAATTAACTTTAATCACTAAACAGTATAAAAATTAAAAACATACATTGCATGCAATTCTAATTGCTTTTATAATTAATTTGATAACTACCTTCAGGTTGGCACAGCCAAAGGTTCAATCTTAGAATTACATTTTCCTGTACTGAATAATAGATATTGCAGGTAGCCAAATAAAGAACTGGTTTTAAGTATAAAGATAGATCAAGTTCAATGTCTAAGAAGTTAGTGCATTTAATATTATTTTCCTCACAGTACCAGTAGCTGGGAAATAAAAAAAGTTAATAAAATTGCATCTTAAACACTGAGAATTTTACAAAGTAATTACACAGTTATTCAGGATTTACAGCACATAAAATGAAGTGAGAATACAGTTCACTACATATGACATGCATATGCTTAACCTTGGTGTCAAAACAGTAAATTGTTGAAAGCTAAAGTTCATGGCCATTTCAGACAGGATTCATGCGACTCTATCTCTCACCCCATGCTCCCTATGTTCTTTTTCATTTCTTTGCTTACACATCAGTGGAAGACTCCTCCTATGTCTCTCCTCAGAAAGGGACACAGCAAAAATGCATAAGGTAGGGATTTATACACTGAATTACATCTGCTATTAACATAGTATTTTTTTTTAAGCAGAACAGCTGTCTCATGCTTACCTTTGATTTGCCTTTACTGTAACAGGCTCTTTTAGTAGCTTCGTCACATTGCCACTCCACTGCCTGCAATCAAAAGGAATTTGTTAGAAATGCAGGTAACCCAGAAATGTAAGCCTCTGAGCTCTCTAAGCCCACGTTTGTGTTATGTGCTTCAGAGATAGTGATGATTAGCTGTGGATGATCCTATCTATAATAATATATCTATAATAAATGCCTCTTAATAGTTTTCTCCCTAGAAATGTAGTTTTGCTGTTGAAGGTTTTACATTATTTTAATCCAAAAGGAAGCTGGCCAACATCATGATTCACTATACCAGTCACTACAGCAGAAACAACCACAGTTACATTGAATACTATTTAGCCTTTTCCTGCTCTTTTTGTGAGTTTTATGAGGGTAAGCAGATGGAGGAACACACAGAAAGGCTGAGCCTCTTTCTCCAACAGAACTGGGCTATATCACCACAGCATCTGAGGTCAACTCTGCTGAGAAATCTTGCTCAATGGGAAAGTGTGCCTTACTGCACTTTTTGAAGTATTTATCTCACGCATCAAGTGGAGACTTTAGTCTCTAAAGGTATGACTGCAGCACTAATCAGAAGCACTGAAACATCCATTCAGAGAATGAAGCAATGGGCAGAGACATACAAGACAACAGTGAAACAGTGCACTGCAAAGCAGAAGCAATTTATCCTCATTTTTTGAGCTGTCTCACTGCTTCAACAGATGGACTGTAATGCCAATTCTGCATTACTACCATTTCACAGTATGAGTTAATTCCAGTTATTTCCATATCTAACATTTAGCAGCTATGACTTACAAACTTTGCTGCTCAGTGGAGCAGCTGCTCAGGTTGCATGCTTGGTGTTAATGTGCCAATACATGTACATATTTGAATGCTTGTATATGCCTGTGTAGTCAAAGTGCATTTTAAATTAGGCTGCATTCTTTCACCTCAACTGTGCACATCCATATGTTCCTTAGATAAAAATGCCACAAAGCACATTTTATCAGAAGAATTGAGATTTCTGAAGCAACCACTGCTGCCTAATTACTGAAACCACAGCCTTTTCATTTTTATTTACAAGGAAATAATGAAAGATCATTTATCCAGACTTAATATAGAAAATGTTTTTTACCTGTCTTTTAATGGAGACTGTATTAATAGCAAGCAGACTCTCTAATTAATAATAGGGTGAAAGCCTGTTTAAATTAGAGGGAAAATGCCTTCAGAGTATTTGTGTTTCAACAAGCCCAAGAATGAGCATTTTTCACTTCAAGAAAAAAAACAAACCTACTTGTGAAAACTAATGTAATTACTTCTCTTCCTCCATCATAAACATCGCTATTTACAGCATTTGCTTTTGCAATGCTAAATGAGTATGGTATGCAGGGGAATATATTGAAAACTTCTGGAAGAATCCACTTGTGAATGACCCTAGAATTTATAACAAACTGTATCTAGCAGCAAGAAAGAAATCTCATACTCAGTTAGATAAAAAAGCAGCAATGACCTAACTCTTTTGACTTGGTAATGCAAAAAGCAATTCACATCCGTAACAGAGATCATAGGATGACCAACTGAATTCCTGACCAATCCATTAGGACACACTGAACCTCCATGTTAATGGCACTAGATACAAGTGCTGAATATATTGTCTCAAAACAACACAAAATTTTCAAAAGCCTGGAGAACCACAAGAGTTAGTTACCAGAAGAAGGTCAGAGTAGAATGAGAGTGAAGTATGGGTACTTAAAAGGAAGGTTTGAAGGAAAGTTCTTGCCAAAACTGAACTGAGAAAAACATGTCAGGCACAAACAGAAGGAAATAGAATGCATTAAATACAAAATGTTTATCAATAAATCAATTTTCAGTGACAAAATACCCAGCTTTCAATTGGCTAGAAGTCCACAGTAAAAGTAATTTAAAGGAGAAGGATGTGAAATATTAAAATATTATGTAATATTTCTGGACATCATAGTTAACAGCACATACAGGAACCGAAACAGCAGAAACTGCTACAACTAGATATAAATATGTTTGCTTGCAAGTTAACCAAATGGCCAACTCTCTGGGAAAGCTCTATTCATGAAAACATCTGCTAAAAAGGAATAATACTATGTGCACAATAAATAAATGCAGACACACTGGTGACAAAGCTAAGTCCCATCTTTGAATCAAAGGGTTCTCATAGTCCTATTGCCCTTGGTTCCACTGCTAGAAGAGATAATAATAGAGGAGGCTGCAAATGAAATATAGAACAAAGGCATCTGAAGAGAGCTGAATAGTTCAAGCTGTTGTACTTTGGTCCCTAAAGCTCCCACACAGTTCAGTAATGCAGGCAAACATTTCTATATAGAACTTGCTTTCTTTTTACCTTCAAATATTCAGGAAATTCCAGGGAATGTCCCATAAAATGGAAATTTAGATATTCAATACAGTATAAAACTTCCATACAGGAGGAAGACAGGTAGAAAACTCTTTGAGAGAAACGTCATTTCAATGTGGGAAAAAAACACGAGAAAAATGTGTCCTGAATCTTCAGCACACAAAGACAAAACAAAATGTCCCAACAGAATAATAACAATGTGGGTTTTGGCATTAGAAGATTAAGACTCGAAAATTGTCATTGTGAAAGACCAGATGGACACATAAGGATTGCATTACTCTAAAAAGCAAGTGCAAACCCATGTTTACATATATTACTGTTATCCACTGCTTCCCTTAAATTGACATATTTTCCTCCTTAATACTGATTGAGGACTTTTCCATTAAGTTCCGATGGAGTGCAGATATGACATGCAAACCATGTTTGATATTTAATTCACTATGAAGATCTATACAGCTAAGGTTTATCCTATTAGGATTTTTTTTTTTCTATTTTTTTTTTAATGAGAACCTTCAATTTTCACATTCAAATTACAACTTGCAGCATTCAGTGTGCTGGTTTTAATTAATGTTCTAATTCTACTTAAGCTGGCAACAAAGTTCATTGAACCAAATTACAGACACTCAGGTTTGTTCTCTCTGGGGAAAGTATAAACAGGGATTTGAAAGTCAGTGTCAGAGAAAATAAGGACAGGTCATACACAGCTACTACTACACATCTCTACAAAGAATAGGTTAAGAAGGAGGGTTTAAGGCAGCACACCAGTCTGTTTCTGATAGCAAGCTGACAATATTTACAATGACACGGCTTTTATAAATCCTATGATCAATATGGTCTTTCAAGCACCTCTATAAATTCAATGACTTAGCGTGCTCCTAATTTCCCAATCTCCTTCATAAATACATTATCTTATACACAAATAAACCTTAATTATGTAATGCAGTGAGATTTTTAATGCTGTCAAAGCCAATGTGAGCAACTCTAAGGACTGCACTTGAAAGATACAACTTGAACTTAACACAGTGTACTTGGATGAGGTTGTCACAGTTCATTTTGAACACATATTGTTTTCTTAGGGTAAAAAAATTAATGAAGCACAAAGTCCTACACAGATTTGACATAAAATCAGACTGAACAAAATCAAGGCTTTGGTGCACACCCTAAGCTTGAACTCAAGTTTCAAACTGATGGCAGACAGCTTTCTGAAAAGCCTCAGTTGCAAATGACTGTCTAAGTGTTTTAAACATTGATGTTTGTAAAGAATTCAAAACTTGAGATGAAACCTGTCTTGGCATTTTCAAGGGGCAGTAGGAGGAGAGAAATTCCAGCCAGTGAAGAAAGAAAATTCCAACTGGAGAATATGTAATGAAATTATTATTTTCAAAATGAAGAAAAATGTGCATTCAACAGCCATGTATGTTAAGTTAAAAATTACATTCTTTAAATTAATTATATTCTTTGGAATAACAGATATATTTTAGTAACTTCTCTGGATGAACAGCAAGAGTCTTGCTTAGAAGTTAAACTATTGTAAATTCAGCAAGTTAAACTAAATAATTGCAAAGAAATTAACTCCAACAAAAACTGAAAGACGATCTCTAATTTAAACTGATTTATCCAAATACCTTTGAAGAATATTAAAAGAGGAACAAGGAAAGTGTGGGAGCAGTAAATAAAGTTCATAGAAGTAACTGTCAAGGGAGTCTCTTACATGCCCAACATGCAGCAACAAAGGAAGTCCCCAGGCAACACATCTGGAGGTCCCTTCCGACCTAAATTATCACATAATTTTCCAGAAAAATACAAAATATAACAGGAAAAAAAATCAGAGCCCTACGTACTTAACTTTAATGTGGCCCCTTTCTATAATTCTAACTTTAATTAGTAAACATGGACAGGAAATTTGAGATTTGAACACAGTCAATAAAGGACTGGCCAATTAGAACAATTTAAGTGAGAGATGCATTAGTTTTATGGACAGGGCAACAAAAAAAAGTGTGGCTTTCACCTACAGTGAAATCTGCACACACAACTCAGTACAATCCGACCTCCTGGGAGAATTGTGTTCCTGTAACTACACAGATGTTCAACACATATACAGGTAGACAGCTATGCATTCATATATATATTTGTATATGAACTTGGAAATGTAGAAACAGAATGTACTATTACATTTCATAGAGAAAGAAGTTAATTAGTCAAGAACCAAGAAATGAACAGAACACTATTCCAGACAGATGGTCCAGCACTTCTTAGGCAGATGGCTCTGCTAATTAGATACTGGCAAAAATAACATTAAAGGAGATGGTTTAATTACACAATGCCAAAAACTAACAAGTACATGATATTTCCTTTGTTTTTTTTTTCTTTTTTCACTATCTGCTTGCTTTCATCTCTTGTATCATGTATTTAAACAATACTCTGGGGACATGGGGTATAATGGCAACAACCATAATAATATATGTCAACAAATGTGAGCAATATCGCCTCACTGTTCACATCAAGTCCAGCAATGGAATGGCTTCAAAATGTTTTGACTTGTTTGGCAAGGGTGTCCTACAGCCTGCCTAATTAGCTCTGGATGCTGGATTCCAAAAGCTGAATTTAAAGAGGCCATAAAGAAAGCGTCAGGATCATAAACCCAAAGAAAGAATGTAGCCACAGAGCAGCACACCAGCAAGACATTAGCAGCAAATTAGCAGCCACAGAGTTAGTGGTGGTTTTGATGGTTACCAGAAGTTTAAAGGCATGCTTTGGTATAATGACATCCTTGCTTCCAGCAAATATTCAAAGCCACTTAGGGAAGATTTATACCTGTCTCTACTTCACAGGCACCATTTTCCTTGCTTTCCACAAGTCATGACCCCTCATCCTTGCAGCCATTACTTGTGGAGTTGCCTATCTTGCCGATAGGCTTCTGACCAATATCTTTGGAAACTATCATTCTCTAAATTAAAAACAAGACTAAATCATTAAAAAGGGGCTTCCTTTTAATATAGCTTCCCCTTCTGGTTCACAAGAAAAGAGGAAAAGCTGGTTTCTGAGGATTTAAGGCATCCTGGTCAGGCTTTCACATTAAGTGATAGGCCAGCAGCTCATACAAGAAGTTCAGCACCATATGGACAACTTTACTAATTGGCTACAGTCACTGGATTATTTTGCCTCCAAGTTTTTTTTGCCACATATAACAGCCAATTTTCCTGGGAATAACATCATGTGTGTTTTCATTTGTTCAGAATCAGCTTTTACTGTTCAGCTACAGTTAAAAAATTACAATTTATTATAAAGTAAGCATTGCAATACGTATGGAAATAAACATAAAATCATGCTTGAATTTTCCAGGCTTTGGAATTCAGTTAGAACTAAGATCCCCTGATAGATATATAACTCTGTACTTAAACCAAGTAATATCTAAAGCTTTATATGGCTTCAAGGAGCTGATGTCAACTTAATTTTATTCCAAATATACTAGCCTGAAGTATATAAAAAGTGAGAATACCCTGCCAATTCATGAAGCAGCCAAAATTTTAATCATCATCACTGATTATGCAAATAAACAGTTGCTGAAAAATTTCAGAGCTAATATGACAAAAGAAAAAAATTAACCATATTAGAGAAGAATTCAGAGTTACAAAGACTTTTATGAACCCTCAGTGTTGGGCCATTCCATTGACTTGAATGACCCAGGACTCTGCCCAAGACTGAACTATCACAAATGCCAGCGACCCATCCACCTGTGCATTCCCCTCTTTGTCTTCTGCAAGGATTTCTAGATGTCACAAAATATCCACTCACTTCACACTTAACAGACACAGTTTTAGAGAGGAAAATGAAGTTCCAAACCTACAAGCTAGCAACTCAAAACTTGAATATGTTTGGAACGAGGATTTTCAATCCTGCTCCCAGAGAGTTATTAAAAAAACCAAAACTGTTGCACTGTGACTTTCAAAGTTTTTATTGTTCCAATCTGGCATTTTGAGGCTTTTACAGTTTTTATGGACATTTAAAAATTGAATGCAGGATTGTGCTGAAGGGGTAAAACAACAGAATGTTCTTGCACTACCAAACTTGGCAGCCATTCAGCAGGTAAGAATGAGATTTCACAACACATCTTTAATGCACATTCTGAAATTATACTACATGTAGTAAATTTAATGTTTTGAATAAATTACATATGAATCCTTTAAGATTTAACATCTGTGTTACCACATTGAGTTTTGATGTGTTTCCTGGTGGGTTTTTTTTTTGCAAATAAGATTGATTTTAGTAGGCTCCAAGACATTTTGAAAGCAACATCTTGATTTATGTTACTTTTTTTACTAATAGTGTTTTAGGTCTTGATATGTCAGGATTCTCTTTATCCCAATGAAATTAAAGGAATTTCAATACAATTTTATACTTCTCAAGCCCCTAAGGTTAACAACAAAGTAAGTGGTGAGAAGAGTCCTCTGGTACTGGAGTGCCGTAAAATGGTGGTTTGGACCTTGAGCACAGGCAAGCAGAAGTTGTTAAATTTTTTTTTCCTGTACACCTGCTCATTGCTAATAAGTTACATGGAAATTTAAAGGAAGAAATAGCACTGGAATGTGGGCAATCCTGCCCAATGCTGACTTGCTGATCAAGAGAGCCATGCTGATGCAGGGTGCCCAGCAGTCATTACCCCTCAACTTGCAGTCACCGGCAGCCAAGGAAGCCATGGCATTTCAGAGTGCTTTGTGCAAATCAAAAACCCTCCTGAAATAATTTCTGAAAGACACAGCAAACATACTATATCCTTCCCCTGGGATTTCAAAGATAGCTGCACTACAGCTTCCAGGTATGAGCAGAAAAAACCTCAGATGAACCTGAGAGATACACTGGAAAATAAAATTTATTAACACCTTCTAAGTCATACTAACTACAAAAAAAATGTATTTCTGTACACTTTAAGATAATTTTGTAAATAATGTCACATTAGACAGAGAAAAACAACTTCATCACAATTTCCACTTGTCGTTTTTACTTGTTTACTTAAATAGCTTTGTCATTAGACTTTAGGGATGACAGGCTTGATTCTGTCAACAGTAATACCCATCTACAGTTTTAGAGAAAATACTATACTTTACAACAACTGTTATCTACAATAATAAAAATATTTTTTAAAGTTAACTTAAAAATGGTATCTCAAAAGACAGCAAAGAGACAAAATCTGTTGAAGGAACTTCAAAATAAGCGGTTTTTCCATTAAATATGTAAAAAAATTAGATAAGATTTTAGATAGATGAAAGCACAGAGAAAGTAGAATGCCATTGATAGAAGAAATGCAAGAACCACCAACTCATGTAGCTTGTCCCGTGAAAAGCTAGTGAAAAAAAAAATGCATGTTTCAACAGCAAAGAGACACAAATTCTACATCCTTCTGGTTAAGATAATTGCCCAGAAATGTGATAGGGAAAATCAAGATTAAGTTTTATTTTTCCAATTCAAAGATAATACATAAATATATAAGACATCTAGGAAGTGGACTGGGCAAAATTGAACACAGTAAAAAAAAAAACAAACCAATAAAAATTTCCAAAGAGTTGGCAACACAGTTGATGACAGCACAATTGACATTTCACCAAGGGAAAGATGGAATAAGGAAATTTCAATTTTTGTTATGTTTACTTTAAAATAATTTGCTTTAATTTGAAAAATGCTAAAATAACATGAAAAACAAAATAGCTAGAATAGGGAGAAGAATAAAAAGTAGAGAGGCACATAAGTGAGTGTCATCAAGATATAGACAATATCATGAGCTGTGCAGTTGGACAAAAGAACCCCAGCAGGCTGAGAAAAATTCTCATTAGACATAAAATGCAAAAGATGCTTATTAAAATCAGAAATCTTGAACCTATAGCTAATAGGAAAATCGTTGGAGTGTAACTGCACTGCTAAATTATACAGAAATCAAGGGTGAGAGAGACAAACAGAAGCCTCAGGACTAAGGAGGATATCTGCTCAGAATATGAAAATGTCTTCACGAGAACATTGTGTACTCCAACGGCAGTGGAAGGAGCAGTGGGAACCAGGGGGCCCAGAATCCAACTCTAAATCACAATTTCATCTTGAAGATGTGAGATAACAGTGAAGCTATGAAAAAGCCTGAATCTCAGTGCCCCTCTCTCTTGTTTTGAGAGAAGTGAATAGTCTGGAACAATGTCAATGGCACACAGAACTTTGCACCTCTAGGTTATATGTTGAACATCATTCAAGTTATTAATTAGTGGAGTTCAGTGACATCTAGCAACCTTGTAGCAGTAACATTAAATGGGTGGCTGATTTCCATCCAATTTTTAAAAGACAAACATTCAAATCCAAATTGGCCATTTTCGCATAGACAATGGAACAGCTGCTTAAAGGGAAACCTACCCCTGTTACATATAAAGGTGTTTACCACATTCAGCATTGACAAGGAATCTTAGGAAAGCAGTCACTAAAACAATCACCATACATTAGTAATTCATCTGCAACTTTTCCCTCCTATTTCCCTCCCTGCCCACCTTGCAGACTTGTAGGAAACTACACAACTTTTAGATTCAGATCCTTTCAAGTGTTGAGAAAAGTATCTAGCCTAAATTTCAGTGACACACAGAACTTGTAGTAAATATCTCACGCAGGGAGGCCGACCAAAAAATTTATTTCTGAAACAGCTGCTTAATATTCTTCTACTCCTGTAGCCTCTTTTCCATATTTCTTGATTTAGAAACTCTTTGATTGCTGCATTAGAAGAACAATATTGTACTTTGGTATTTTTCTTCCTATGTCACTGAAAGCTCAGTGAAAGTAACTATAAAAACATGATAAATAAAACTCATTCAACAGAATGCCCAGTGCAACTGGTAATAAGGTACTTCTATGCAGCCTTGGGGCTCTTATTTCTTTTTGCAGATATCATCAGCTTTCCCCTTTCAAATTACACCTTATTAACAACTGGTCCCCTGATGAGTATGTTATAGCTCTTATCTCTTTAACAGTCGTTTATATTGGAAGCTAGTTTATAATTATAAACAGAAAGTTACGAAATATATTACTAGGAATTATTTCTTAAAAATTCTCCTCTGCTTTTTCTGCTGAAAATCTTTTCAAGTACAGTGCAACAAATCCCAGATCTTTTACTAGAGCAAAGCACTCCAAAATCAAAGCAAGTTTTGTCTAAGAAGAACAGAAGAAATGTGAGAAATTGTAAACATTCTTAATATCCAGTACAGAAAAGAGAGAGCCACACAGTAGTTTAGAATAGGAAACCCCTTTAGCATATCTCTGAAATAATGAAGAACTTAAGAATTAGATGCAAGTCCACTCATTTTAGCTTTTACTGTGAATTGCGAAATGGGTTTGAAACTCAGATCAGGCTGTTCTGAGAGCACATCTACAAAACTGCAAAGAAAAAAACCCTGAATTTTCTATTTTAAGTGCAAGGCATATAAAAATGAATATATCTCAGTATTCTCAGCGGGGGGGTGGAAATAAAGGGCAATCCTTATTTCTGCTACAAAAACCCAAGCAAAACCAACTGACCAAAAAAAGCCAACAACCAAAGTAAAAAGTGAAACAAAATAATTTAAAAACCAAAACAAATGCCCCTCCCAAACAACAACAAAAAAACCCCAACACAACAACAACCCACAAACAAAACAAAACAAAACAAACCAGCTCCAAACCAAAACAACAAAAACCTGGCTTACTCTGTATGGCAAGTAAAACCTGAGCAGGGACATCCTTTTGGCCTGGATGTTAACTGTGACTTCAGAACCTACATAGCCCTTTCCTCAAGTGCAATAGAAATTTCACATCAGCAACATAAAACTAAGATTAAGACTGGATAAAAACAATGCATTCCTTCCTACCCTGTTCCTAGAAATAGCACAATTTTTAGCTACATTAATCCAGACTATCAGTATTCTGTGTTAAATGTGGTGCTTTGAATTTAGTTATGTTTAATATTAATCTGTCAGTTTCTGGAAAAAGCAGAGAGAAGACAGGACAGAAATTGGAATGTGTGTACATTTAGAAAGCATGCCAGAATGTAGGCAGCTTGGCTGGCTGCCAGATGCCCACCCAGCTTCTTTCTCATGAATTCATTTTATTGACAATTAAGAATAGAGTCCGATGGTCAGAAACAGACACAGCTAAAACACTTTCCACCACAACTACGACCAGCTTTTCACAGGAACAAATTCATCCCTTCAATCTGGACTCTGCCTCCTCCTCACCAGCAGCACAGGGATTTAGGGAATGGGGAGCCATAACCTGTCACTCTGCCCTCCCCACTATTTTTCCTACTACATACGATATTCATAGCTAAAGACTCTTTTTCTTTTAAGCCAAAATGATTTCAAAAGTTGCTGTTCTGTTAGAAAACACTTCCCATTAATCCCACAAAATCTATACTACAGTGAGATGTGGCAAATAAATTTCATTGTGAGTTGTGTGCAAGCCAGGACCAGCCACTCCACTGAGAAACAGAAGAAACAAAACACCCTAATTTGACTGTCATATCATTCCAAATTTGAATTATTATATGGTTTTGTACATTACAGAAATGCATTACATACATGTATATATACATTTACGTCATTTTAAATTTAATTATTATATATATGTTTGCCTATTTTTGCTTACATTTTGCACTTTTTTGGTAATAGTTTGCACGCTGCTATCTTCAAACCACCTAAAATCTAATGTGAATATCTTCATTTACAATGCTCTCCATTTATCAGAAATCAGTTTGAGGGGGAAAAAATGTTCTTACAGACACTTTAGCACTCAAAAGCATTAATTCTGATGGACACTTTATCCCTTCTTTTGGTTTTAATCACTTCTCCAAAAATATATGCCTGTTCCTATTCTTACACAACAGATTGGATCAGAGTGAAAATAAGAATATCCATTAACACACATCATATTTTTATGACTAATCAATACACCTCAATAAAATAATCTGCTTCTTACTCTTCTTAGTACTTTCCAACTTTCTGAAACCTCCTCCATTCAGACTGAAATTTTCCTCTGCTAGAGATGGGAATATGAGCAAAATAAGGGGTTTTTTTATATTGAGAGTACAGAAAACCAAAATTTTTTAATTGTTTTATTCCCAAAAAATTTCTGTTCCTTAATTCCACACACACAGTCACAAGGTGATTGGGGTGAAAATAAGATAACATTGTAAGCAGCTTTTTGAGAAATTGCATTCTGTGCACAACTGGAAAAACTTCTGATTTTACAAAGTTATTAGATAGAGTAGTGCAACAGAATAAAAATTTTGAATGTACGTGAGCTGGATCTTGTATTTTTTTGCTCATTTTTCTGGGACAATTAAATGACATCTCAATAATTTTGTAGGGGTGGCTGATGTCCTCAGGCAAGAAAACTCAATTGTTCAAAATAAATTCTGCGCATTAAAAAAAAATGCCTTTAGCAAGAATATTAAACATTCCCTAAAAGATGAACTGCTAGAACTAGTAACTGCAGTAACAGTAAAACTGTTATAGCACTAGCAATATTGAAGCACATGAGTCAATGATACAAGAAAAAAGGTGTACCACAAAATGAGATGCTGCATGCCTCATTGTAGAGCAGCAACTGCCCCCCTTACAGTTGAAACTAAACACAGCTCCATTAACAGAATATGAAAGCACCTAAACTAAAAGTAATGCAAAATAAGAGCTATCATACCAGTATAGAAAAAAAGGAAGAGTGAGAGGAAGACATATGGCTTTCTTTGTTAGTTTTCATCTTCTCTTACTCCACTGCCACAAACACATTGGCAACAAAGTGCTGCATTGGATTAATGGCAGTTGGGAATTAATGTTTTACTCATACACTAAGTTCCTTCCTTCTACACATACCCGTGAACTCCTCTATAGCAGAACTAACTCGCCAAATCTGTTAGTTAAATTAGCACATTTTACCTAGCCAGCCCATATCCCCACAAAGGCTTCCTAATATTCACAAGAAGAACTTCTAATTTACAATAATCCTAGCATAAAAAACCACAAACTTGTCTCAATAAATGGAGTAATGCGTTTGCAATAAATGTTTTTAATCTCAGTCTAAATACAAAATCATGTTTGATGTGCTAGCTAAGCACAACAGTTATTTTATTAAAGTTATTTTCTAACACATATTATTTTTCTAGTAGAGATGTAGCTTGTCATGTCTCACTGTCAAAAGGATGCCAATTTTCCAAATGTGATAAGCCAAGCAGGAATCTCAATCATTTGGCTCTTGTTCTTGGTTTAATGAAGAGAGATTGGTATCTTAAGAATCCTGGGGCAGGAGGAGGGTGGTTAATGCAGATGTGATGCAAGGCAGAGAACAAATAACAATTCTGGTTTGGTAACAGCCTGAACACACTTAAAATGCATGCTTGGAAATCCCTCCCACTGTTGCCACCACAATAACATCTTTTATCAAAGTTTTGTTTATTTTAGGAGGGCAGTTCTCCACAAATGCTAATCTGATTCAATTCCAAACTGCAACATGCACTTGTATAAATCAAAACAACACAGAGCAAACCAAAAATGTCAACAGGTTGGCTTCTTTCTGCACACAAGAGGCAAATGTATTTTGCTGCACAGGGAGTACAGAGGAAATTTCTTTTGTATCTTAGCAAAAGAAGTTAACACATTTTTTAATTTATTTTCTCACATTTCAGGTTTCACGTGTGGTCCTCAATCCAAACGCCACAGGTGGAAGAAGAGTGGATGAAGAGAGGGCTAATATTAGTGGCAGTCAGAGTAAATATGCTATATTTGTGCAAAGTATCTCATTACCACACATGAGTATGTGCCCTAGTAAGCAGACAGAACATGCATCCTTTGGTCTTTCCTGAGAAAATTACATGCTGCAATTGGGTTCACTCTAAACAGCTACAAAGGGACAGGGAGAGCACTAAACTGTTGAAGAACTAAATAAAGATATATAAGAATGTGTTGAGATGACCTCCAGGAACACTCCAGTACAGTGCTATGCCCAAGAAATATCATCCAGTGATATCATAGCAGGTGAGTGAGGAGGAGAGGAAAATTATCTAATGTTGGGTTCTCTCCACTTACACTAATGTGTATGGGAGCAAAGATGCCAACAAGATGAAGTTAGGTAGAGATCTGATCATCATGTGTTTAACAAAAGAAGCTGAGACATGTTTAGAGGGATCCATAGTCCATGTTATTATGCATCATCTTCTAAGTTAATTATTGAAGGAAAATAAGGATAGAAGCAGAAAGATAAAATGGAAAACCTCTCTCCGTGGTCTGCCAGGAAGAGACTTGGGTACATAGATGGGCATTCTCTCCAGAGCAAAAGGTAGCTTCCCCAAAAATATATTGTAAGGGGGGCGATGAGGCCATGTAGTACAGTAGGAATGGCAGACTTCTGCTACCCTCATAAAATCTGGACAGCCATAAAACTATAGCCTGGCAGCAAGAGTAAATTTTTAGACACAAATCAAGGCTTTTATGATGCAACTTAACATAAGGCTGAAGAGTGAAAAGCAGCTATTAACTTTCTTCTGAGTAGCATGTAGGAATACCACTGTAAGAGGAACCGATACGTACTTGGATACTACAGCATGTTTGCTTCATGAAAGGGAACTTCAGGATGAAGCAGTATGATACAAAAGAGCTAGGTCAGGCAGGTGAGAGTTAATTTTTTTTGCTGGCACATTTAAGGAGACCTAGCTGGAGACACATAAACACTACCTTGCAATAAGGAAAAAAAAACCAAAAAAAACAACAAACCTGAGGCAAAGGGCAACTTGGAACAGATTAACAACAGGACAGAAATAGTTAACAAAAGGAAGTAGCATCTTTCTAAAACCTAAAGCAGTGCTGAAATAAAGAAAACAAAGCACTGAAGAATAATTTTAAAAAGTCATAAATATTATGAGTAAGTCCTTCAAACACATTAAAAGCAGAAATCTTGACAGTACAAAGAAGCAATAAAAGATCAAAGAAGTGATTAAGATAAACCACACCAAAAACATCTCCATATTTCTCCCCCTGCCCAAGTTCAGCATGGCAGAGCTCAAGGAAGTTCCATCCCAGTATATGCAGGATTGCTGATGAAAAACTCTCATCTTAAACCACAGTGTGGTTACAAGAGGTTATAGAATACAGATGAAATGAAAAGCAACACATTTTCAGTATGGTTAGTTGTTCAAGACTATTAAAACTAATTCAGGGATGAAAGTGCTGAAGTATTAAACAGTGTATGACCTTCAACTTACAACTGCTTTGGTAACTGAGGTCAGGAAATCAGCAAATTAATACTAAAATTATTAAAATTATTTCTAAAATGGGCTCCAGGAAGATCCAAGAAACCATCAGCACTGATGTCTGTATCAAGCAAATTATCAAAAAAAATGTATCATAAATAATAAAGAGGGAACAAAGATGCAAAGCCTGGTGTGTAAATTTAACCACCCTGACTGCTGGGTGTAAACTGTCCAGAGCAATATCTCTGAGCCTACTGGCAAAGCCTGGGGAAGCAAAGAATTACTAAATGTAGAGGAAGATCAGAGTCAGGAGACATCAACACTGAATATAACTAAACTAACTGTAGAAGTCCATATGACCAGATCAGCATCTTAGTGCACTGGAGGAGTGAACTGAAGATACTGCAAAATCATTCTCTAGCAAATTTGCAACAACCAGCATGGATCAGACAAGGAAAAATCACCTCTTACCAACAAGATTGCCTTCTTTGAGAAGCAGTGTCAAAATAAAGCAAACAAAGCACCGAAGAATAATTTAAAATGATGTGAGTGGTGCTTGCCATTTTACCTTACCTTTAGCAATATCTTTGCCAGTGTTTCCTGTAGTATCCTCAGAGCCCAGCTACTGAGATACTGACTGGATTAACAGTTGATAACAAAAGTGCAAAACTGTCTGAATCACGAGGCTTAAAGGGTTGCATTCAGTAGCACAGAATCCAACTGGTCACCAGTGATCAGCCAGCTGAGGACTGATATTTGGGCCAATACCATTTAATGGCTTTCTTAATAACCCAGGCAATAGGACACAGTACCCTGTCAGCAGCTACATAAATTACAGAATAGTCAGAGAATATGAGAGATCAAAATTCTGGAGAGCCCAAAATGCTCTGTTTTTTCAGAGGCACCTCAACAGACCAGGGAAATACGCTGACAAAGCCATATTAAGCACAATAAAGGCCAAGTCCTGCATCTAGAATGAAATAAAATCCTAAAATATAAAAAACAGATATGGATATGGACAAAGTATGATCAAAGGATACCCAGAAGTTACATTCTGGTTGGATTTGCAATATGTATTGAACAAGTTCTCTTACCAAAGGACATTTAAGAACTTCTTCAAGAAAATCAGGGCACGAGAAAAGGTTCTTCAATGGATAAAGAGGGTAAAAAGTTAGTGGGTAGGTCAATTTTCAAGGGGGACGATGTGAGTAGTTGAGATACACAGTAATCTACAGCAGAACTCATAAATGCTGAACATATCCTTAGGTGATGCAGAAAAGGGAATGAACAGTTATGTGACAATACTGGCTGAAGTCATCAAGTTATCGAGATAAGCAAACAACTGACTTCATGGAGTTCTAAGAAACCCTTATAAATTTAAATGGCTAGTTTTCTATATCTAATTTAATTTGCAGTTTTAATGAAATACCAGGAAAAAAATACCTTAAATAGGTAAATTACTTATTTTCATGTAATAATTGATGAGCTCTGAACTGAACAGTAATATTCAAAAATAAGATCTTGAGTTACAATACTAAAAGAAAATTAAGAATAAATTATAAGGAGTACAAAACACTAGAGAACATCCTTGCACCATGGAACAAATCCATTTACCCCCTTGTTTTGAACACTTTTTTGCATTTCAGTCTAACCCATAATTTCAAATTTGAAAGTAAAACTAGGAAAGATGCATAGAAAGGGGACAAAAGACTTCCAGCTTTTTGTGTTTTCTTTACAGAGTAGGATTAAATAGACTGATTCCTTAGGCTAGGAAAAAAGGCATCTGAGGAGAGAGATAATAGAACAGTTATACAATTATGAGAAAGGTGCACAGAGAATATTGTTCACTGATTTTAAACAGTGAATTTAAAATGTATTCACTGTTCTTTGAATTATAAAGAATATTTAAGGATTTAAACCCCAGAAGTTCTTTATTCCCATGATGAGCTCCAGAACTCTCTTCCATAAAACAACAAAGATACAAAAAATGAGTTAAATGTCACAGGGTGAAATTGGTATGAAAATATCCCTCAGGGAAGTGAGGTCTTGATTAAAACTGCCCTGCTGGCAATACATTATTCTATTTTGTGCTATAAAACCTAATCAAACAGAGAAAATTGCTTAATTATTATTAAAGTTTCTGTCACTAAATGGTGTGATTTTGTTCCTGTGGTTACCCCACTTTGCAAATCCTCTGTGACAGCTTAAGAGCTGACTGGATAAAAACCCACCCAGGACCCTACCTTCACCTCAGGAAGCTCCTGGATTCCAATGGCTGAGAAAATTTTCAAAGGAACTACCATTACAAGTTTAGGTTTTTCACAGGCACCTGCTGCAGGCTGCAGACAAGACAGTACAGCAGGTATGGTCTGACCCAGTATTGATACAATCTTCTAATTGTAACTCCAAATAGAGGGACTTCACCCACTATTTATCCTAATTTACTAAAAATTAGCAATAAATGTTCATCAAAATTATATATTTTGATGCACTTTAAAATGAATTTATGCAAAAATGAAAGGAAAATCAAGCATCATTTATAATTAATATCACTAAAGTTATTCCATAGCAAGGGAAATTATAGAAAATGCTTATAAAATATGGACAAAGTCTGGGTTTTTTTCAAAGTAAAATAATAAAATCAAAAATCAAAATCCTGCTTTAAACCTAAACTCCACCCAAAATGCATTTTGTTTTTATGATAACATCCACACTGCCTTTTCTTCACTCATGTTATTTATTTCACACTGAAATCACTTTTCCAGTAACTTATGTCCTGTTCTGTTCTAGGCAGGTTGCAAGTCAACATTCTCAATCTTGTTACCTGAATCTGAGTATGTGTTTCTACTTATGTTACCCCCACTTCTGAATATTTCTTGCTACAGAAATTTCCCTTGTGCAAGATTTTTGCATGTTCTGCACATATTCTTTTCCAAATTGCTTTTCCTGATTCAAAGCAGAGGGAAGAACGTCTAAATATTGTTCTGTGTCCTGTCTGATAAATGAAAGCCCTGTTTTCCTGTTGCCTGGCTACGCTCTGTGTCCATGATGGTGCCAGTGCAACAAACACATTCTTGCTATCAACATTGGCCTTTTTTAGTTTGCCACTCCTGCTAGGAGAAGTCAGGGAAATGTAATACACATCCACTGCTGACATTTAGATCTGGTTGGAACAGACTGTTTGCAGCCCAGGGAGAAGAAAGGCCAAGGGAGAGATACGCTGGATGCTGCCCCAAAGGACAAAAGAAAAGATAGGAGTGAAAGAAGAGATAAGACTTTCCCATGGGTCTCGGGGGACAGAGATTCATGAAGCCTGGTCTTACAAGCAAAACCTGAGGTAAAGGCAGCACTGAGTGCCCTGGCCTTTTCCATGTCATTTTTTACCAGTTCCATGTGCCCATTCAGCAGTGGGACCACGTTTGCCCCAGTCTCTATTTTGCTGTCGAGGTGCTTGTAGAATCCTTTGTTGCTCTTACCATCCCTTCCCAGATGTAACTGAAGGTCAATATTGGCTCTCCTAAGTCAATCCCTGAATGATCAGACAACTACTCCACACTTCTTCTGGGTCACAAGTCCCATCTTTCATCTTTTTTAGAATTCATTTTTATGTCTTTTGAGTTCTGTCAGGAGCAGCTTGCTCCTTTCGTGGTCTTCCATGCACATCCATTTATACTTGCCATTTTCAGTTGATTCATCATAACAATCCAGGTACACTACCTTTGGGGATTAACCCAGGACAGGGGTAATTTTCACTACAGCTGGGAAGGGACATGGAAGTTATTTTATACCTCATCAGTCATAATCAAGGGCAGGGGAAAGGGCTCACTTCCATGGAGAAGGGAGTCCTCATGGTCAAGAAAATATAGTGAAGGGAGCTGTCTGGTATTGTCCATTTTTGGGGGGTTTATTTATGTGAGTCAGATATTTTTTTATACCCTCTGTCATTACTATTGTTGCTGTTACAATATGGTTTCTTATCGCATTGCTGTTTCCAGTAAAATGTCATTTCAACCTGTGATTTTTGCTTTTGTACCTCCAATTCTCAACTTCATCCTGCCACAGTGGGAAGGGGGAGGAGAAAACTGGGAAGCAAGAGCGGCACATGGTTTAGGGAGTCTTGGTGGGGGCACCGAATTGGGAAATACCATTCCTAAACCATGACATTGGCAGGGAAGAAAAAAAAAAAGGTATTTCAAATTAGTAATGAAGGCTTTGGGTTTCAGTATTCACTTTCTGGTGCTCAAGTATCATGGCACTCCAGTGACTGCAGTAAAGTGCCATCCACCTGCCTCCACTTCCATAGCACCAGTCCAGGAATCACATTGCTCTGTTGTTTCTGTTTAAGCCTTTGCTGTGCCTTGTCCTCATCCCAGCCAATAAACAGGTTCATTGCCTCAAGGAACTAGCTATGGACCTGTCAAACAAAAGCATAATTCTACCTGTAGCAGGGACTTTATTTGAGTGAAATTGATCCCAAAATAAGAAATTTTAATTTCTCAAAAGGAAATTACCATCCTATATTTTGAAGCACCCTCCAAATAAAAAAGGAAAGGATTTGTTTCTGAGGTACATTTTGAAAACCAAAATGTAAATTATTCTAGAAGGAAAAAATCAAAATACTTTCTTCAAGAAATTTTAAAATATGCTGAGATTTTATGAAATAATCCCAGATTCTCTTCCACTGCTTACTACAGCTCACTTAAATACAGAATTCACCTTTTTGTCCTCATCGAAATTCTCATCTAGCCTAAAAAATTATCAGGCTGTAGTCTCCAGCTAGTTTTAAACCTTCCTATAATTGTCCTTCAATGATTTCTCCCAGTCTTCTAATAGTCTCCTCCCTACCCTGAAGGTCCTGTGACCATCATGTTTAAGAAAACGCCACAATTTTCAGAAAGCTTCTTTTTATCAATACAGAATGTATGCCCAAGTGTTTGCCCATGACAAAACAAGCGAAAAACCAGAGAAGAGCAAGTAACAGAAGTCACAGACCTATTCCAGACTAAAAATAAAGGGGATGATTACTGGAAAGTGTCCCTTATCAATCTCCAGTAAAGCAGGGAATTATTTATCCTTTTCATGGCTAAGCCCCAGAACGGAAACCTTTCTGAAAATATTGAAGATCTGCTAGTCTAAAGCCAGACAGACAATTGGGAAACTACAGACAGCTCAGAGTCAGCAAGTACCATCAAGCAAGAAAGGAGACATATAGATTAAGAGATCCCACAGGAATACAGATAATTCACAACTGGAAATTAGCTGGAGAAAAAGAAACAAACAAATAATTACAGAGAAAAACTGAGGTTACAATTAGAATTGACTAATGAATAAATTTCTTTTTACTGTTTTAAGCCTTTACTCTGCCTTGTAGGTTTAGGAATAGGATTAAACAAGCATTTCATTTTCCTGTTTCTGAATAGATTCACCCATCTCGTTAGTCTTTGATTCCCAATAAAGTTTACATAATACCAAAAAAAGGTAGGATTTCTCATTTTCCAAAGAGAAAACACCAGTGTTTGGTCACCAGGATGCCAGGAAGAAATGCTGCAATTGTCACCAAGGGAAAGCTGAGGGAGAAAGACTCTGAAGGAGACTGAAAGAGATATTAATCACAATTTTGTCCTGTGCTTATTAGACTGGTTGGAACAAGCCTACTGGATTTATAACATAGGCATGTCTTTCCCATTTTCTTCCTTTAACAACATTACCACAAATCACATTGTGTGGCATTGTTAGTAGTGTCAGTGTAAAATAGGACAACAAGATTACCTAAAATTGGACAAATAACTACTTGCTGAAGTAAGTATCAAAAATCCCAAAGCATGGCTAAGTATCTCAGCTGGAGAAACTACACTTGATTAGTTTTTCCCATATGAATGAGCATATGTAAATAAAAAATCCTATCGCTCTTATTCTGCTCATCAGTAGCTCTGCACATCTGATACAGTGATGCATTATTGAAATGCTCTGAGTCTCATATGAGTACTGTTTTATACTGCAATAGTTTCAGGTTTCCAGCTGAGATGCTCAAGAAGCATTGGCAATTCTGAAATATAGTCAAGTTATTAAAATTTAGTCACAAACTATGTAACATGGCATTTCCATTGTTAAATTTTTATTTATTTTCTTTTTAATTTTTTTATGTTGGCTTTTAGCCTCAGCCAAGTTACTATTTGCTTTCCAATAGAGATCTTGTAATACTGAAAGCCAGGATGCAGATTTAAAAAGAGAAATATGCGGCTGTGATCAAGCCAATGTTTCTCAAAAGATCACTCTGGACTAATTTATTACTGGACAAAAATCTGTCAGAGAGATCCTTGAAATGAAACTAGTAGGGCTTAAATGAGGTTAGTGGCAGTCAGAGCTCCACTCAAACTTCTAGGCACAGGAGGAAGACACAGACAGTTTCAAGTTCTGCCAATAAAAATGACAGAGGACTAGCTGAAACTGGGTTCTTTTTGGGTATAAAACTATTTTCCTAGGTGTCTAGCCAGCCTCGTGCTAGGTGTTCAACATAAAATATTGAGGCATGGTGTAACTTCAGACATAAAACAGCACCTTATCTGATGGCTAACATATGAAAATACAATTTGAACAGCCTGAAAGACACTGCTTCAACATTGCAGCATGGGGAGCAGATGGGCATCAATCCAAAAAAATGCAGGAGGCCAGGTGGAAATTATAGGCCTATTTTAAAAATAGCGTGATACAGTGTAAAATAAATGTAAATAAGTGTAAATGAAGTGACTTTCCTAATTTATTTTTCTTTAGCACATTCAAAACCACTATTTGATCCCCCCACAGTTGTGTATTTATAAAACCTCTCACTATCAATAGCACAATAGTTCATTAATATAATTGGTGCATGGTATTTTGACAATCTCCAAGTTCATGCAATTCCACAGAATACAACTCACATGATGAATGCAAACCTCAAGTTTTAATGCTGAAATTTTCAAGGGTAGTTTACCAACTTCAGTCTGAATGAAGATGTAGAGAGAACAGATTTATAAATTTGGAGCATAGATTTTCAATTGAAGTAACTGTGTTTGAAAAGAAACTAGCTATTTTAATAACATTTTTCACTCCAGCTGCATTCAGTGACATAGATTAGACAAAATGGCAGAGGCAAAAATGCCTTCAAGGAGATAAGATTTAAGAGGAAAAATGATAGTATGGGTTTAGAGTCACAGTAAAGAAAAAACCAATGCTATTTTATTCTCCCCAGGGCTCTAAACTGTCATAGCCTTTGGCATTTCAGGCTGTGCTGGGATCTCTAGTAACAGCACTGTAAAAGAGCAGCTGAAAGGCATAGGAGTTCTGCCATACTGCTTCTTTCCAAGATGTCCCCATCCCTACTAGTAGCAGCTCAGAAATTCAGATTCTCATAATAAATTTAATTTTAAACGAGTAAGTTTTCTTAAGAGGCTTTAGATTTTTCTGAGTTTTTTGTTTAATTGATTTTCTTTACCAGCATGTGCATTTTACCTACTACTTAAAAATAAATCACAGCTCTTCTCTTTTCTTTTTTTTTCTTCAATAAATAGAAACAAACAGATTTTAGTTTTTTACCTTTTTTACCTTTACTTTTTCACCTTCACTTTTTTTACCTTTTAGGGAGATAAGTCAAAATAAATGGTTTCATTTGTTCTGGCTTAAGAGGCTGAGTTTATTCCTAGTAATAAGGTGTAAATTGAAAGGTAGGTTCCCTTCTCTACTCCCACTTCTGCCCTTCAGTGCTCCCCTTAAGCCCAAAATGTTCTTGCTTTATTCACAAATTCCTGACTTCTCTTCTGCGCCATCACATCTGCATGGTACTACAGCAGCCTGCTTACATCACTTAAAATGGCCTAAAAACATTCACTTATTAATTTGTAGACCAGAAAGGTAAGAGTGATGAGTGGGAGAGGAAGGCAATGCTCAGCCACAAAAGGAGTATATGTAGGAATGCTGACATGCCCAATTAAACCAGATCATGTTGCCAATATGAGCGTCTTGGCCCCTTGGGGATCTGTCAGAGCAACACTACTATCACTCTCAACACAATGAGGAGTTTTATTTCCTAATTCTTCAGAAAATATTTGGTGATCTTTTAAAGCAAGTTCCAAGGCCTGAGGAAAATATGAGGCTCAGGCACTCAAAATTAAGAAAATAATGTTTGGATGGATGCAGCATCAACAAAACAGAAAAGTACTCAGCATTTGGAGCACTACTTGTTCACTAGCGAACAACAGATTTAGGATTTTGTCTATGAATCTGAAAATGTCAAATGATAAGTCAAAGGAATCCAACGTAAGGCTGTTTTTTGTATGCCATTCTGGCAGCAGAATATCCAGACTTCTTGATCCTGCAGCAATAAAGCCTCTTTTGACACAAATGTGAATTTTGCCCAAGTCAGGATTACATGCTCAAACCTTCAGTATATCATGAAAGACTGAAGTTTGTGAAAAAGTTCAGTACACTTTTTTATCCTCAAGTTAACCTTTCATACATTGCAAGTTTTTTGAGTGAACAGTGGAAAGGAGAGAAGGCAGTGGCATGTGGCAGCTCCTGAAAGGCTATCCAGCTGTTGAATAAAAAGTCTAACATTTGAGCACTATCATCACCATTCCTCTAATCTTCGCCATGCACACTGTCAGGATATTATAGTTTTCAGATAGGAGAACAGAGAAATTGTCTCTGGACTACAATATCTAGGGAGCCATAAATTCCCCATGTATTGAAGTTAAAAAGGTATATGGGACATCACATTTTTGATTCAAACCTTCAGAATTTAAACTTGAAACCAAGCTGCCTGAACACTGTATCATAAAGACCTTGTTATGAGAGGTGCAGCTGATAATTCAGCTTGATGTAACTGTATGCCACCATTCCATTAAATAAATGGTCTAGAACCTGAGCAGGAAGGTTTCATTAGCAACCTTGAAGCAATAATGGGTGCCCCTCTACAGCCTTCTTGCACACAAGGGAAGATGAACAAGTGAGAAGGACAGACCTACAGCAAAAACACTAACAAATAAATCTACAGATTTCTATGGCAAGTTTGCTCCTATCAGTATACACTGCAGGGCACTCGCACTAATTTCACAAGTTTTGTTAAGGTTTGGACTCAGTGCTCTGTGAAATCTTCTTACTAATGGTTTCAACTTCGCCACACATTCAAACACTGGAAAGATCTTACTGCATTGAAAAACGAGAACCATTCTGCCCAGGTAGACACTAGACATCATTAAATCAGTGAAAGAGGGTTTCTCTAATGAAATTTTCCTTTCTAATTTTAGACATTAGAAATGCTTACTATATGAAAAGAAATATTAAGCTTTGAAACATACAAACAAGAATGTCAGAAATAGATAAATATCATCTATGTTGGTTCATTATTAAGTTTACATGTAAATCTGTGTTGAGAAACCCTGCAAGATTACTTTAAGCATCTGATGTCACTTTTTTAAAAAATAATTCAGGTTTTAAATGTCAAGTTTGCATTTTGAATTACTAAATTTGAATGTAAATTGAGTTGTATGTATTGTATAGAAATTTTGTATATTTCCCCTGTAACGCTCTGTTTCCCCTACAAGCAAAAGTAGCAAAGGGTCACAGATTTAATGCAGTTTCTGGTCCATGCTGTATGGACTTCTGACATTATCGTCTTGTTGGTACAATAATTACTCTGGTTAACTCTCTTCTCCCTGTACTTCCCTCCACACAAATACAAATCCTAGGACACTACACAGCTTCTCATTAAGTAATGCCGATAAGGGGTTTTAAATGTGCATGTTGGGAAGCTCTGTAGGCAAAGCAACTTTTTACTTTCACAGCTTGTTTTAAAAATAACTGATTTGGTAAAAAACTACAGTCTAGCTCACTTTTGACACTGTACTTTCATAGTAGTTTCTGGCCACCTACTTTCAATGCAAACTGTCTGGTCTCCTCTTCTTTAATATTTTTAAAACTTGTCTTTTTTTTCTGTTTAAAATACACTTGCTGCTCTTCTGTGCCCCATTTTATGACATCTGTTAACAACAACATGGCCCTCAGTTTGTCAAAAAAGAAATCTTATTACAGAGTTTCATCTAGAACCGGTACAGCAAGTAACATTATCATCTTCTCAGTATTACATTTTCCTTCATCTATTGAAGAGTCAAACTTCTGAGACCTCTGTTTATTTCCTAAGCCTAGAAAAAATGTCCTCTGTGCTTGACTGAAGTGCTGACTATGGTCTCAGAATTTAAAATGGCAAAAGTAGACCTAGAAGAATAGTTGAGTCTTATAGCAGAAGAACACATGGAAGTCAAGAATCATTCTGCAGAGAAATTCAAGAAGAGAGATTGATGCATATTTTAATTTTTTTTAAATAATAGCAATTATTACTATCATCAATATTTTCTTTATCATTATTGAGTTTATGAGGTTGAGAAAGAAATATTGTTAAGACTATATTAGAAGACTATAAGACTATATTAAAAGACTATATTGACTGTGATATCAAAAAGGCCTGTACTAGCAAGAGTGACAAGCATTCCAGAAATATCATTAGAGGATTTGGACTTTACACCTGGAAAAATAAGAATTTACAATAGACAAAATTTCTAGAGACAGTAAGCATTTAGGCTTGCCACTGACTTATGTGAGGAGGATGTGTCCATGTGAACATGAAATGTTCTATGACATTTTTTCTAAAATGTAATTGCTATCTGTGGGGACTGCTGAAAAGTTTCTGTTCAAAGTATTGATCCTCAGCTCCTGCAAAAGGGCCTCTTAAAAGAAGAAAAAGTGCTGAAAAATTTCTTGTCATTAGGTAGATACTAATGCTTATCAAGACAAAAATATCTATGCCTATTAATAGCAGAAACCTACTCTGAGCATTAATCAGTTTATAAATCAATTACTTCCGTGTAAAAAGATCCCCATGTGTTCTCCGATGAAAGAGCAACCTCAGATATGCTTTGTCTACCACAGGATTATTCATCAGATTTCCAATCAGTCAGCTCATTTTTATAAGTTATTTTCAGGATTCTCTGAGTATTCCCAAGCATATAATTCAATCTGATAGATTGTTGGTGTAGCAATAAGGCATGAGAAGGGAAGAATATATCCTAGATATGGTCTGTAAGGGTGGCATTTTTGTTTGCTTTCTGTTACAAGAGCTTTGCAGAGAGGTTGCACTGCATAATGCATACTCAGATAACAAAAGGGACACATTTCTGCTCTCTGAGTCATTTCTTCAAGAAGAAGCCTACTTTAGCAGTCCAGCTCTCCCAGTGTTCATGACAGCAGCAACAGCAGAACTTACATAAGAAACCATTCTCCCTTTGAGGACCTTGCTTTCCACTGTCCAGAAGAATTAAACACTCCTCATGATCTCAAGCACATTATGGATGTCTCTACTATTCCAGCAGGTGACAAATACAAAAGACGTTATTCCGCTTCTCTAAAAATTGCTGTAACTACTTGTTATAGTCTATTTATTTTCAAGACAAAAAACCCATAGATTTAGATAACCCTTTTTTGATGTGACTTATACCAAATATGCTCTGACTGATCTGAAGACTTGCAGAATTTGCTTTTGTGTTCCTCTTCCAGAAATAAAATAGGAGTGAAAACAAACTCCAGTAGGAAAAGAGCCTAAACCAAAATTCCCATGGATTTTACAATAGTGCATTGACATCAAAACCAGTAACATCAGTATTTACAAACTTCCACACAGCAATTACACTGTCTGTTCAACAGGCATTTTAAAGCACTGTCTATACGACAGACAAGTAAAGGATATCTCAACACACTTCAATTTTCACAAACATCTGCTACTCCAGTCCCATGATATTAAGAATTCTGGTGCACAGTCTGCTTAGAAGTCCATGCTCCTACAGCTGAGGTTGCCATAAATCCTCATGCTAGTGAGATTAATGCACCTCTGACATGCCACATACATACACTACAGCAAGGTCTGCATTGGGCTGCAAGGGGAGCAGAGCAGCACTATCCAAATCCACCCACTCATTCATCTACCAATGATTCAAAATGACAGGCCTGAAGAGTTTCAAAAATTCAGCTACACCACATGAATGTCAGCAAAAGCAACACTAGCTGGCTCTAACAGCACTTCACCCTTTTGCCCCAGAAACATGCCACAGTCACATTTGAGAAGTCCTGTGGGCTTCCTTTCTCTCAAAACCATAAGCCTGTATTACACAAAGGCATCAAATCTGGACAGGGCTTTTCCAACAATAATAACAATGATGACTATGGAAAGTGTTGAATGATTCCCAAAAGCTTTTCCAAGTTCCATTACAAATTTACTAAAAAAGGTTCTCAGAGCTTGAGCTAAATATCTGCAAAATGAGAAAAACCAAAGAGTCTTCTGAATCCTACTGTTTAGGAAACTCAAGCTACAGAAGTGAGAGATCCAAATCCATGCTATGAATCAGATGACAAATAAAGACACGAGTAAATCTTACACTCAAAAGCAGTATGCTAGCTGTTTGACTGTTAATTCTACTTCACTTTCCAGCTCTCACTGCCTCTCTGAGATTTTACAATTCACACATAAAATACTAAATATTTATTAGGAATATGAAAAACTTGTTTGATATTTGCGTGCTACACCCTGACCTGCAAAAGAGGAGCACATCAGCTTATCAGATGTACTAAGTCCAAAGTCCATTATACATAAGAAAATTACATTTCTCCTACAGGAGGAGCAATTTGAAAACCACTTGATTTAGATGCTCTTGGTTTCATTTTTCCCTTTCCTACTTCTGAGACAAAAAATATTTTTATTTAGCCACTTCATTTCACTGTCTGCATCAGTATCATTTCAGAGGCCAGATACAGGCAGCAGAGGGGCTGTGTGATCCCAGATGCACAGCACCAACATGCTGCCCTGACTGAAGATTCAGGAGTTTGAATGACTTCAGATACTCCCTGCAGACTACATTTCAGCCAAGAAACTTGAATGACTACACCCAGCATCCACAAAGCCATTTGCAGATCTTCCCAGAGATGTGCATCTGGAGAGTCTCAATCACCTGTTCTGTAAAAATGTTGGCTGAAAACTATGTGTAACAGCCTAGTCAACAGCATTGGCCTTCCTCCTCCAATCAGTTAATCACACATTTCCACTGCCTCCACCTTGCTCCAGAACTTGGTGAGGCTTCTCTGCCATGGTGATCACGTGGGTTTTTTGCTGAGGTTTTTTCTTGGCTGGCTGACTTCCAGAGTTACTCTGGATTTGTGACCATTTTGTGGCCATTTTAAAAGGGCTGCTTTTCGTGCAGTGTATTTAGCCAGACCAGATGTTCCTCTTGAAGAAATTACTAGTTTTAATCCTCTTTTCTCCTTAGATTTTATCTTTCAGGACTCCATTTTCTGTGCTACACTGACTAAAGCTCTTTCATCTATTTGGCTCTGATTTTCTACACAAACCAGATACAATCTGTGTTTTAGTTTCTTTGGGGTTTTGTTTGGTTTATTTTTTTTTTTCTGAAGAGGTAATCTCCAGTTTCCTGGCACTTTTTCTTCAACTGGCTGTTTAGAATCAGCAGGGAGTTTATGCATGGCTGGTACTCCCAGCAAGGACTTCATGATCCTTTCTGCTTTGTTCTGCATTGCCCATATACCTGCTGTTCTGAAAAAGTCTGGCAAATATTACTTATTCTTCACAGGTAAAAACAAATAACACATTTTTACCTACTACTTGCAGTAAACAATAAATTTCCCTTTTGGAAAATTCCTAACTCCATCTGCGAGATGCATTTGTTGTAGCATGAATTCTCAGGCTACAGGATATATTTTCTTTCCCATTTCACGCAGGTGATTAGCAGAGACAGGCCTTCCATAGCATCAGTGAGTTTTGTATGTTGCACCAACTCTAAAACGCACTTATAGAGCTTTAGTCTGATTGGAATCATTCACAGAAATATTTTTACCTATGTTCCAGCCTGTCCAGCTACTCTTCTCTGCAACTTGCAAGTTGCAGTGAGAATGTAACTACCAGAAACCAGCGTTTCATCATGCTACCTGTTATTTCATCACAGAAGTTTCAGCAATTTTGGTGAGGGAAATACAATTATTTCTTCAACATTCACCTGGGTAGATTTAACATTCTTTAAGGTCAACTAATTAAAGTGCAATTGTACAAGGAATAATACCTTCTTACATTTTGTATGTAATTTTATAGAAATAAAAATGGCTGAACTTTTTTCTTCCACTACAATTGAAAATGATAGTAATTCTTCCTTTTGTGTGTTGTAGCTGGGCATGTAACAGAAAAATCAATGAAACTACAAGTTTTAGTGGAAAAATATACTTGGTTTACACAGTAAGCTGCTTTTGCAGATTATTTGCACATGATTTTCCATGCATCAGTTCCCAAGTTTCAGATTTATTCCTCAACCTCCCTTTATGGGTTAGCTAGAGTACAATAACCTAAATACAACTCCAAGAGGAGACACAAAAGCAGCTGATTCTTATCTGATTTATTTCTCTTAAAATAAAGTTCTTGTTGCTCTTCTCATCCCTCATGGGATTCAAGTGCACATGTGCTTTGGATTTCTTCATCCCACCTGAGGCTTCTTGGAGAGGGATTTCTGTATTTCTTCCTAGTCACCTGTCCCTTCCACCACTAGAACATTTCTTTATTTTGCTTAAGCATAGTTGGAAACTCATTGTGCATCCATGCAGGTCTCCTGACACCCTTGCTGTTTCCAGTATAGACCATTTTATGTCAAAAATTTTAAAAAATGAGTTTACAAAGGTTTTTGTCTACATATATATTAGCATGTGAAATTCTCCACTCAGCTTTAATTTGTCAATGCATATGCAGAGTTTCGTTGAATACAACTCATGCAGCTTTATTTTCTCATGCTAAATAGCACAATATTCTATAAGTAACATCACTGAGAGATGTGTGAGAAAAGACCGTGGAATCATGCCTAGAGCAGTCTTCATAAATATATGATGGAATATTTTTGATCTTCTACAAACATACAGAATTATTGTTTCTTCAGACCTGTCCTGACATATTGTAAAAGCTTCATTAATAAATCCTGGCCTAATTAAAGTAAGAAAAAAATGCCACTGTGAAAGGTTTTGTGTGAATTTGACAGTATAAAACTTAATTCAGACATTTTTATTGCCCAGGTATTCAGAAGAAAAGAGTATGCATAATTCTACCAAGTAACAAAATTAACCATGCACCCAGGAGTCAGAAAGAGTTTCCCTGAGAAAGGTTTCATCTCATCAATGGAAAGTAAAATGTGTGCAAAAGTCTGAACCTTCATGCAGATGAGTTTCCACAGTTCCACTTCCCTCGAAGTCTCTCCCATTGATTTCATAGCTCTCCTTGTAACAAAGTGGGGGGAAATGTAAAGAACAGTTTGACTTTTCCTTATTTCAGGTCCCTGAGATGAGTGGGAGAAG
The DNA here is from genome assembly GCF_014805655.1 of Passer montanus. Classification (NCBI taxonomy): domain Eukaryota; kingdom Metazoa; phylum Chordata; class Aves; order Passeriformes; family Passeridae; genus Passer; species Passer montanus. The sequence continues at coordinate 9,153,806 of NW_024367819.1, read as the reverse complement.
GCACAAAATCACTCCCAGAATTGCCCAAATACCTAGGCAAAGACTTGGAGTTTATGAGCCATGACCCTTACAAGCAGGATTCCCACAGACAGACACCTAGAAGCAATGCTGTGTACAAATACTGGGCAGCTACTGCATTTTCCACTCCATGGCTTCAGAATGAATTCATTCTGTCATTCATATTTAAATGCAATTAACAGAAACCAATGTGACACAAACATACCAGACACTGTATTTAATTTAAAATGCTCAATTCAAAGACTCAGAAAGTAATAAAAATATAACAGTATAAATCTGGTGGGTCTTTTCCCAAAACAATGGAAAATATTTAACTTAATCTCCATCCTACCTCTAGAAATATTTACAAATTAATCAAATTATCTCCAAGGTGATTTCAAAATTCTGAAAACTCATGCCCACCTTAGTTTTCATTTAGAAACTAAAGTATTAAGAAACTTAATCACATAGCACATAAAAATGGTCGACGCCACAATGAAGTTGTTATTTAACTAATAATTAACTAAGAAATTTGTTTTCTTCTGCAGTTACTGGCTTCTCCTACAAGTGATTGCCATAATGTTGCTTTATCCTGGATGCCCACATATATACGAAATTCTGAGATTTTCTCAGGTCTTTCATTTGATTTCTAATAAACCCAACTGAATCAGACAGTTTAAAACCTAAACCAAAACATGAACGGTTTTGTGGCTGACTATTCCTGACTACTAAAATGGTAACTATACTCTGGGAAAAAAAAATTGTAGGTTTTCATCAAGGAGGTAATTTTCAAAATTGAATAGAGACATAACTGTTAGTATAAATATTAACCTCTAGTAAAACTCAACGTTTAATTTTTTTCCTTTGAACTATTTAGTTTTCATTACTTATATAAATCTGAATTGTTATAAATATCTCAATATATATGAACAGGCCGAAGTACAGACCCTGTAATTTCTCAATTTTCCATAACTTTGTAATGGTCTGTTATTTTCTTTTGGTATTTTGATTATTTGTTTGGAAAAGCAGTAGACCAATCACCATTACATCCCTAATTTGGAGAAGCAAATAAATTTTTCCCAGGCACTAGAGCAAACATACAAAATTCAGAAGTACTGACTGAAGAAGATAGTATTAAAATCAAGGAAGAAAAATAAAAAAGAGAAAAACCAAACATACAGGACATAAACCTACAACTAACTTAACTCTGTAATAGATCAGTCCATATTCAATTCAGCCTTGCTTAAGAATGCACAAGAGTGGTCACATACTCTTCAAGTTCACACTGTTTGCAGAGTTCAGAAACCATGACAGAAAGAGCTTGACCCACATTTTACACACTATTTACTCACAGTGGTAGACTGCTGCATATGTGTCATATAGAAAAAAAAATCTTACTGTCAAATTCAATAGAGATGCTTAACCAAAAAAAAAAAAAAAAAAAAAAAAGGAAAGGTGGCCTCCTAGCTCCATTTTGAGAGTAAACACCTAAAAGTGCTGTGATTTGAAGGCCAGCAAACTTTAAGTACAATACTGACATCATAAACAATGACATTATTTCTCTTAATTCCTTTATGGATAAGATTATGTCCTTTAGAGGGCAATTTGTTCTACAGAGCATTTGGGAATTGTTTGTGGTCTGTGGGGGTCTAGATTTGCCTACCTTCAAATAAATTCAAAATAACAGCTATACAAAAAATTTAATATAAAAATCTCATATATATGTCTAAACCCAGATATTTCAAAGGACATTTAGCTTTCAATTTTAATAAAGTGATTGGTTTCCATCGTTTTACATGATTTATTACTCCCAGACTTAACAGCAGAAGCATCATATTGAGGTACCATCTGGGATGGGTAAAACAATACATGCCAAAACAGAAGAGAACTAAAAATGGGGTAAGGAAAAGGCAGCAGAATAATAAGGAAAAGGCAAAATGAAGGCAAAGGTGTCCCAAAATATTGGATAAGCCTATCAGAGTAAAACAACTTTCAATCTCAATTCAGAACTGGTCTAGCTTTCTATTCTATGAGTCAGCAGTGTCTCCCTCAAACATTTAGGAGAAACAATCTACCTCATAAATTGGGCAGAGTGGTCTTGACCAGGCAAGTAACATCCTGGAAGCAACCTTCTCTTTGTGCCCTGAACCATTGAGGCCCCTCGTTCCCACACATTCTTGCATGGAATCCTCACCAACCAATGTTCTTGTTGCAAGCTCCTCAAATCCATCCTTCTACCTAGGTTATAGCAACAAGTGTCCATGTCTCTCAGCCTCAGGATGGCTGCTTTGTTTCCTTAAAAGTTAAAAAATACTGAGTTTTCCTTAGCTGTAGCAGCAAAAAACTAATCTCCTAACCTTGAAAATATTTACACCTCTTCCTGAGGAATGAAGGGAACAGAAGCTTTTGCCTTATGGAAGCAGCCAGTTCTTCCCATTGTTCAGCAGTTGGGTGCATCCTTTGAAGTCAAAGGCTCCTTAGAGCTGAGGGTCAAGATGCATATCTTAAATTTTTCTGCCCTGTGGTGTGGGAACATGAAGCTGTTCCACCATCTTTCTATTGCTCAAGATTTAAATGTGGAACTCCTTAATTTCATCATCTTTTAAATTTCAACAACCAATTGCAGGGGACACTACAGACCAAACAATGCCTTTATGCCAGGTACTGATGGCCACTAACACACAGGGGCAAGATGAACTCATCTCCTCCCTGTAGCATTACCCAAAAGCATCTATGCCCTACCCCACCTCAACCTTGCAGAACCTTTGAATGGATCTCTGCAATACTGCAAAAGACAATTCTCCCTGTGGCTGAAAAAATGTGTCTTTAAACCTGCTCTTTGAATATGCATGGCATAGAAACTGTGGTTGGAACTCTAATTAATTGTTCCAGGCCGGAATACACTGTGAAGTTCCACATCAGGAACTATCATGGTCTGTAAGCAAAAATCAATAAACATGTTTGCAGACGCTCTGTTGCAGATATCATGTCTTCCAGAGCGTACTGCTTATTCTATTTCTTTTCTAAATTGCTCAGCACTGCAGCATCCAGTTGCCAAAGACCTGGAACTCTCCATGAGCAACTGCTTGTGGCAAATTCTCCACCTGACAAGACAATATAAGAATTAAGACAATCTGCCTTCAGATATTAGTTTTTCTGCTCTCATTTTCTACAGTTTCCTAACATTTTTGAACTTTCTCAGTATAGAGGTGACACTGAAAGAGGCTGATAGTCAAAGAGAGCTTGTGTCCCTCCATAAATATCACCCTGTTGTCACAGGATGTTGTTTGAGTCCAGAATTAGCTGAAGTATGCCAGGGTTGTATACACTCCAAAGATTTGGAAAGCAGCAGCCTGATTTATTTTCAAATAGATTCTACTTGGTGATTACTCTTGTGTAATTGTAATGATTTATAGTTTCAGTGAAAACATGAACAAGTGTCACCTTCTGAGAAAAAGCCATTTCCACAATTACCTTTTGTGCATGTAATGCAGTGTGGCTGACCACCATTCATAACACCAGGGAAAAGTACAAGGAAGGGTGAAATTATTCCACTATAAAATCTAAATCAGCTGTTTCAGGAGTATCAGCTGTAAAACGTACACACATACTTTTTGATATCACCTCTGTCATGAGAACGAACATCCTCATATCATCAGGTGATCCAGGCTTCCCCTTTCTCTTTAAAAAAAACCCAAACAAATGAAAGAAAACCAGAAAAAAACCCACAAAAAACCCACAAATGTTTAATACCTAAAGAAAACAGAAGGTTTACTCCAGTGCAGGGAAAAAATTGTAGTAGCTATTTTGCTTCTTTACCACAAAAGCAGAACAGAACATTACTGTAAACATACAAGAAATGCAGCCTAACAAGCAGCGGTAAGGAAAAAAAAAAAAGATAAAAAAAGCTGAGCATCTTGGCTAAACAGACTCATTTGTCTAGGAATACACTTGCACACGTATTTTAGTACTGGCACAAAACAATGACAGATACAGCAAATAAATGAATAATTACATCTCTGCCTGGTTTTCTTGCTCTACTTTTTTCCTCCATCTCTGAAAATACTAAAACATACAGATAAGCCAAACCAGCAGCAAAGCCCTGCCAATTTGCTAGCACTCCTTTTCTTCAGTTAGACGCTTTTTAAATTTACATGACAAATTTCAACTGTACTGAAGGGTAGGAAATCAAAAATTCTGGAGACTAAAACCCTCCAATTTCATAGAAGCCAAGTGTAAATGAAAAACAAGCAGAAATGAGCAGAAGAGTAACACATCCAGTTGGCTGCCCTGCATGCCTTCTCTACAGTTTTTTAGTGGGGATCTGCATATGAACTTAAAACATCACACGCAGGAAAAAACCCTTAAACAATTTGCTGATGTGTGCAACCACACCTCTGCAGATGAAAAATCCCACACATGGAAAGAAAATTCAGAATGCAGAATGAACCAGTACTTGGCCAAATACAACCTAAACGGTGTTGGAACAGTAGCCATCTTCTGACTAACATATAGGTGAAGCTAAGAGCACCAGCTGTTTCAATAACTGTTTCAGTAAAAACTTTTTTAGCAGAAATGAAGCACTGTCTGCTGGTAACTGATTTGTGCACAAATATGTTGCAAAGGGAATATCGGGATTTGTGTGATCTAACATGTTTTATCTAGATTTAGGATCTAACATGCTTTATCTAGCTTTCAGCTGGATGTAAAAGAGGTCATTTGGGTAAAGATTAGATATGTGAAATTACCCACTGCTAGCTGAATTCATCTTTTTCTGGCTTTGATGAAGTTTTACATTTGGTCAGTAACTATTGTTATGCAAGCAGCAAAAAAGATAATGAAAATACTATTGGGATCACAGAAAAAAAAAACTGGAATACACTAGCCACCAAGTGCATCTCTACCTGCTAGAAAGGACTAGCTCTGGCTTCACAAATACTTATAAATCTTCTTCAAATTTACAATACACTAATATAATTATTTTTGCACTTATTGTACAATCAAATCCAACAATTTGCCACCAGAAAGGTACCAACAAGAGGAAGAGGCACTTGACAGCAGTGGCATTGTGATAGGTAGATGTACCAGCCTTTGCCTTTTCTTAATTTTTTTCTTTTATAAACTCTGCTCTCAACACCAATTTAGACAAGAAGTGACAGTCCAAATACCAATGCACATATTGCTCATCCCTATCACCAAAACAGACATTTGCACCAGCTCTATTATTTTTATCACTCTGTGTGATTTGCACACCTCAGTCTTCTTTGGAAAGTTTTATAAGCCCAAATTGCTCCCTTCACTTCCATCCTTTTGAGGAACTTGGAACAGCATCAAAAGTAACACTAACTTATGCACTCTGCTTTTCTATTGTGTGCCCTAGACACAAATGTAAAGGGCCTAAGAAGAAACAATATTTTGGTGGCAGGTGCTACCTTCATATAAAAAGGGAGAAAAGTATCTGTAGCAGTGAGGAATACTCTCTATTTCACTCATAGATACCAGGCACAGGAGAACCCAAGAGAGTTTTTTCATTTGTTTTGTCTGTTTTTCCCCTGCTTAGACACTCGAATAGAATGTTAAATCTCAGTCTTTGACATTTCAATATTGCCAAACTATGATTGTCATCAGTTAAGGACATCCTTACTTGAGGTCCCTTATGGCTTAAAGTGTGATATCAGAGAAAATATTTCTTGCATTTTCTCTTCAGCACAGTTGCTTCACCCCAAAATAAAATGATGATTCATCATGTATTTCACAAATCAGGCATCTGTTACACAAATAGTGACTGTAAGTAAAATACAACACAAAATAGATGTATTGAAATACATTAAACAAAATTTTTATAAAAATAATTAAAAGGCCTTTTAAGGATTCTATTTATTTAGCAACTTGGAAAACCTGAGGTAAAAATATTAAAGCTTCATTCTCTTTAACTCTGAATTTGTTGATTATAACTACGAGTGTTTATTATCAGCATATTTGATCCTACATAACTACTTACAACTTTTCATTTTGTTCATAGCAAAGGGAACCCAAGAGCACTGACCCAAAAATTAACTGTGATAGGAGTTCAAGTGATTTGTGCCAACATTTTTTATAGACTTCGCTAAGTACCACCTTCACCAAAGACAAACTAAGGTTATAAAGCTTCTCAGAAAAGATACAGTAACCCCTGTTTATAACAATAGCAAACTATCGCTATTTTCAAAATGGAATTACAAACCTGATGAGGATTAGATTTATTTAAAAAAATATTTTAAATAATTTTTAAAAATAATGATACTCTGTATTAAAATTTGGGTCAAGTCTGAAAATACATTTCAGGTTATATATACAAATTTTTATAAAACCTTAACCATGGAATCAAATTCTCTCTTTATTTCTCATAGGCACACACAAAATATATACTCAAAGAATAGTGCAATTTACTTAACTCACGACTTAGCCTACCATCTAACCATTAATGTCTCATCAATGTGAACTTTCACATATAACATGTATTTCAGACACTCCTGACACATGCAAAGAATAGCAAGGATTCCCTTAGATAAAATTTGTTTTCCAAAGCAGCTCCTTTTCAAGAAAATTCATAGTTCCAATCTTGTCTTTAATTCCTTGAACGCCTTGTTAATACATGTGCATGTATAAACACACATATGCAAAGAAATCTCTAAACCAAAATCCTCATTATTCCAGAATTTAAAGTTGAATAACAGACATAAAAATGAAACTATTATTTTCTTAGCCAGTATAAAGAATTTAATTTGAATCTCGCAGCAAAAATGGGCTAAAATTGCCTTTAAAAGTGGACTCTCAGATGTGTGTTGTTGTAACTGAAAGATGTACAGGTTCTGAATGAGAATAAGACCAGTGGTGAACTATGTAAATACAGAAGCAAGTAGAACAGACTCATGTTCAACCTTCTGGGCATCTCAAATAGCAAATAGACTTCATAGATGAAACACTTACATGAGAAAAGCAAACTCAAGCATGTGCCCTGTAAATGCCTTAATGACCTGAGCTTATAAAGAAATTCACCTTATGGAAGAAGAAAAGATGCACACTTTGTATGTTTGTGAAAAGATTATGCAGGCTGGCTTATTGTTTATGGCAACTGTACCATAAAGACTTTTATAAACCAGCATGTATAAGCTTTTTAGTCTTTACAGACTTTATATCTACAAATTTGTTGTGTAGGTAGACACAAATAAATGTTTGAATTTGAAAGCTCTCATTTCAAAAAAATTAGGAAAAAAAAAGTTGAGAACAGATGTGAGAGAACAGAACTTGTGACAGTCACCCACCACATAATGTCAAAGCACCACTATCAATACTGACCTTTCCTAGATGTCATGGTTTTTAAAGTATGTTTTTGAAAATAAATTTTCTCATTGAAAAACTACTATTTAGATTTCCGCTTTTATATTTGAAGAAATATAACAGGCTTTTCAGGAATTCTAGCTTTCATCTTGGCCAATGTTTTTATGGATCATTTACTGTTACTTGAGGTGAGCAATAACAAAGCAAAGCTCACAAAGCAAATCCATGCAGAGTCAGGCCTTCTCTGTCTGTGAGCCTACTGTTGCTGCAGAGAGAGAGATAAAATATTTGCCCTTCAACAACCCCAAAGAGTGCTTCTTCCCTAATCCATAATCATTATGCATGCATTGTTCCAACAGGCAGCTTTGAACAATTTGACTCTTAGGCTTCTCCGTCAAGAGCTTAAAAGGCTTTCACTTGCTCTATTCTTTTTTATTCTGCTACACAAAGAAAATTGCTGAGATACATCAAATACTTTGCTAAAGATATTATCATATAAAACTTGCTTATTCAAACAACATGCTCTTCCTATAAAGTACAGAGCACAGAACCACGACATGTGGGACGACAACTCTGATGCAGCCACAATGGGCAGCGATGTCTCAGCATACAGCACCAGCTCATGTTTAAACGCACATCCTGTCTGATGCACTCTGGAGGCACATTACCCCCCTTCTACAAGGGATTAACTTCCACTAAACTGCTGGAAACAGGACACTTTTAAGAGATGTTCTGCATTTCTTTTGTGATAACTTGAATTTCATATGGATGTCTGGTTTTGATTTGGGTTTTTGTTTTTTTCCAAGGAAGATTATCTTGTGTTTACAAACTATTTTCCAGGCATACACTTGTAAAAGACAGGTCATACACATATTTTGGCCCAAAGAAATTTTTGAAAAAGTTTTCAAACAAGAAGTCATTATCTAATGTATTCCTTTTTAGAAAGCTTTCCTATTACAAAACAATATCTGGTAATCTTGCAAAGTCTGATGATACTCCATTTGTTTATAAAATGTCTACCTTCCCAAAAATACAGAGGAATTTGTAAACAAAATATTTTCAAATATGCTTCTGCTATGAGATTATTACCGTTGCAGTTCATCACATGAAACATGAAGCCTATTGTCTTCACAGTGGCAGTGTGTGCATAACTAATATATTCCAACAGACAGTTAAGCATGACAGATGAGGAAATGAACTTAGACAAAAATAACTGAAGTGTGTCAATGGTCAAAATTTAGTTTGGGGCATTCCCTTTGTTTTCCAGAGAGAAAAGTCCAATATGAAAGATTCAAATGATGAACCAGTTAATTTAAAAAAAGAGAAAAAACCCAAAGTGTCCGTGTTAAGGAAATGAAATTATAAAAGTCTAATTGAAAACTATGGAAAAGTAGGATGCAAATTGTTACAATTGGCTTCCATGTTGGAAGTATTTGCTGTCCAAGAGAAAAAGTTAGTAATTTTTCTCCTGATTCCCACACACAATAGCAAAGCTAGAGCTTGAGCAATTTTCTAAGATAATTAAAAAAGAGGTATACAGATTGTCTTGTTTCTAGGCTTTTTTGTCTTGTTATTGAGCTATGCTGAATGCCTCTCACACTTCACTGTGTGCCTTTTTTCCCAGATGTGAAAACATGGCTTATTAGCTTGTGAAACATCTGCATGTTTTTACAAAAGCTGGCTCATTAAAAAAAAACCAAACAAACAAACAAAAAAAGATAAAAAACACCAAAAACAAATCAAAACAAGCAAGTAAAAGCAACATAAGTAAAAGAATTAAATGAGTTTGGTTTTTTTTACATTATTACTATGACAAAAACTGAATGAAGAAAAAGAATTGTTTAAAGAAAATTTCTTTTGTCCACACATGAAATGTCGAAGTACTCAGTCCCTTGCCAAACAAACGCTAACTAGCACATAAAGTACCAATGAGTTAAATCACAACAAGCTTTATTTTTACCCTGAAATTACATCATTCTGTTCCACTAGGACTTCATACAGCTTTCGCTTTGGTTCCCACTTTTGTTCCTGTCTCTTTTAACCATAATACCAGAATACAGGAGAAGACCTGAATGTGTTGTTTAGCAAGTTTGGAAATCCTAAATAATTCACCCTACAAATTAAAACAAAGGCTTCAGTCACCTCACAGCTGATTTGGAGCTGCCAAAACTGGCATATTCAAGGAAACACGTCTTTTGGATAACGGCTGTCCTGAGACACTCTAACAGAACTGTAAGTGAAGTAAAGGGTAAAAAGAGGATGAGAAATCTAGGAAGGAAAAATATGAAGGATTCGTAACAGTAGGCTTGAAAAAAATCTAATACTAAGTGTAGGGATAGTAAAGATATGCTGGTGAAAGGAAAAAAAAGAAGAACATTTTTTTATTTAGAAACACAAATTCTCTAACGATTTGTTGAAGAATGTTAGAAGATAATGAGGCAAACTTGTGGTGCTACAACATTTAAGGCAAAATAAGAAACATTACCAAAAATTAACTTGAGAAGACTGTTTATATTTAAAGGCATAAGACTGAAACCCAATAGCCTATTATAACATCAACACCATGACTTCTGTGCTCCATTTGTAATTTTTTTCTGATTGGAGTGAGAAGGGGTCTGGTTGAATCAGCACAATTATAAGCCTCTGTAATCTACAGATTTCTCCCTCATTAGTGAATTCAGCCTACTGACACATGTCCTAACAAAGGAAAGTCACGAACTTCAATCTATGAATAAGCAGCATAAACTACAATGGCACCATCAGAGACCTCAAAGTGCCCAAAATGAATTTAGGACTTAAATTATTTGTCCTAATATTTGATATTGAATATGGCACAGAATAGGATATTGAATATGGTACAGAAGATGAAAGCAGACAGCCCACATTCTGTATATTAAAAGTGCTTGATGTGTCACAGCTTTAAACACTAGCAACAAAATTGAACGTTTACTAATATTGCAATTTTGATGAAATATAAGCTAACATCAGGTCTTGTTTCTAGTAGTCTAGGAAGGCAAATAAGATCCAAAAGCCTAATTAAAGCATACACAAGTTGTTTTGCAAATCACAAAGACAGACTTACCAGAAAGAATACTTTTCTGTACTTAGCTGTACAGTGTTATTTAATGAATTAATAGGGACAGTACTGAACCTAAAGGCAGTTAAACTGTATTAATGAATACTATGAAAATCCACTCTAACAAAATCACAGCAGAGTAAGGCAAAATCAGATCTGTATGGCCTGGGACAAAGGCTAATCTGGAATTAAAAGGGATAATATGACTTACATAATAAGGGGCCAGAAAAAGGACAAAAACAGATGCATATTTATGTGTAGCTATGAAGCTTATGAATATCTTGATTATCTGCTTTAAAACATCTGGTTACCTTCATCTTGCAGAGGAATCAAGGAGACAGAAATAAAACATACCTGTATTAGAGAGAGATCCTCAAGCTTCAATCTGAAGAGGTAGTTTCTGGGGTTAAAAAATAGCAGATAATGAATTGTTACTTATGTTTCTGTGAAAAAAACCCAAATGTTACCACTGTTTAAATAAAAACACAATTAATTGCTATAAAGGCAGAAAAAAAATTAGAAGCAACAGGTATTCAGGACTTAAAATTCTTTCAGAGGCTGTCTTAATATACAGCCCTTTGGGATAAGAACTAAGCTAATTTGTAAAACAGATTTTCAGTCTGAAGGTCTGGCTGAACATGAATGAAGTAGATGTTCATACTGCATGCATGTACATCTGATTCATTGCTCCAGTCTTCCTTTAGAATCAAGGAGAAGAAATACTCAGTGCTTTGGCAGATCCATGTCACCAGTGCTGGATGGCTCCATCAGAACACATGGACAGGCAGATTAAAGCTCTCCATTTCTCCCCACAAAGATGGGAACCTCATTCAATTAGCTCAGCCACATGTACGTAAAGTTTGAAGCACAGGATCCCAGTACGATGGCAAATCTGTACAAGGCCCTGAGTTTTCACAATTTTTGAGCAGTCTTGACCTATGTGGTCTAATTTTTCCAAAGACTAAGAATGTGTTCCCACAGAAAGCAGGAGCTACATGCAAAACAGCCAAACACAGATTTCAAAAGCCTGTGCATTTATTGCAAAAATATTTCTCACTCAGCCTTTTCTCTACAGTAGCATCAGTAGCACCTACAGACCTTGGGAGGGGTCCAGGCAAACCACAAGCAAGAAATATTCCTCCTCTGATACTGTTTTCTTTCTTTCTTAGTTCTTATCACACCTCTTTTTCTTCTTTTCATTATTCATTTTTTATACTGCATCTTCACAGAAGTAATACCCCTCAGTCCTCTTGTGTCTGTTTACTAATTTAAAACAATTCTGGTTTTCCAATGCTACTACAGAGTGATGTTTTAGAGAGGAAAACAAAAAGGATTTTTTGAATAATAATATAAATTAATTCAATCTTAATTTATTAACAATCAATATGTAACACCAATTTATAAGATTTTTTTTAAAATTCACTTAAAGTAACAAAAACCCAGATGATAAGAGATTAGCAAATTTAAACTTGAACTTTAAATATTTGTAATATTGATTAATTACCTGCAATATTAATTCAATGTAATTTATAGGAATCTAATAAAAAATAAAATTAGGCCAAATTTTTTGAAATAATAATTCCAATTCTATCCAAAGACGCATGAGGTATTGTTGATGGGCACAGTTGGTCAGAACCTGTAGCTTACATCCCTATTATTTTTTTTTTAAGTGACAGCAGGGTAGGGGAGAAGGACAAAACCAAATTGTGTCTTACTCAGAAAGATAACCACCAAGGCCATTATGGCTATCTTTATTTATGGACTCTCAGAAACAGCTAGGAATATTTATTTATTTACTCTGGTACATATATGCTACTTAAATTGTGGTTGTACAGAAACCATGTCGCTAGTCTTTCCTAGGAGTATTGCTAAAGAGAATTACTCAAAATGCAGAAGGCAGGTTATTAAGAGCAAGAATTCATGCAAAAGTAAAATAAAAACAGAATATTTATTATTATACAGCTAAATCACCACAAAGCAATAGGTTTGGGTTTGCGTCATGAAGAGACCTGAAGTGGATAAGCAAAGAGAACAGTACTTTGCAGAACAATGTGTACACACAGAGCTTCACCAAGTTGCATGCAAGTGGACTTGAAAGACTTTCACTAAAATACCAGGAACTAATGAATTACAATCTTTTTAACACTTCTACACTCCCTCTGTAAGGACAAAAAAATACCTTCACTTTCACAGTATGTCTTGCCCAGAAGTATTCAGCAGGAAGCATAAATACTTGGTCTGCTCTTCATCTTGGTGCATTTAAACTTCCATCACCCATCACTGTACTACTTTCACTCTGATATCAAAGAAACTAACTTCACTGCTGGTACAAAACAACCTTTTTTTTCTTCCAATGAAACTGAACTGAATCCTCAGCAGGCATAAACTGCTCTCTTAACTCAGTGGTATCAGACTCACAAGAATGGCACATAAATGCCTCATCTCACTCTCGAAATAAATGCAGTCTATGTTGCAGAATATGTGAGCAGTCTGGTCTCACATGTTTAGTTTTTGGGATCATACTTCATACAGATTCTAATTGCTATGTGTACTTCATCTTTAGATATTTGCTGAAAATTTATGCCTGATGAGGCCTTTTTAGGACAGATTATCAAATTAATAATGTCTTTTATCCTCTTCCATTCAGCCTATTAAAAAGTAAGCTACTATCCCAGACTTAAAGATTATAAACAAATAAATGCACAAACACAGTGCCAGCCTGAAGAAAACAGACACTCAACATTTTTCTTGTCTTTTTTTCCTAGAAAATGAGATTTTTATCTATTCAGTACAGCACAACACTTCTGCACACTAATATATTCAGTGTGAAATTAGAAAAATTGACCCTATAAGTGTTAGGGAGAACTAAAACGTCTACATTCATGTGAATGATCAAGAGGCAGAGCTAATAAGTGTACATTTTTCAATTTCCTGTGGCTGCCAATAACCAATTAAAATATTTTTAGCTTTATAAAGCAGGCAGAAGGAAAATTGAACAAGAAAAGCAATGTGCAAATGACAGTAAAAACACCTTAGCAACATAAACTGGGCAAATGGACAGCACAGATTGACTGTGACTGCATAAATAATCCTGGGCTAAGTGTCAAACTAGCACTCAGAGAGCAATCAGAGCTATTCCTACCTAGATGTGCCCACTGCAGTAAAATTTGCAGGATTACATTTAGCTTTACAAATCTAACAGTTTAACATTTTAAAGCATGCATCACTAGCATGTAAGAACTCGTTCAGAAAGCACATATACGAGAAAATATCTAAAATAAAATTAAAGAAATGAGCATGACAGTAAAAAAACACATAGGAAATATAGTCTAAAGAAAAAGTCATTGCCAATTTTCATGACATGTGCAGAGCCATTATGCTCCTCACGAGACAGGTAACAACATTTTTTCAAAGTGTTATTGAGATTATGCCCTGGACTGCCATTTTTCAACCATGGCTCAGATTTACTCCAGTGCATTTATGCTTTGAAGGCAACAAAGAATGAGAAAGAAAAAAGAAGTTACATTTCTGAAGCACAGATACTACCCCTTAGCACACAGACTGGTTTCTTTTCCAAGTATGGTGGAAATGAGCAAGGCAAATTTTGCAAACTGGAACTAAACTAATTTGACACTGGCGGTAATTGGCAAATTTGTTTCCATTTGGTGCTTAATGAATGAGGAAAGCAAATATGTTACATAAATCTGCAAACAGAAGGACACTTAATGAGAAGAAAACACAACTAACACTGAGATAAAGCAACATCCTTTACTCCTTTGGAGATCCAGCAGGCAGTAAGCATTTTGCTTTATATTCACAGCACTGAACAACTCTTCCAGCTCAGCAGTTATAATTAAAACCCATTAGTCAAGAGCCTGCTCAAACCCAAGGGTAAACACTTCCACTGGTATCAGTGGGAACTGAATGAAAAGCACAGAAAAAGCATGCTCCAGTCACCTCCTTCACAACAATATATTTCAATCTACTGCAGTGAATATGTTCAGTATGACTGAAAGTATAAAACTAATCTTCTGAATGTTCCTGAACAATCCAAGTAAATAAACAATTGAAAATGCATAAAGATTCAAAAGTATATCATGTTAGTAATGGTTGTTAAATCCAGCATTTTACCCTTTTCTTTGTGAAACTGCAAGTTATAAAAGCTGAATGGGACAACAAAAAATACTTTTGCATTAGACACAGACATGAATTAAAAGAACATTAAGATGGCACACATAGTTCAGGGAGACATGGATTCAGGATTAGGCCTTTTAAAAAAATGGCAAAATATAATAATATCACAGAAAATCTCCATAACCCATCCTAAGCCCCCACACAGATTTGCAATTGAAAGCCTGAATAAAGAAATAGGGGTTTCAGCAAACTCAGACACTTCAGATATCACCAGACAACCTGCCAAGTCTCTTGGAAATAAACTAACAAAAGATTACTTCCTGTTCACTTCTTTCAAGAAACCAATTAACATGAAAAAAGAAAATTTTATTCAATTTACTGGAGAAAAAAAAAAAGTAAGACAAAATGTAAAGTATAAACTCCACTGGAATCAACTACTAAGCAAAATTTCACAATTCCACAACTGGGTTTGTAAAGCAATGGGTGAAAGGCAATGCTAGTTTTGCAGTGCGGTAAAGTCAGCAAGTGGAAAGAAAATTTTTAAAAAAACCAAAACTCTTAGGGGAAAAGGATATAATCAATGTAAATAAAATTATAATGTACAAAATTTATTTGGTTAAATCATGAGTCTATAGGAAAAATATCTCAAAAAGCCGAGGACGATACATTGAAAATAAAAGAAACCTAATACAAGTGTTCTAGTTGAACCATTTAAGAAAATGGTCAAATTACAATAACAAAAAGCAGAATGGCCAAAAGTTATATATTATCTTCATTTTGCTTTAAATGGAAGCCACAGCAAATGAGAATAATTAAATGAGAGGCTTACTGATAAATGCTAAAGATGTGAAAACAGCATATGCACAGAGATAAATATTTTTCTGACTAGTAGGTCTTGTTGATCCATCCTAAAAATCATGGAAAAAGTTATTTTTGTTGTTCTTATTTATCTTTCAAAATATTTTCTAAAATTACCGGTTTTCTTGAGGAATGAAAACGAACCACATTTTATTAATATTCAAAGTGGCAGAAGGAAGACTCACACAATAATAAGCTGACCGCTGAAACAATGTCAAACAGAATAAGAAAATCACTGTGGGAGTCAATTATGACAGAATTCCAATAAAAATGGAATTAATCCACTCACAGGTCCTGTGAAACCTGATTTCTTCCTCTGATGCTTTCTCCGCAGGATTAGCAAATCTTACTTTGAATCCCTGTGGTTCCTCATACAGTCTAAGCAATGCTGGAGATCCTAGAATACAGCACTCCTGCACAGATGCTCTACAACAGCCAGATGTCACTTCCACATATTTCTTGCCATGGGCTTCTCCAGGAAAAGCAGAAAAGTACCAGGTGCCCCTGCAGCTCTGGAGGTCACCCTCCTCCTGAAGTCATGCCATGTCATCTCAAGCTTCCATTAACATCTTTCTCTGTTGGCCTTGACTTCTCACACACAGCACTGAAGTTCCCCCCAGCTGGCAATGGCCTCGCAACACTTGACATCTGTCTGCCTCCAATGCATACAGGTCAAGGATGTTTCTGAATATTATGTTTTAGTCCAAGTGAGTTTGTGAGGTTGTTGAGCTATTTATTTAGTAAGCTGTTGTTGGATACAACTTTATCCTGAAATATCAGCTCAACCAAAATGTTAATCCTGTATTTCATAACTGTGGCTAACCAAATCTTTAATACTTTTTTTATTGCTGCAACACATATGTAAAAGTATATGCCCCCAGTTTTATATTTTGGTAGATACTGTACATATACTGTACAGTATTCACTCACTTTAAGAGCCATGCAAATTCTATGTGGTCTTGTTACCATTTCATTATTCAATATATTAATCTTCTGTTTCTTTTAAAAATTAATTTGAAATTAAATTTAGATGTTGCTGTTACATCTCATTCAAAAAAAACCCACAACAATGGGTGGGTTTTTTTGAATGAGAAATTTTAGAAACCAGAAATTTTAGACAGTTGGAACTTTTTGTGGTCTCCTACTACAGTAATCAACTTGGTCACATAAAGGTTGCTTGAGTTGTTGGAGGTGGACTGCAAGAAAGGTCAGTGGGAGAAGCTAAAGAGTCTAAAGCATCCAAAGTTGGAATTTTTTAAAAAATAAACTGCAATGGCAATGAAAAAAGTTCCATTTACCCCTAATGAAGGGGTCATTTCTCTTTTGGTCTTACTCTGAGTCAACTCCAGGGCTCCTGTGATGATGCTCCGTTAATTAGCTACTCTAATTAAAATGCCAAGACATTAAATCAGAACAAGAACAGGAATGACTTTTGTGGAGTTAGTGAATTGCCTAGTGTCACTCTGCAACTAGACTATTACTGGCGTCGGTGCAAAGCAGGAGAAAACTGCAGAGTGGTACAAGGCATGAGCAGGAGATGTATGAAGCTTCAAAAAATATTCAGGAACTGTTAGCAAGGTAGGAAAGACAAGCAGTAGGGGGGAAAAGACCTCCCTCTTTTTGCAGCAGTAAGATGATAATTTCTCAGAAATTTATCATTAAACCATACATTAGATTAGATTGGGTTAGATTAGCTCAGTTTAGTCAGTGGGAGGATAGACACTGAGTACCCTGATCCAAGTGTTAAAGAAGCAGCAATACCCAGATGGATGTTGACAGAATAGAGCACCAATTCCCTCTCACCAATTCTCCATGTATATGTAGCCCTCAGAGCACCTTATTAACAAGAAGCTCTCAGATTCTCCAGCTGGGAGCAGGCAACAGTAAGAAGCAAACCTGTATAGTTATTTATTCCTTTATTAGAGATCCTTAAGCCACTGTTAATGAATCCTTTAATTTGCCTTTCTGTTATTACGGCAAGTAGTGGTAATGGTTCAAATTAATGTTCCCAAACACACATCTAATTAAGGGAGAAGTCATACTGTTGCAGTCCTTCATCAGTGAGATAAGGAGTGACTAAGGCAATAAGCCACCTCAAAGCAAGATGTAATCCTAAAAACCAAGTCTAATTAACTTGAAGGAGAACATACAGGAGAAAGCCACCACTATTAGTATACTCTATGTAAAAAAATTTAAAATAAAAAGTAAGGTATGTCTAAATATATGTTAGCCAATTAAAAAGAAAATTGGATGGCTTTGAGACCTATTTCTGATATTAAGTATATCATTCAAAAGTATAGCTGAGCTAGACCAACTTGAATTAAAAAAAAAAAGAGGAAAACTTCATTTTCCTTTTAAAAACAGGCATAATTCTTCTTACATGGTTTGAATAAAACCACTGCAGAAACAAAATAAAAAGTCACCAAAAAAAGAAGAAAAATAAAAAAATTGCCCTAAACTACTGGGTTTCCGACATGCTTTTTGTCAACTCTTGTTTAGCCAAAGTGGATGAAACACTTTTAGCAATTTTTGGTTTATCAAAACTAGAGCTGCTACATGTTATGTACATTGCCAGGAGAGGAGAAGGAAAAAACGCAGTGCACAATTTGCCTGGGCAATTCACAGACTGTTGTATCCTTCCCCTAATCTGGTCTTCTCCCCCTCCAACTGACCTTCCAAAGAAACATATGGCAAAGCACTTTCACACAGCAAAGAAGACAAGGGTGTTCTTGGAGAAATCCATGAGTCTTTAAGCCTACTGGTATTTCAAAATACAGCAATCACTACAATATTTTATTACATACTAAATCAGTCCACCAAGTAACACAAATAAAAATATTTCATCTGAATATTTTATTGGAATTTAGCAGAATAAGATAAACAAGTAGTTTCTCATTTCCTTGAGCTTACTGGGGAGCTAATGCCCTGAGAGTAATCCTTCGCTGGTGCCACTTAATTATAAAAGTAAATTCTGCCCTGCCATATGGGTTGGCTTTTTTCTAAGAAAACAAATGAACTCCCAAGAAGGTTTCAGATTGCAATAGAACTCATTTATTTTTATCTGCCAGGTCACATACAATATTAAGAACAATGCCTGGGGCACATTTTAAAGATACAGTTTCATGGGAGCATGGATTGCATGATTAATGTGAAGGCACACATTAGCGTTGGAGTGGTACCATTCACTGACTGCTGCTGATGGTGTAAGGAGGCTGAAACAAGACTACAAGACTGCAGCTTAATCAATTCAGTATCTATAGGAGAACTGGATGTTTTGCAGAACAAAAAAAAAAATTATCAACCAGTTATAACCTTCTCACAAGGGTTGGAAGACAACCTGCGGAAGCTGAGGGTGGGTGGTATTTCTGTTCTAACTTTGTTTGCTTCAGAAAAATGTGACAAAACTCATTGCTTCTTGACTAAATTACTCAAGGCCAACTTAAACTATCTGTTTTTCTGTCAACACTGCTGTTCCACTTATATTGCTACGTCCTTTTCTAGATGCACCTGCTCATGGATTTATGGGCAGGTGCTGTGCACACACTCAGGCCTTGTTATCTTGCACTGCATTTCCAACCCTCTTCTCATCTGCCTTTCCTTACATTCCTAACTAATTTCATTAAACCTTGTTCAAACATATATAAAGAGAATAGTACACACTACCACAATTTCAAATTTCCTAAGAAACTTGTGCAAAGAGATCAAAAGTTCTCTATCATTACGGGAGACACCTTTTGGGGTATCATCGGATCATATCTGTCTTTCCACATAGCTGCTTGACATTGGCAACTCCCAACAGGAATGCAGTCTGGATCCCAGTTGGGATCTTTGCTACCATTCTCAGTAAGACAAATCATAAATAACTTCAGAGGCTGTAGAACTTCATAAATGAAAACGAGTCACCTGCCATGAACATCAATAATGGAAAAGGGATTTAAAAATTTCCAATAGTATCAAGCTTTCACAATAGTATTTTGTTTGATTTCTAAGGCAGAGGAATTTGGTATCATTAAATCCATTAAAGTGGGAAAAGTCAATTATGAACAGAAGATGAGACAAAACACAGCTTCTGGCTGTGAAAAATCATTCCTCTAGTTTAGAATACCACCAAATTACTAATGCAGAATCCTGAAGGTGCAAGGATGGAGTGGGCTGACCCTGGTTGAAGACCAGGTTCTCATCAACACTGCTCTATCACTCCTCTGGGATGGTGTGACTGGACAGTGCCCAGGCAGAAAGGGACCTGGAGGTGCTGGTAACAGCCAGCTGAACATGAGCCAGCAGTGTGCCCTGGTGGCCAAGAAGGCCAAGGGAATCCTGGCCTGTATCAGGAATAGTGTGGCCAGCAGGAGCAGGGAGGTCATCCTCTCGCTGTACTCGACACTGGTGAGGCCACACCTAGAGTTCTGTATCCAGTTGTGGCCCCTTAGTTTGGGAAGGACATTGAGAGGCTGGAGCATGTCCAGAGAAGGCAACGAGGCTGGTGAGGGGCTTACAAACCCTGTGAGGAACAACTGAGGGAGCTGGGGGTGTTTGGCCTGGAGAAAAGGAGACTCAGAGGTGACCTTATCACTCTGTACAACTTCCTCATCAACCTTCTACAAAGGTGTCTGTAGTCAGGTGGGGGCTGGTCTCCTTCTCCAGGCAGCAACTGACAGAATGAGAGGACACAGTCTCAAGCTGCACCAAGGGAAATATAGGTTGGATATTAGGAAAAAAGTGTTTTACAGGAAGGGTGATAAAGTACTGGAATTGTCTGCCTGGGGAGGTCATGGAGTCACCATCCCTGGATGTGTTTAATAAAAGACTGGATGTTGCACTCAGTACCATGGTTTAGTTGAGATGTTAGGGCTCGGTTGGACTGGATGATCTTGAAGGTCTGCTCCAACCTTGTGATTCTGTAATTCACAGTGAATGGATTCAGTCTACCTGCAGAGGACACTACATGCAGAAGGTGCATAATCAGTAAGATTATCAGTGTGATCAACACTTGCAGTGTTGGAACTACAGCACCCTGACAAGTAGCTGCTAGTCTCTGAATCTAGGACCCCATGATGTACAATGACTCGTGGGGCACAATACCTAAAGAACTGAAAGGTGTACAGCAAAAAAGATGTACTGGTATCAATAATACATACAACTGAGAAATCTCCTAGCAAGTTTAGGTATTCTAAAGGAAGATCTCCATTGTCAAACACAACAACACCAGAATGGTTAAAATTTAGAATAGAAATGCAGAATAAGGAAAGGGAAAATCAATGCTTCTATGAACAAGTAACAGCCAACTATACTGAACTGCCTGAAACAAAATGGCTGTTATAATTGTAATATCCTTGAATACCTTTTCTTAAAAATTTTAGTCAGAACAAGAGATATAAAGCTCTGAAGCATCATTAACTTTCAGGAAAAATACATCTTTTGATATATGGGATCTTTAGCAAAAAACAGAATTAAAAATCATCCCAAGCTTATCCCATAGTGATTTTAAAAGCTTCATCAAAAGCACTGGTTTAAATGAGCTTATTTTTTTGCTCAGATTTGGACTCCAGACATTTCCATGGGTCTGGGGCCCGGGGAGAGGCTCAGACAACTTATAATCACAGTCCTTACAGATTAGCAGCAGTTACTTCAGTTACTTCACACCTTGTTTCATCGGTAGCTTACAGAATTGAAAAATCAACATCAAGGCCCAGAAGACCCAACTTCATGTGGGCCACAGATATATAAATATATATACACACACACGCTTATTTCCACACTCAAAGAGTTTTCCCCTGTAGATAAGCAACTTCCACTGGTTCATGGAAAAAGTTTTCTTGTAGTGCCTTTTATGACTCTGCATTTTGAACCTCATTTTCACCTAAGAAGCAAACTGGGAAACAGAAATATATTCCAATGCTAAACCTAACAGATAAGTAAAGTGACTAGAATTTTGTAAATTCAAAAATAAAATATATTCAGAAGGTGGCTGTGAATAATAAGTTTAGATGGTTACATTTTTTTGGCAAACCAAGATGTTTTACTACACCTCATATGCTAAGACGAAAAAAAAATAGTGTTCAAGGACTGTCACTGCTTCAATGCTGACATCTAAGACAGAGTCACTGTTGATCACAGCTTGCAAACAGCGACTATCTCCAACTATGCAAACAGAGACTATCACCAACTTCACTATTAATTCTGCAGTCTTTAACAGATCACTCCTGGCATTGTAGTGAATAATTATTTGAAACATCCCAACACAAAGAGCCACATTGTGTAGCCAAATTTGGGATCATCCTAAGCTTCATGCAATGGCAACTTTTGTCACATTGCCATACAGCACCTGTTTGTTCTAGCATACGCACACAAAGATTGTGTACTCCAGGCCAGTCCTCTTAAAAATTGGAATAGTGTAAGGTATTATAAACCTTGATGCCAGGCACGTAACTCATCTTGCAACTCCAGTCAGGGATTAGAGAAATAAATACACATAACACTCAGTTTAGTGGGTCTGGAAGGCAGGGGTCACACAAGAGCACACTGATATTGGAATTTGGCTAAATATTGCTTATCAACAAAAAACAAAATCCAGCCTGGTGCAACACAAAAAAGAAAACAGATTTCTCACCTTGCTCCAGCAATAAGCTCTTTTTGTCCTGGGTCAAATGTTAACTGTGAGAAGTCCACAGCGTCTTCTGCTTTGAACACGTGTAGCCAAGGGGCAATTTCTAAAAACAATCGAGAAATACAACTTTTACCATAAATGTTATAGGTGTAGTACATCAGGTAGCCACCATTAAATCTGCAGATATTTCCTGTGGGTCTGCAAGTTTTCTCCTTATGGTCCTCTAAGGAAACATAGAAGAAACACCACTATACCATTTAATTTATAATACAGGCCTGTAAAATATATAGGGCAGCCACCTGATACACACTGGAATCAAGTATCCATATTTTGTTCTGAATAATTTTTCCTCCTTGGGTAAAGCAGAAAACACCACAGTACAACTGCAATTCACTGGGACATACTCAAGTAAAGTTTATTTAAATTTCCATGCATCAAAAACAGCTGAGGACTAGAGGTTTTGTTTGGTGTTTTTATTTTTTTGAATTAGCTATTTAGTTATTTATTTTCTTTACAAAAGGATCTGATTAAGTGAAAAGCAATGAAGAAAACAAGCAAGTTTGACTTTTCATCACTTCTCACAATAAAAAGGTTGAGAAATGAGAGATAAAAAGGAAAAATGTTTGAAATTCATTGAACTTTTTTTTTTTACTTTCCTTTCTCAGACCAATTTAGTGCTACATTAAGCAGGGTAGACAAGCATGTGAATTACTGAAAATCAGCAAGGGGCATTACTTGTATTCAGAGTACAAACTTGCTCCTACTTTCAAACTTAAGCACACATAAATAGTTGCAAATCAACTCCTTACTAGCAGTTCAGTTTTTCATTCATATCACTAACTGGAGACTAAACAGTTTGGCTAAATAAACACAATATAAGTAGATATATAGAATATATAAAATTGCTGTAAGAATAGAAATGGTGGAAATGGCTTACTAAAAAAAAGTCCAATTGTACAAAAACCTCATTGTCTAGAATGGTGCAATGGTCAGGACATTGACTGAAGTTTTTTGTTGAGTTTTTTCTTTTGTGTGGGTTTTTTGTTGTTGTTGTTTTTTGGGGGGTTTTTTGGTTTTTTTTTTGGTGGGGTTTTTTTGTTTGTTTTTGGTTTTTTGTTTTTTGGTTTTTTTTATGTAGTCACAAAGCAGTATGGTGGGTTTTTTTGTTTGTTTTTGATTTTTTGTTTTTTGGGTTTTTTTATGTAGTCACAAAGCAGTGGGCCAGAACTAACATGAAAGGTGAAGTGGGCTGAGTATGTATGGCACAACGGGCTGAGAGCCTATTTTAAGATTACAGGTGTGAAACAGCCACTTGAAAGGCAAGCACATGGTCATGACCATTTAGAACACTGAGTCAAAACCAACCCAACACACTGAGGGTGCTGCAGAAGGGCAATTTTTGACAATGGTATCATTAGTTGCAGCTCAGGTTAAAAACATTCATCCTAAGCTCTCTTCTTCACTCATGAGCATATTTTTTTGCAAATTGTGTCAGTTGAAATAATCCATGTCTGGTGCCTGTTTCAGGATGATTTCTTCTTAATTTTAAGTTTTAGCACAAGTGGGCTATCCATTCCTAAGGAATGGGCCCAGGAGAAAAATGTTATTCTGTGTCAAAACATGTTCAGCCATTGCAGACAGCCATTAAATGCAGTGTACAGCTGTATCTTCATATACTTTGGAAAAACAGATGGAACTGTAAAGAAGAATCACTTGGGTGTCAGAAAAGTAACTTCTGCATTTTTAATGTCAGCCCGTATGCATCTGGGCAATTTCAGGCTAGCAATGCCAGTTTGTACATGTTCTGCAGTACTTGTAGCTAAATTCACTGTTGATTTCCATCTGCATTGGATGGGTGCTCAAACCACACAAACCAGATTCAGACACTGGGGTGGAAAAGGGATATGGCCACATATTAGATAACTGTGATTACAGCTGCCACTAGCTGTTACTTCAGATGCTTTGCAGAGAACCCAGCAAGATTCTGAGGGAGGAAAAACACTCATATACATTACAGGTATATATAGCCTTATACATATTTATTTATCTATTTTTATTTAAACATATATATATATATATGTGGCTGCACAGACAAGCATAAAAGACGTGTTTCCTTATTTTTTTGCACTTGATTTTGCAGCCTTAACTTTTTTATCATGCATTTCACATGAAACAATCAATTGCAAAGTTCTAAAATGTTGAGAAATTAGGTAGGACATGAAGATGAGGAAATCCAGAAGCCAATCATGAAGAATCTCACTTGCTGGCATAAGAAGGAAAAAAAAAAAAAAAAAAAAGAGAACAAAACAAAAAAAGAGCCAGAACTGCTGTGAAAACATCCGTCTCTGAAAGAATGACAAGGAAGCAGCTGAGAATGGAATTAACCCAGGTTTATATTGGTAGGACAAGTGAGACCCTTGGTCTTCTGAAAGAAGGGAGAGGAGTGGCTTCCCACAGCATGAGGCCAGTGACAGCCCAGTAGACAGAAGTACTGCAGAGCCAGAAAGCTACAGGGAAGACTGAGATTCAAAGACTCAATTCTCTTCCACTTGTCCTGCTGCCTCAGCAAGGCACAATAAACTTCAAGGTACAGCAAGCAGCTGATTGAGACCACTTCCAGGTTTGGAGCAAGGGAGCAGGGGCCAGACAGGGCAAGGCAAGCCCAGGCTAGAGAACAAGAATGAGGACTTGGTAAGAAATCTCTCTGAAATCTGAATCCCCTACAAAATATAAATTATTTTATTCTGTCTTTGTTGCATTCAGCAGTGTTCTTGCTTGAGGGAATAAGGTCAGGAAGAGCAAATGGCTGCTAGAGCTCTTCTTTTTCAGAAAACACTCTGAAACTGTATCTCTTCTGCATCATAGTGGCAGCATGTGTCACAAAGAAATAAGTATTTATGAGACAAAGCTACAACTTCATGACACTTTTGTAAGGGAAAATGAACAAAACAAACAATGCCTGCAAAAAAACTTTTAAAAAGATAATCTAACCCCATGTACCAAAAGTAAAAGCTTATGTAACTAATTAACAGAATAATTAAGTTTCTTTTCACTGAAAGAGTGAAATCTAGCTGAAAACCCACAGGTGAAACAAGACTTTTTAGTTTTGCTATGAATTATGTCCCTAGAGTCAAAAATTCATAATTAGCTACTAAAGGCCTATAAATTATTTTTCTTCCAATTAGAACTAAAATGGTAAAGTAGTAAGAAGTAATAACTTAAATTTATTAATGATTTTCATGCAGATGCGGCATGACAAGCTTTACACAATTACATAGCTGTACTACAAATTTTGTGTACTACAACGGCAGCATAAATACATGTGTAAGGCAATTAAGCTGCCCTGTCAACACATAACCTAACAGTATTGCTTGCTGGTCACAGGTGACAAACAGCAGCATCCCTACACTTTCCAATCCTAACCCTCCCCTTCCTGACATTCCCCTCCCTTTGCCCTGCCCTTCCTTCATGTGAATTACAGTAAAACACCAAGCCCTTTATTGACTTCTCTCTTCTTACTCCTGACACTGAGAACACTTATTGAAACACACCTTAAGCCTGGATTTGTTTTTCCTTTAAAATCAAGCAGGCATGTTTGCCATTCTGCAGACATCGGTCTAGGACTCAAAGCTGTCCAGGGAAAACTATCATGGTATACGAACAGTCATGACAGCAGGTGATGACCAACACACACTGTGTCCTTTTGGTACATTCAAGGCATACTTACCCCTTGCAACAACAATTTAAAAAAAATTTCATTGCTGTTATAGGACTGAAATCTGCCTTATAACTCAAAAATATTCCCAAGAAAAATACTTTCCCATGGAACTAAAAGATGGATGTTGAAAAAAAATATTTCTTAGAAGGCTACAGCTCTCTTTCACACACTGGGAATCGGATGTTATGGGTTTTCCTGGGGGGTTCTGGTTTTGGGAGGGAGGGTTAATAGCTTAGATTAATATAAAACAAAGTTTGTCATGGTCCATAAATCTACAGCAAAGCAAATACACCAGATTCCACCCAGCTCAGAGGAAAGGTCAAGGAATTCTCTTAAAGAGGCTTCAAGACAAAGGAGGTTAACAATCAAAGCTGGGCAGAAGGACATTAGATACTCATATTAAAAAAAATGAAAGACCAGAAGCCTGTCTGTGTTTTACTTTAAATTTAGTATCTGCCCAACAGGCCATGACTTGTTTGGTTTACATTGTTTCGAGGACTCCCCAAGGGTTGAGCTCTACAGTTTTTACAAATGAAACTGTAAAGTTCCCTCTAACCTAAGTTTCATTCTTCAGTACTTCAAAGTAGAGCTACAGTAAACAGTAAAATAAATTGAGAAATTACTTATAAGGAATAGAATAGTATGTTTAGAACAAAATTCAGAAGTGATCTTTAATAATAATACATCTTGGCAAATAAGAAAGTCAAAAGATATTAAGGACCTTCTGATTTCATTTAAAAATTAACATAGATATTAAAAGTTTCAGTAGTGTTTATGGTGTATGTATGTGACACCTTGTGCTGTGGTGTTCTTTTTGAAAATAGTGAGCACAAAGTTAAACACAGGCACAACAGCACCTTTTTGAAGAAACTCTGTCAGTAAAATAACAACAATAACAATAATATTAATAATATCACAACAACAATAGCACCCAATAACAGCAACAACAATAATACCATAGTTGAAAGCTAGTAGATTTGCAATATTAAGAGAAGTCTCTGGGTGGCATCAGTACAACAAACTCACTAATCTTATCAGAAGAAAATTAAAATATATTTCTGCATGCTAAAGCTATTTTACAATTAAATGTATCTAATCTAAGGATGACACAATAACTCCCATCTTCCTGAAGCTGTGCAATAATTTTAGCCTTAGATCTCTTCCTGTGATACTCAAGTTACACCACTATCCTCTTCAAAGACAGCGAGACATGTCAGAAGTCTCCCCAGGGACATGCCAAGTTGACTCCATTGCATCACCCCTGGTGCCCTGGTGACAGTCCCATTAACCCCACGGGAATCTATTAAGCCAGGTGTCAGGGCTGGCAAGAGGAAATCCACCTGTTCATTCATTCAGCATGTCCTGCCTGGGGGCTTCTTTGCAGCATTGGTGCTTGAAGGACACAGCTAGGAGCACTTGTAAACACTCTGCTGTGCTGCTTCCAGACTCCACAGTTTCTATCATAAAACTAGAACTGAGAAAAACAAGATTTTCTTCAGCAATTTCTGTGCACCATTGGTATCAATTCAGTGTGACTGTTAAGTTCTTATTTTAAAATTATGTTATAAATAAATCTGTAAATAAGAAAGTCACTCAGAACAACTTTATGCTAACAAGCGTTGCTCCGTGTTGGGAAAACAGACAAGAAAAATGGCATAGACGGGGACTGTGGCAGAATCTTTTATGATTCACTTTTGGCTATACTTTTCTCTTACACTTCCAGTCACCAGTTTTCCTACCTCTTCCACACTGTATTCTCTTCTCACACAGATGTATTAAACACACCCTTGCTGGTAAGTCATTGACTCACTGCAGATGAAAGGAAAAGAGGTGCCACAGCTCACGAGAAGAAAGGAAATACATGCCAACACTATTCCACAGGTTCTAACTAAAAAAGGACTCCACCAGAAAAGTTCAGCAAAAGAACAGTTGTATTACTTCTGAAACCAATCACAATTCACACCCTTGCTTACCAGAACTGGGCTGACGCCTAGTTTGTCAAAAATACAACTTATTTTTCTAGAACTTATTCAAGGGATGTGTTTCTCAACATTCATGTGCAATGATACTAGTGTTTTAAATAATTTTAATCCGTAAAAAAAAAGTAAATACTGAGTAAAAAGCAGCTATAGTTACAAACATGTAACTGGCAATATCAGATACCATATACAGATTGTTTTTTTCTCCAGTGAGCTTCTAAAAACATAGCTGCAAACAAACTTCTGGATTACACAGCAGGGCTTGTCTGGTTTTCATTCTAATGGAAAGAAACCCATTGCTGCACTTGAACAAACTACTTTGTGCACTCCTTGGGCTGCAGTACCATGAAGCTCCACGACAAGTGTGGTGGTTCTATTTCTGGTACTAAGTTTAAACCCATACAAATGCAACTTATTCGTTATATACTTGTAAAGTCATGCTTTATTTTTACTTACTTTGAAGCAAATTCCTGCTCTAATCTTAGCTTAGCTCCTGTTGCAAAACAGGCCAGAGCAGACTTTTCCCAACTGGTTTATTTCTGTTGGATGCATTAACCTTGAAATCATTAAAAGTGACATTTCTTTTGAGAAAGAAAATATGATAAAAGAATCATAAAAAACACCTCATCAAACACCTACAATTAACACAGCAAATATTTTTCAATTTCTCTTACAGAAAAGATTATTTCTTGATGTTACAGTACTCCAACAAAAACAATATGCTAACCTATATTCATTACAAAATGTAAGTACAAACATCCGCCCTGCTCCTCTTCCATAAGGCCCATGGCAGAAGCCAATCACTTGGAAGACAGCAGCTCACTGAAAGCAGAGAAGGCCTGCCCATTACAGGCTGCTTTTCCTTTCATTCCAGACAGACGTATGCAGTGTTATGTTGGTAGACCTGCTTCCAGGACCACATAGCTCCTCAGCTTTATGATCCTGATTGCTTATTACAGAATTGTATCCCCAAGGTGAGTGCCTTGCCCATGCTGTGGAGCCTTATTTCACAGGTCTGGAGAAAATCCCACAGGGAGATTCTGTAGAGTGCCCCTTGCCTAGGTTGTTTGTACATCCAGAGGTGCTATGGGATGAAAAGAAAATACAGTTACAGCCCTGGGTCAACATTCTGGATACCCATTAACCCTTTCTACATGCTCCTATTGCTGTCCCCCTTTAGCATTCATTACAAGTGCAGACAAAATAATTATTAATGCATCCTACAGTAGTAGAGCTTAAAGGTAAGACCAACACTTCATTTTGGTTCCAGAGCTGAAGTTAAGTAGAAGGAGAAAGAAAATGCCCAAGTAACACAACATTAAGTACTAGGCACATATGTACACTACCAGGATGAGTTAGGAGGCACCAGAAGGTGCTTTTTCTATAATTTTTCATACACAAGAAGGAAAAACTACTGCATTGAGAACCTTAGATAAATAAACAAAAAAAGGAGTAAGCAAGTCTCTAACATTTAAACCACACAGAAAGAGAAAAATGTTTTCTGGAAGAAAAATACAAATTGAAAAGACAATCCCAGCTCAACATTCCAGCAAAATTCCTGGTCTACCTGTTACTAGAATGTGGGTGGTATGTCTACTTTTTCATGGATAGGTACAAATATTCATATGTCAGGCCTGAGGAGAGCCACAGATGTAAATAAATCTAATGGTCTGTGCTACCAGAAGGCTCTAATAATCTAAATGGAGTACACCAAAAGCCAGCTGAACACAACACATTAGAAGAGCAGTAGTTCAACACGAAAAAGACAGCATCGCCCAACACCATTTAATGCTCTTCTGTAAAATGAAAGGATTAGGACAGATGGATCTGTTACAGTACTCATTAATGCATTTTAATGAAAAAGACATTTCACCAGGGCTGTATACAGAATTAAGAGTATGTGGATGGACATCATAACTGGGACAATGTTTATATATTTATTCAAGCCCTTATTTTAATAAAATTGAAAATTCAAAATATTTCCTATAGAGATGATTAATATGTTTTAATCTGAATAATATATTGAAAAACATAAGCCTTCTAGTAATTAGTGATTAGGATTAGACAGTAGGAACTCTTCAGTTTCCAAAAAAGATGTCCAGGAAGACATAAGAAAACAAGATATCACTTCCTCCCTCCAAGAAAAAAAAGCAAAAATTTTGTCTAGGCAGGGTTATTTAATGCAATCCAGTCCTCTGTAAAGGAAAAGATGAAGTTACAAAGTTGCCCAGAATGATTAAATCAGCAACCACAAACTAAAATATTCCTCTTTTAAGTCTTACCACACTACATTTGGTTCTCCTTTGGAAACATGAAAACATGTCAGATCTCCATCTGCAGCTCAGAGCTCATCTTTACTTATAGGGAGGGGGGAAGAAAAAATGAAAGAAAAAAAGAAGCAACAAAAAGACAAAGCAACCTCAAAACTACAGATCCCTTTCAAGTTGCAGTATTCTGGAGGTCTCTAGATCCCATAAACAAACCAGCTGCCTGCCTTCCACTAACTAATAAAACTTAATACAGTCCTGAAGCTTGCTTTTCCATACAAAGAGAACTGCAGAAGCCAAGAAATAAATATCTACATCTTGCCTTACCTAGAAGCTCTGCTAGCTTCTCGTGCTCCTCTCCACTTTAAATCATTTGTAATAAAACAAATCCCAAGACCATAAACCTCTTGATATTCTCCAGAAAGTTCACCACCTGTTTACTGTGCATTCATTTTATGAACAGCTATTACAGCTTCAGAACAATTTTGGAGGTAATGAGGCAGGGCTGTAAGTAATTTATTATTAATGGGGAAAAGAGAAGATGAACATACTTCCTACAGTATATGTTTCTTGACTTTGAATGCATGAAAACTTGAACTTCTATCTTAAGCCTATGGTAAACTTGCATCCTTTTACCCAACTACTCTCATCTTTCATTGATTCTCTCAGAAGGCACAAAGTGGCTGCCCTGGCCACCTGTCTACTGCTCTCCAGGCAGGGCAGATACAGCCACAGCAGTTGCCATGTCCCACCTCCCTCACCTGCTTGAACAATGCACTCTAACCTTCAAGATCTAAAATCTAGCCTGCATTCCTGTTTTCTCTGCCCTGCCAGAGCTCCCCAGCTAGAAGTACATATTGCTGCATTCTTATGTGTGTGCATATGTCTATTACTGGGATAATTAAAGGGAATTTGGGTTCTGACTGTCTGCGCCCTCAGGGAAGAGACAGGAACATCTGCTGCAATGCCTACTTATTTCTTATTTTTCTGAACAAGGGCTTGGAATTGTTTATGCTCCATTGTTCAAACACACACATTGCATACAAATATAAGAAAGTGTAAGGGAAAAAAGACTGAACCCCCACCTAGATGAAAGTGGTTTCAGCGCTTCCAGCACAGTCAGAAACCACTAACTTCACACCTCAGCCAGCACAGACCAGGGAGAGAAGTTACTCCTTACAGCTACCACCTCTGGTCCCTGCACTGCTGCTCCAATCTTCCCGAATGTGATGGAGGGACAGACTGACCATGAAAAACATTTGCCATCCTCATTCATGCACTCTCTTCAGAGGGGTTTAATCTTTCACATTTTAACACTTACATGCTGGCTTTGGCAGCCAGCCAAAGAATTCATTTTGAAGGAAATCATGTTGTATAGTTATGGGAAATCATTATTTAGTCTCAAGACGGAGTTTTGTAAAGAAATCTGCTCAGTTTTAATACACGTATTATTGGGAGCAGAAACAGAAGGCAGACTGCCCATACACAGTTATGCACTGTTACTTTTGTTGGAAATATCTATGCTTCAATTAACAAGACCTTTTTTGCTAGAACTGACCATCCTGCAATGACACATTCTTACTTATGTTGGCATATGAACATAATAAACTTTTTTATTTACATTGTTTCAGCAAAATAAAATTTCTTGATCCTATCAATTCTGCCCAAGACTGTAGCTCATGAAATAAAGGTCAGATGATATTTCATGAAGAAATACAAAACCCAACAAAATAAGACATACTGTAAAGAGAATAAAGCCTGTATAGAGAATATACTGTATAGAGAATATAAATATACTGTATAGAGAATAAAGCCTGACACTGATCTTTTTAAGAGTTTGGAGCCAGGACTTCAAAGAGGAATATATTCCCCACCTCCTCCACTCCCCCACCACAACAATAAAAGGATGCCCCAAAGCCAAAAAACAAAACAACATGCAAGAAAAAAAATAAAGAAAGAACCACAACACTACAATCAACACTTCTCTTTGTAGAACTTACTTTTGTTCTACAAGACACTACTAAACTCCAGGGGTTTGTCACTGTTAACTACTTTAGTAGATTTCTCGTAGAGCTGGTTGTAAAACATTCAGGTCCTAATTCTCAGAAATGGTAGGAAATAGCTACCTCCATCAAAACAAAATCTGAAGTGAGCACTGGAAATGGAAAGACAAGCTTATGACAAGTCTAAGTTTAGTCCAACCTGAAAATGACAATTGTCATGTAACAAGTAAATATCTACCACTTTCAGCCACACAAAATCAGCTGCTACCTAAAGTCTTGTCAACAGCAGACAAGCCCTGCTACAGAAGAAGACAGGGAAGAAAGCATGTGAATAAAAAAAAAAAAATAAAAAAAAAAAAAAAACCAAAAAACACTTTGAAGAAGCACTGACTGTGGTTCTCTATTTCCACCCAATCTATCTAATAAACAGAACGTATCTTGGTAAGGTTATTGGTAAGGCTCTGGTTATTTAAGAAATTAGGAAGAAAACCAAAACTTTAAGTAATGTTTTCCTCCCCAGCTCTTAAAATTCTTGAACCTTTAGAGCTTGAAGCAAGGCCAAAGGATGGGCCAGGGTTTCCCCAGTCTCTCAGCCAAAGTGATGGGCAGCCGAAGGTGACATTCAGTGACAGGCAGGAAGGGCAGCAAGTGCCATCAAGTGACAGCAGTACAGACCCCATAAACACTGCACAGGATCTGCAAGGGAAGACCACTGGGATGAGTCTTTCCAGTAACTGTGTCACTACAAAGTATGAAAACAATGTTGTCCAGGATCAGAATGCCAGTAACTGCAACTGTTGACATCTTTTCTGACCTAGCAGTCTAAGTAACTTAGAATTATAGAATGGTTTGGGTTGGAAAATATCACTAAGATCATCAAGTCCAGCTGTTAACCCAGCACTGCCAAGTTCTCCACTAAACCAATTCCCCAGGCGCCACATCTCCATTGAATACACCCAGATATGGTGACTCTGCCACCTTGGGCAGCCTGGCTCAATGAACAACAATGCTTTCAATGGAAAAGTTTGGTCCTAATATCCATTATAAGTCTTCCCTGGCATCACCTGAGGCCACTTCCTCCTGTCCCACAACTTGTCATTTTGGAGAAGAGACCAACCCACACCTTGCTACAACCTCATGTCAGGCAGCTGTAGAGCATGATAAGGTCACCCCTGAGCCCCCTTTTCTCCAGTCTTGTCTTATGAAAAGAATTGAAATTTTATCTGGTGAGGAAAAAAATGACACAGAAAAAAATCAGAGCAATATTGTGCTCCCTCTAAGCACACATACAAAAAAATGGACAGAACTTCATCTGCATACGAGCTCTATTTCTTGATTGCTGATTTGTTTATTTAACATATCACAGTTTGGATGATTTACAACATTTTAGCAAAAATACAGCTCTTTTGAAGAAGAAAAAAAAAAGAAAAAGAACAAAAAAAATCCAGATTTTAAGTCCATCTGCCCACTTTGTACAGACAGTAGAATGTGGCAGGAGCCTCTCACTCATTTTGCTCTTTGCTAACAACCAGAGAACTGCACATGCTCTAAAGAGCCATGTTAGGGCAATAAGGAACAAATCAGCCATGGACAGCCTCACAGGACATGTCTGCACAGCTCGCTAGTCATTGTAGCCACTGATAATTTTATACTATCAGAATTTATGAAAATTATTAGCATTCCATGAAGGTTCAGCACTTGACCGGGATGCCAAAATAATTGTGAATTGATGCTTGCTTTAAAAAATTATCAATTGCAGAGGGGGAAAAAAGTAGCTGGTATGCAAGTCCTTTGCAAGTCCTTCGAAAATTAATCTCCTGCCATTCCTTCATTTTTATGGGAATGGGCAGCAATGACACTGGGTGATTCAGGGAAATATAGGAGGATAGTAATCTTCAGTCTCCAAAGATATTTTTTTAACTAACAGTAAAGAGTTGAAGGTTGCTGCTCCCTACCAGAAGCTTAATCACCTACACAAAAATAAAAGCAAACCCGATTAAATAAATTTAAAAAAAACCTACAGAACTGGCAAAGGAATTATTTTCATCCTTAAGAGGGGCTGGTTCTTGGCAAAGTAATGCAAACAATCTCATAGTCCTATCATCTAGACAAACCAAAGTTGCAACATCTAGCAATCAATGTTTCTTCACTGATGAATCATCTTCATTTAAAGAAAACCCCAAAAGATGATACAGAATGGAAAGCAATACACCTTAATCACACTGCAGATTCTGGCAGATCATCTTTGAAATGTATTTATGAAAAAGTGGGGAAAAAAGAAACAACTAAACAGCTTAGTAGACTATTAGTTTAAAAGAAAACTTCCAACAAGATTAAGAGAAAGAGTACAAACAAAATGAAGTTCATATGCCATTTATCCTCCTTCATTCAGCCCACATATTATTTCCTCTTGGCACATGTTAAGTGCAAGCACTCTGTATACAAACCATGGGATAAAATGAGCAGAGCAATGTACTGAGTCTATATTACTTACACAAACAGCAAGCAAGGGAATTTTGTGGTGGTCAGAAAATAAGGTTAAGAAAATATATTTCTTAGGATTCTCTAACCAAGGAATCAAAAATAACTGCTGTTTTTCTTTTCTGGTTAACCTCAAGTTGAAATGAAGGGTTTAAATTCATTTCTTCTATGGATTGAGACATGCTATTTTTGAGCATGTTTATTCAACAGATAACTTTGTTACAGCACGGTATGTATTTAAATTATCCCTAAATATAGCTTCTAAAATTATGTAAATTGATGGTTTTTTGTTGAGACAGTACAACTTTAAATTCAGGTTATTTTATGGGAGCCTAGAAGAATGAGACTTGCCCAAGAGCAAGTGATCTCTGATGTTCTTCTAGTATCAATTAAGTCAAATTCACAACTGCACTTTATTTCTTACAGAAAAGCCTAAGAAATTCAACTTTATGCAGGTAAACTGCAGTACAGTCAATATTTAAAATTTCACACCTGAAACTGGATTTGGGTCAATTTTGTTTCCAGCACACTGGAAAGCAGTTGTGATGGCCCCTTCAGTTCTACCTCACGGAGACTGTCTGTCCACAGAACAAGCCTTCAGCTGAGTTTTAAAAGGTCTGGTGTTTCAAAGTTCAGCAAAAGTGTGCATTTGGGGAAACAAGCTTCCACTGTAACTACTTTTATCCTTTTTCTTTATTGTTTTCATTTTTGGTTTTGTTTTGTTGGGGTTTTTTTTATTATCTAACAAAAGGTCAGGTCCACAGAGAGCTACCACAAAAGTTCTGTATAGCAGGTGGACTAAGAAATGCTGGAAATATTTAGACAAACATTACACCACTAAACTATTTTGCTTTGGGTTTTTTGCTTAAGAACAGTTCAACCTTTAAAAGCATCATGGTTTCCCATAGAGCAAATGTGGTTTTTACAGCCTTTTCTAACTGTTCAAGTTAAACACCATACTATAATTCCTTCACTATAATAGGAAAATATTTTTTTTCCAAATAGCTGACCATCATCCATACACATACAGAGTTAACATTTCATATCTGCATGCAAAATAAGATATGAAAGCATATCCAAATAAAATAAAATTTAATAAAAATAAAATTTGTAAGACTATCACTAAGGAGTACCTTATTTAAGCCCTTTTTCTGCCCTAACTCTTAAGCCACTTCAAGCATAATCTCCTTTTTTCTACACCATAAGCATTTGGAAAGGTGTGTAAAGATCAAGGATTTCACAGTGAGTCTCTGTGTATCCATTCCGTGATCTGCATCCTCTTTCCTTTGATCCAGTTCTAAGTTACATTTGATTTATAAGCCCTTGACTCCAACTATTGGAATTAGTATAGCTGATGAATTTGTAGCATATGAAGACAGATTTTTTTTTTACTTTTTTTTTTTTTTACTTTTTTCTTTAAGCCTGCATTTCAACAGATTAGCACATTTTTTGCACTTCTAAGCACAAACTCCTACTTAGAGAGAGAAAGGAACGTCAAAGAGGGACCATGCACCATCAGTCAGTTTCACCACATGAAACACTGAACTGCTCACTCCTGGGCTGATCCTGTCAATCCAACACTTAGAGGTCTATTTTATATAAATCTGTTTTCTGTGATAATTCCTAACAACTTTAAATAATAAGAAAAGGAAAGGTTCAGCTTCCAAGGAAGACACAAAGCAACTTATTTTAGTATAAGGAAGCTCAATAATACGAAATGTTAGATCTGCCAACATTTTCTGATTTATAGCAGACTTTCTTATTCTGGGAGAGCAAAAAGGTGCATTATGCAGTCCTAATATTAATTATGCAGATAAACAAATTACAACATGGTTACTAATACTCTGTATGAGAGACATAAAATGAGATCTTTGAGATCATGTCAAAAATCCTTTCAAAGTGTGTGCATCTCCTGCTACTGCATCTTCTTTTTCCTCTCCCACCACCTAACAAAGTACTTGAGCAAAAGTTTTCAACTGGTGAGTGAAATTCTTGCCATTTCCTATCAGAAGATATATCACAGTCTTCAACAAAAACTATTAAGCTGGAAAAATCAGTGCTAGAAATAGTATATGCATCTCTACAGAAGGTAGCCTGACAGAATCATCACCTAAGTGAGCAATTTTTGATGAGCAGTGGGAAAGAAAGCAAGCATTTTCAGAAGATATACTCCCATTTCATATTTCACTGTGACAACTCCTGGGGACTATTTTGTCTTTTTATTAGGTTTTTTTTGCAGCTGTTCACCCATACGCTACGCCAGACTCTCACTCCATTAGTTTTATTTAATAGTTTATACTTCATCTACCATACCTCTCAAAGGAAGACAAATCAAATAAGTACATTGCTACTTTGGCATACCAGAAACTACAAAAAAAGGGGGTTTTGATCAGTTATAAATAAAATAAAAGTGTTGATATCTCTGTAAAGTTAGTACTGAGTTTACAAGCTCTAAAGCACCTACCACTCAATAGCACTCAGCCTTGGTTGATGTTCAGCATGCCACGCAGTACTTAGCAATGGTGGATCTAACACTGCTACAAGATGACTTTACAGACCAGGGCATCAATGCAGCACTCAAAGGGATTTTAACTGTAACAAACTGATTTCTCAACTCGATGTTGATCTAGCAGCGCTAACA
Organism: Passer montanus; assembly: GCF_014805655.1. Taxonomy (NCBI): domain Eukaryota; kingdom Metazoa; phylum Chordata; class Aves; order Passeriformes; family Passeridae; genus Passer; species Passer montanus. The sequence goes on along the minus strand of NW_024367819.1, from coordinate 9,116,725 downwards.
ACATCAATAGATACAGACAGCATTTTCCTATAGGCATTCATGCAGTCAGCAAATGTCTCAGGAAGAATATGGATATCAGTAAGGTTCATTAAAACCTGCCAACTCCTATTGCAAGACTCATTCAGAGAGTGGCTTCTCACACACATCTTAAAATCTTCCTAGATCTCATATTAAAGATCTCACTATAGATCTTTCTACATAATTTTGTTTCACACATATATTTACAGTAAAAATAAATTGGGGTTTTTTTGGTAAACTCTAACTGTGACACTATCTTTGGCTATATCAAAATATGTGACTGGAACAATATGGCCCCTATCCCCAAAAAGCCTTAGCATAGTGACTTAGAACTGGAAGAACATCACTAGAAATTAAATATGACCGAGAACAAGAGAGGTCTAGAAGGCAGGATCAGTTAAATTCAAGAAACCCTCCTAAATATTGGCTGAATTAGATTCATAAAACAACACATTTTTAATCAAGTCCTAAAACACAGCACTGCTAATGAGTCTCAATTATTTTCTTTTACAGTTGCATATACAAAACCAAAAAGTACATGCAGTGATCTCTTAGTTTGTGAAATTAAGAAGCCAAGTGCCAGAATTTTAATTGTTCTACCTCAATTACTTTAATTTAGAACACTTTGTATGCGTGTTCTGATAAAAAAAAAGCATTTTAAGCTAAATTGTACCACAATATGAATGCTAAGGCAATGAGGTATTTCATCAGAATAACTCACACCACTTAGCCCATCAATGAGTGAGTGATAAAGATCCTCCTTCACAATACACTAGTGGTTTGTTGTTCTGAGGTACAGAGTTCATTATATTGAAGTCCAGTATATTGAAGAACAGGACAGCTGGTGCCATTACTATTACTAAACCATTAAAGTGCCAGAACAAAATAGTTTCTGGAAAAAACACAACATTATTTTCTCAAAGTTTATGCAAAGAATGGAAACAAATCTTTTTCCAATTAAAATTCAATAAATTCTAATTAATTGAAATAAAAAACTTACACATGTGCTTTCTTAGAGAAACAGGAGGAATGCAGTGTGTAATATAATACATCTTAATCCCTACATCCTCATAACTAGAAACTATTTGGAACTCCCTCTAAGCTGTGACAGTAATGGAAAAATCTCAATTCAAATAAACCAAAAAAATGCAGATAAGTTATTTTGCCTCAAGTTTTTACAGAAAACATCCTGCAAGTATTTTTTGCTTTGTTCCAACTGTTCCTCAGCATTCCACCCCAATGGTCAAGATGACAACCACATGTATGAAGAGACTGTCCTGGTGAAAGAAGGAACTTTTGTGCAGCTCCAATGCAAAAGGAGCTGTATCAGGTGTAAGCAGGGACAAGGAGCAATTTAGAAAGACCAGATGAGCATGTAGGAATTACGTCAGGTTAAACAAAGTTCATTTGGAGTTACGATTTGCATGGATTGTCAAGGGCAACAGGAACAGGTCCTACTTCTCCAATAGTAATAGAAGTTTGAGCAGGGATGAAAGCTTGAACAGGGAAAACATCAGCCTTCTACTGACCTGGGCACATGACCTAGTGGCAGCAGAAATGGATGATGCTGAGGGACTCAATACCACCACTAAGGTATCAAAGAAGGCATCTGTTGTTTAACAGAACAGATTCAATCATGTGGAGAGTAGATGTTTAATACCCCTTACTCCACCTGAGGCAAGAACAAGTGGAATAACACAAGGGTTGATCCTGGGACACATCCTGTTTAATGCCTTAATGAAGAAGGGGAGGCAATAGAACACAGTCTGTGAAGTTTGTAGATAGCACCAAATTCAGAGAACCAGCTGATAAGCAGGGGGGGCTGCCACCCAGAGAGGCCTGCTTGGGGTGAAGGAAGGGGACAACAGCAACTTCATGAAATTAAGTGCATACATGTGGACTTGTGCGCTTGGAAAGGAGTAACTCCATGCAACAGTACAGGCTGGTTTTAATCACAAAGGAAAATGAGTCACTCACCTTTAAGTGATACATTCAGCTACAAATACTGAACAAAATTTGAAAGCCTAGTTGTATTTCATTTGCATAGAATACAGCCCAAATTTTTATATAACACAATGAATGCACCTCTTTTCCCACGCCATTCTACATTAAAAGCAGAGGTTTCCATGAAGTGATTACACAATACTTAGCCTACTTCTGGAAAAGATTTTTGGCATTTATATCTTACCTTTGTATGCAATAATTGGGTGCTCAGCTCTGTGACAGTGGGTATCTTCTGTTGTTGTTGACTCCAATGTTCCTAACACCCCAAGTCCTGCCAAGAGCAGTGTGAGGAAGCAGCTTCCCTTCATGGTGGTCATGCTGTCCTCCACAGCAGTCACTTCTTTTAACTGTCTACTCTTCTTGCACTCATGTGGGAAAAGCACCTGGAGAATTCAAAGAAATTTATTTAAGAACGAGAGCAAACCACAGGGAAAAAAATAGACAATTCTTGAAGTGTAAAACAAAATAACATTGCTTCCTTTTTGTGTAGCATCTGACTACTCTAAAGTATGCCGTCAGCTGCTCCTCTAATTACTTCAGAAACCTATCATCAGTTAACCAATTTAGAAAAATTGATCACCCCGCAGGATTAAAAAACTGATATTCATTACTCCCTCTCTATTTTGTAACATGCAGGGAAAAGAATATTCTACAGCACTTTTTTTTTTATTTTATCCTCCTAAATAGAGCAAACATATTTAAATGCATCTTCCCTGTTCACTGGGATCCACTGCTTCTTGCCTTGCTTTCCTGAGAGACCAAGGAGCGCTTTGACTTCTTGCAAGTACAAGGTAGAAGAGGAATTGGTCCCTCATGTGAATGACTACTTTGAGAGAACAGTCCTAGAGTATGTATTTTTTGCCTGTCTGTAGAGTTTGTATGGAACAGCACAGAAAGGGGTAGGACAAGATTCACCTCAATGCTCTGACACACACTTTTGCTTTACAGAAGTGAGAGTCACTGGCCACTGGCTTAGTGCCCATCCATTTCCTGACTGACAACAAGGCTGTGAATTTGATGAAGACCCCTTCCTAGTAAAATATAGATACCAATCAACAATGCAATAGTTTTCATTCTGAATCAGAAAAAAGTTGAAGTTAAAATCTGTGATTTTTTGAAACATCCAATAACCAGACCCTTATATAAGTAATAGAATATGTATAGTGTCAATATAATTTTAGATCCAACCCAGTTACTTTAGTTTCCTCACTAAAAATGTGCCAAGCAGTTACAACTTAATAATACAACCCAAAATAAACCTTCACCACTAGCAGCTTTAGTGAGTCACACAGGCTTGCATGCTGACAACACGCAGAAATGAGACATCACTGCCTTTCATGGAGGAAGAGTAGAGATTTAAGACAGCTCCATAAAGGCAGAAATGTCACTCTGCTAATTAATGGAGACATTCAGGAAAAGAAAATCAGCAATTTTGAGTTCTAATATGTTTGATCTCACTGAATTGTAGTATGCTGTTTAATAAGGTGGAAACTTTCTATTTGCGTAAAATAAACATCCTAAATGCATAAAACAAAGGGCTGTTAAGGAAAAAGACACTCCACAATGACAGCAGTGTGCTCTAAAAGCTACATTCAGAAGGAAGAATGGATAGTAAACACTGGTCCCTAAGATTACTAGCACCAGACTTCATAAGACTAACTGCTCTTCTCTTGCCACCTTATTTTGCTGCCTTTAGTAGTCTTCCAGCCTAGACATGGACACTTCTAATCCTCATTCATTTAAACTAAAATAAATAGATCAAAGACATAATACATCTAAGCAGTAAATTTTGTGGTCAATTTTAGCTGCTTTGCTAAATTTTCTTAAGTTACTGAAAAAAAAAAAAAGGAGGAGAAGCTTTGAGGCAGTTAGATTCATATCCTTACCTTCCTAACTAGTGTCTTGTGAGGGTATTTACCAACAAGAATCTGGCCCTACAAATTGCCTGTGGCTCACAACAGGCAGTATCTTGTATTACCACACAAGACTGATGCCTTGTTCCCTGCAGGTATCAATACCATTATCTGGATACTAATGTATGTAGTGCATAAAGCACTTGTTCCAATGTTTTATTTTCTGTAAAACTGATATTTATAGGTATGATGCACTATTCTTTCACAAATTTAAGTAGTTAATGTGGGTTGTAGTGTTCCTATTCCTAACTTAAATATCATACAAATACACTACTAACAGCTACTTCTAATTCATATTTCAGTAAGATTATGTTTGTGCATTTAGGAAGCAAAATGAAGGTCTGATACCTTCATGAAGGTCTCAAAAAATGTTTTTCTTGCACACAGTCCAGCAGCAAATATCTCAAGATATGAAGCTTCCTTGTTGAAAAAAAAAAAAAAAAAACTAAAAAAAAAAACTTTTTTTTTTTCATTTTGAAAGTCTCAGAAATACTCATAAATGTGTGAATAGAATAGAAAAGAATCAAACAAGAAGAAAATTAGAAAATTAATCATTTGTACTGAAATCACAGCCTTCTTTATCTCTCTGGCTGTAAATGAAGTCCATGGTCTTTATGTAACCAGCCTTCCATATCCCAGCCAAGTTTCAAAAAAAACCAGCTCTACTCAGCAAACACAGCAAAAAGATAATCCTGTTTCTCCAGAAAGAAAGAAAAGGACCACCACCCTTCATCCAAATATTAAATACACATGTAGGTATGGATGGCTTCGCTTCCATTACGGAAAGGATACTTAATTTAATGGGACTAACAGTGGTATTAGTAAAGACTGAGATGTAAATTAACAAGACTGATGCCTTGTACCCTGCAGGTATCAAGAGGACTTTTCCCACCTGTCCTCTGTGAACAAAAATCAGTAGCAGAAACAAAGATTCCTTCACAACACCACCTTTCCTTGGCCTCTAAATCCAAACAGCATCCTCTTTCATGACAGACTTCTTACATGCCATAGGTGGTCTCTGACACAGTTGTTTGCATGTTATAGTCATGCTGTAGAAGAATTTTGGGGCCAAGGACTTCTTTCCTTGCTAGCTGAACTCTTTCTCTCACTGCACATATCATACATGGCAAAAACTGAGGCAGGGAACACTCTCTCAGAATATCCAACAAGGAGAAAGGAGGAGGAAAAAAGAAAGGTGTGAATACACTTCTGACCATATATCTCAGAAAAAAACAATAACTGCCTAAACTTCTCTCTACCTCAACCTCTAGCTGTTTATAATTTAAGTCCATTAATGATTTTTGATGTATTAATTTAAATACATTATTGTAAGAAACTGTGAAGAGAAGCTTACTTGCAACAACTCAGAGGAGAATCTTCAGAGGCCTTAAAGTGACAGAGGAACAGTAAATCAAGGTAGTAGATAGAAACAACATCACAAGTTTTTTACTTTTCTACCCATTTCACTACACTAGTATATGCATGGAAGGAGAAAGGGGTCTGGAGACTGCACCTAAAACACTGCTAGAGTAAAAAATAAAAAAAATGCATTTTTTAAAGATCCACAAACAAAAAAAGGAAAACCAACCAACCAAAACTCTTCCCCCAAGAGCCAAAAAACCCATACAACCCCAACCCCCACAAAAATACAATTAAACCCCCTCCAAAGAAACACACACTTTCAACATATACCCACAGCATGAAGCAATGAACAGACACCTTAGAAAAGACTTCAAAACCGAATCTTTTTCCACAGATCTTGTACAGGCTAGATTACTCCCTTCTGTACATCCTTGAGCAAGGACCACTGTACCAGTTCCATCGCTGCCCGAGACAGCAGCTGTAAGTGTAAGTGGAAGCAGGCTACACAGACCTGAGACACTGCAACAAGACAGAAGGCTTGAAGCAAAGTAATCGTACAGGCTAGATTACTCCCTTCTGTACATCCTTGAGCAAGGACCACTGCACCAGTTCCATCGCTGCCCGAGAAAGCAGCTGTAAGTGTGAGCCTGTGGAAGCAGGCTACACAGACCTGAGACGCTGCAACAAGTCAGAAGGCTTGAAGCAAAGTAATGTCTCCTGAAATCAACCCCTCTCCTTCCTGAAAGTGCAGCTTTCGTGCCAAGAAGGGATCACTAGCCTGAAGCAATATGGCAAGACAAAGCCAAGAGAACCCTAAACATGAAAAGATTCAGCTGGTTTCCTTGACTTCTGTATAATTGCCATATGTAAATCTCTCTCAACAATGACAATAATGGTAAGGTCAAAACTCTTCAAAACATATATCCAAATAGTGACAGTGACCAGCTTTTTAACCATTGCTAAATATTTGCACATTGACCTGTTATTTGCATAACTTTTCTATCAGAGACCTTTATTCAGACTTTCAACAAATTGCATTTTACAAGTTTGTAAAACAATCTGAAGATGCCAAATTAAAAAGAAAGCAGAATAAGCAGCACTATAAGATGCCATTTATTTCAATATATTATTTTAGTCCTGTATGTAAAGGGTCTTGGGCACTTACTCTATCCCTCATTCCCTTTGTTTTGACCCAGCTTGCCTAGGAGAAATATGAAGATGAATGAGGCCCATTAGGCAAAGGTATTATATTTTACAAATGTAGGCTTTGGTTTCTCCAACAACAGTAACTGAAAAAGAAAAAGCCCAGTAATTCAAGATTTTCTGTTTCAGCTGGACGAAAAAAGACACCTCTTGCTAAAGAGAAAAAGTGTGCACAGCTAAGCATGCAAGGCAGGTAACTGCTACTGCTAGGTCCAAGCAGATTCATTTAAAGACTATTCCCTCCAGGCACTGAAGTCATAGATGAAGTCAAATAATCAGGATGTCAATATTTCTAGATCACTTACAGTACACTGTGTTAGAAGTACAATTTACCTCTGAATTATAAACTACATTTTCCTTTGTTCAAAATAAGCCACTGTATGCAAAAGCTGCCACACTATCTACAGCTGTTCCAAAGCAAAGATGCTTTCAAATAATTATCTTTGCTGATTCTATAAGTGAGAGATTTAAACTACACTTTTAGCAAAAGATGAAGTGAGCCTATGTCAATCTAAGCATACAAACAGCAGGGTTTGACATGTTTAAAAGGTGCCAGTTTCAGGACTGGTTCTGGGGTCAGGCAGGTCTGGGGTCTCTTTACATGCACACCAGTGTTTACTCTTGCAGATGCTGCTCATGTAATTTGTTGCAGGAGACTCATTTCACTTGCCCTGCACACTTTGCTCCACATCTTTGCAAAAGAGTAAAGATTTGGAAAAAAAAATTGCTCATGTGAAGTAACTACTCCAGACTACCTTTTTGAACTATCACTAGCCTGAGGAAAAAAGTATTTAACTAATAAAACAAACTGCATATTCTATGGGTTCATTACAACAGATTTATGAATACAAAGGAAGATGTTTTTCCATATTGCTACTGTACACACTTTAAAACAGTAGTAATTATTTCATCTTTGGTCATGACAATTTTATGAAAAATACCTAGTTTGTCTACTGTATTGCTAGTGGTACCTTTTAAAAATTATTAAAAGAAAAGAACATTTGCTTGCTGCTGCAAGTGACAAGAAAATGGGGAGAACTGTTGTTTCCTCATCACCAAAAAAAAGGCCCCACTGTTGTGTATCACTAGTATCATGTAGACAAATCAGGAAAGAGAGCACCATGAATAGCCCTGCAATGTAGCTCAGTGTCTCTTTCTGTAATTCTTCTTGACTTGTTAAAGCCGAACTCCTCAACTAATGCAAAACATTTGAGAGGAAGATTGTTACAGAAAAGAATACATAAAAAAGACTCTGTCACCACACCTACCAAAAAATTTAGCTAAATTCTAAGGCAATATTTATGGTCTCAAGTCACCAGTAGTGACAAGCCCTGGAGCTCAGAAGAAAAAAGGCCAGAAGCAGAAATCAAGAGGCCAGAAGCAGAAATCAAGAGGGCTCTTTCAAAAAATAAAAACAAAACAAAACAAAAAAACAACAAACAAACAAAAAACCAAAAAACAACAACAAAACAAACAAACAAACAAAAACCCAACAAAACACAAAAAAAACTGGAGGGCTCTTTCAAAAAATAAAAACAAAACAAAACAAAACAACAACAAACAAATAAAAAAAAACAAAAAAAAACAACAACAAAAACAAACAAACAAAAACCTAACAAAACACAAAAAAACCCAAGCTGTAGCACATCCTGTTTCCCATCAAATACACAAACACCCAAACCTATACCTCTTTACAGAATAATTTCTTTGAATTACATTCCTTACTCAGTATACCTTTAAAAAAACAATTTGCATACCAGTCAGATACACAATTAGGTTAGAGCAATAACTCAAAGCTCACCTCACTAAACACTGTGATGAGACTGGAAGCTACAGATCTTCTTCAGTGAAAAAATCCAGCCGTACACCATCAAGTCTCATCACTGGACCCAGAAATGCAGACTGTTTACTATGCAGCAGAGTGGCATATTCTAATTTGTATTTGCATAAAGTGAGAGTCAGCTTCAATTAAAAAAATGATTACTGAGTTCCTTCAACTTTTTTTTAATACTGTCATTCATTTCTGCAGTGGCACGAATTTTAAGTTCTGCAAGAGGCAGACAGCCATCAGCTGTCATTGACTAGCACAGTCAAAAATCAGTCCTTGAATTCATAGTGACAATCTGCCAAAAGACAGCTAATATCTGTAGGTAAGGGTGACAAGTCATAAAACAAGAATCTGTCATCAAAGCTATTTCCCCAGCACTTCTCACAGAGCTGATATTTGTGATTTCAGCAAAGGAAGCACTGCTTCAAGAACACTGGCCTGAGTGAGGCCAGGAGTTCGTAGCAACACCTTGGAACTCAATTATCACACTGTGGGCTCCTCTCCCCCATCAGTGGGGTGTAGAGCCGCTGGACCTCAGCTCCCCAAGCAAGCACAGGCCAACCCAGCAGGACCATGCAGATGAGAACTACAGGCAGTTTATTAGGAATAAAGCCAAATCAGCACAGGCTAGGCCCAAGTTCCAATAAAATCTCAGCACTTTTTTTGAAATACCTTTTTTTTTTCTTAGCTCCTCAGCCTTTTTGATATCCTCCCAGGACACAGATTCCTACTTAAAGTTTCCTTGCACTTATATCTAGTGCCTTCTTCCAGTCACTGAGAGAGCCTTTCCCCATGCAGTGCTTGGAACATCCACTGAACTCTGATCCTTAGACTGGCCATCAGAAACGAGGCAATAAAAGGAAGGATTCTCCACCTCAGAGAAACTACAAAGCCAGAAAAGTTTTTTTTTACTAAGTAATAGAAAAAATGAAATGGTAATGTTTTTTGCAAATAAAAGTCTGAAAAGTGAAAGAAGAAACAGATGAGGTTCAACAAGGGAAAGGCATGAAGTTAAAGAAAATGATCCCGGAAAGGCCAAAAGTGCCAGCTAGGGCAGGAAAAGGAAACGCAGAAGGAAAAACTGTAGCAAATAAGGGATCAATGCATATAGCCTTGCATTTCATCTTCTCTTTTTGATCTACACAACACTTGCCTGCTCCTTTTCCAGTTGGTACTATTACTGGCAAACCAAACACATTTTCTTGGGGCCCAACAGACTGTCAACACCATCAACAACATAGAACACAAGCTGTTCTCTAGTAGAAATACAGTTTCAAGTGCTGAGAGTAATAGGAGTTCAGAACAGAGCCTGTACAATGGGGGCCTGCTCATTTTAGAAATTACAGAGTTTCAAAATGGGGTCAGGAAGACCTTCAGAAAATCGATCCATTGATAGCTATAAAATATCTAGAAACTCCATTTTTCAGTGTGAAACTTCCTGAGACTGAAAGAATGTTCTGAAAAAATCCCACTAGCTGCTTGCTGTGGTCTTACTCTCTTCCTTGAGCCATGTGCTGTCTGCTCCTGACTAAGACCAGATGCTGGGCTCCTGCTCCTTTTCCAGTTGGTACTATTACTGGCAAACCAAACACATTTTCTTGGGGCCCAACAGACTGTCAACACCATCAACAACATAGAACACAAGCTGTTCTCTAGTAGAAATACAGTTTCAAGTGCTGAGAGTAATAGGAGTTCAGAACAGAGCCTGTACAATGGGGGCCTGCTCATTTTAGAAATTACAGAGTTTCAAAATGGGGTCAGGAAGACCTTCAGAAAATCGATCCATTGATAGCTATAAAATATCTAGAAACTCTCATTTTTCAGTGTGAAATTCAGGAACTTCCTGAGACTGAAAGAATTTTCTGAAAACATCCCACTAGCTGCTTGCTGTGGTCTTACTCTCTTCCTTGAGCCATGTGCTGTCTGCTCCTGAAAAACATCCCACTAGCTGCTTGCTGTGGTCTTACTCTAAACCTTGAGCCATGTGCTGTCTGCTCCTGACTAAGACCAGATGCTGGGCTGGATGCCCCTAAGACCAAGCACAGCCATGTTTCCACTTTCTGCTAAGGTCTGAGTCTCATACTGCAAGCTTTTCAGTCACAGAGAAAGTGAATTTTGAAATTTCACCAATGATAATTAAGAATCTATGTGGGACGAGGGTCACAACTACAAGCAAAGCTGTGACTTAATTTGCATTAACAATGTGCTGAAAGTTCATTATATATAAAATACTTTTAATTACAAAAGCTTGTGTTTTGAAAGCTGTCCAAAAAGCTTTAAAAACCCCCAAAAAAAAACATTTAGAAACATGTCTTGATTGAACTAAAAGCAAAAGTTCAGGACTGGGAGAAGGTCAAATCTGGAAGACGTATAAAAGTAGTTTCAAGCAAAGGCAAAGTTAATTGAAGCAGGTAATAAAGAGGCAATAAGAAAGTAATGCAAGCTTATCTGTTGCATTCTATGTAAATTGGAAAAAGGCAACACAGAGACTGGAGTCACATGTGATGAATAATTAAAAAAGATCATCACATCACAGATTATTGCTGTAGCCATCTGGACATACTTTTTAATATTTGTAAACTGTACTAAAAAACGTGCCAAAATTTGTACATGGATGTAAAGAGAAACCAGAAGGAAGACAGTGATACAGCAATTTCAAATAGCTGTGGGGTTTTTTTAGATTATATTCAACTTAGAACAGTTCTCTGTCATTTAGTGTATCACTGTATAAAAGTACTTGACAGTATTTAGCTTTCATAGAAACTGAATATAATACCTTTTAAACGTGAATCAGCAATCTAAAGGACAACATTTTACTGTTAAAACAGAACTATTAGTGGGTATTCTGCACATTAATACTAGGCAAACTTCCAAAATAAAGATTATATTAAAGCAGTTACTACCATAAAGAACTGCTGGAAGAGCTCCAAAGTGTCATGAAATGACTATTGTGACAGCCTGCTTCAGTTAGCTAATAAAGGCAACTTCTTCTTGCAGTGGGTTTAGTCCTGAAATTCTTTGGTACAGTTTTAAAAGGCACTGGGTATTAAATGCAGCACAGGGTATTAAACACACCTCTCAGTAAATGCAGGGTGGTCACAACTAAGACAACCAAAATACAGTGGAGGAGAGCACAACTTTTACAACAAATCCACTCAGTCCCATGGCCCCATCTGCAAATGCACTTCAGACTCCCAGCTCCTTTCACCTCCCATCTAGTTACCAGCTTTTGATCTGTTTCTCTCCATCAATAATCAATATATTCTGCTTTCACAGCAACAGCTTAAGTGAAGCAAGGTTGAGCAGACTGATATGAAGGACAAGGAGAGGTAAGGCAGCTCAGAGCTCCCATCCCACATCTCTGCTACAGAACACTCCTGTTCCCCACCTATTCATTTAAGTGTAGCTTTGCTGTCAAGGTAAGCATTCAAAACATACAGGCATCTCACCAGGCTTCTGGATTCTTCCACCAGTTCTTGAATAAGCAATAGAGTATCCAGTGGGGTAGGTGGCCTGAACCATCCAACAGTTCAGCCTGCACTGACTATGCAAATTAGTACAGGTAATATACAATTAGTATCAGATAATGAAAGAATGGTTTTGGTTAAAAGTGATCTTAAAGATCATCTAGGTGCAACCCTGCTCATGGCATCCCATAGGCAGAGATACCTCCCACCACAGCAGATTGCATAAGGGGCAAGTGGGCTGCTACTTCACTGTGTTGCCCTTTAACACTATCACTGCAAAGATGATGATTTATGTAATTTATACATCAACAAGATTTTTAGCACACACTTGCAAAGATTTAACACACACATAAAAGCACTGTTTAATGTTTCCTCTAATCCGATGATTAACTTCCTTGACTATAAGCAAAGGGCATTCCACCAATCCAAATGACACTCTTCCATATCAGATCTTGCATATAGATCTCTGATTCAGTTAGAACTGCAACAGACAAATCAGACAGCTCCCCTCTGCATCAGTTCTGTCTTCTGAAGTTGATAATCAGAAACATAGTTATCAGAAAAAGCTATCAGAATCCTGGAATAAGAAGCCAGAAGGAAAAAAATTGTTTCTGTTAGATCTTTCTGAAAGTTCATCCACAATCAGAATCCTGGAATAAGAAGCCAGAAGGAAAAAATTTTGTTTCTTTTAGATCTTTCTGAAAGTTCATCCACATTTTTAGTTACTCACTAAATCCTGAAGTAAGATATAGATATTTTAAAGTTTCTGTGAAATATAAAGTTAATAAACCCTTTGCTGAAATACACCATGTAAAATTAAAAACAATGGAAGGCACAAAGATTTTCAAAGACCATTCTATAGCTAAAATATCCAAATCATCGGAGTTTGCAAAATCAAAAGGCAAAATTTTTTATTACTACAATGCTTATACTCAAGACTCCATGTATTCACATACAGAGGTTTTACACATATGAGGAACATCCCTGCACATGCCTGAACCTTGTCAATACAAATTTGCTTATTTTTACTAGCTCCTAGAATATATCACAATACCAAACCAAAACAAAAAAAAAAAGGAAAAAAAAGAGAGAAAGAAATAGTTCTTCTAAAGAGAATGAATCATAACTTTTCTTCCTTCAACACAACGATTAAAAATTTAAGTTCTATTTTAAAATAAAAAAAAAAAGGAAATAAAAGAGAGAAAGAAATAGTTCTAAAGAGAATGAATCATAACTTTATTTTCTTCCTTCAACACAATGATTAAAAATTTAAGTTCTATTTTAAAATCTGTTTAAAAGCAGTAAAACTTGACACAACAGAAAACATATACTATCTGGTGTAATGCTCTCAATGTGAAAAAACAAATAAGTAGATGTCAAATAGCCTAAAGTTAAATGAGGAATGAATGGCTCTTGACATATTTGTTTCAATAAAGGAAAGCCTCTTGTGGGTTTTCTTCAGAGCATACACTGTCCTTCTCTGTGTATTTGTGTCTCGAAAATAATAAAATAAATACACTCTATTTTTTTCCAGCCTGAAAAATCCTCTTATTTTATTTAGATTACTTTGATTTCCATGGTTTATCTAATTCCTAATGATGATGCTCTTTTTAATGATTTCCATTTACAAGCTTTCAGGAAAAAATCTATTCTGTAAAAAAAACCCACAAAAACAAACTAACAATGTTGTGAAAATTCAATTTCTTTAGTGACATCTATCCCAATGGTTTCTCAGTGGCTGACAGCTTTCATCAGTCAGCCTAAATTACATGAAGTGTCACTGATGTCTCCATCATATACAAAATCACTTTGGTAGCTTTGTAGCCATCATTTTTCATTTATCACTTTGGAATCTTATAAGCATACAGTATGTATGCACAGATTGCATACACTGAAACATGTCTGTGACTGCTCCTTTTGAGGAATCTACACTTCAGAGACCAAATGTGTCAAGGTCACCTTCAGCCCCTAAATAGAAACACATAGGATGATTGCATCTTTGCTTAGATTTTACCAACAGTAAAGGCGTAGATTGCATCTTTACTTACACTTTATTAACAGTAAAGATGTAGATTCAGCTTTCTTGGGCTGGTTAGTTTGTATCCAATTTTTCTAGAACCCCCACAGCTACTTAAAGTGAAACTTCCTGACCATCCTTTCATTTTATACCAAGGCTGGATTACATGCAGTCTCCAAGATCCTTAGCGCTGCCCAAGACTACCAAAATTATATATTATATATACACACCCCCAACAAGCATACAGTAGGGCTTGTACCCATTTTTTGTGCTCCTCTACATCCATCCACCCTCATCCTCCTAGTCTCTGTAGACCTCAGTTCCTTTCCTTTCTAAGGTAACCAAAACATGCTGTCATCAACAGAAGAGGCTATTCATGTAAACACCAATAAAATGCTAAAACCCTACCTTTCCTTTCCTGCATTTTCTTTAATTTCTTTTCTTCACCTTACAGTGGTAGTAAAAATGCTCTTACAATATTAAAATCTCGCAGTCTCCATCCCTTCTCTTCTACTGTTAGCCTTTTGCAGTTATAGTCTTTCTCCTTTATTTACTAAGTCTCTGCATTGGCGTCATTTTCATATTACTACAAAAAGACATGTTGTTAAATCTACTTCCAGGACAACAGTCCAAGATCAAAGCTCTAGAAGGAATATCAAAACAAAACAAAAAAAAACCAACCAAACAAAAAGGAATTCTTGGAAATGGTGTCTACTAATGACACAAGGTAAAACATAAGTATAATAAAATAGTTTAAAAGTAAAACCTTCCCTTTGGCTGCGGGTGTGGTGTCGAAAAGACAGAGCAGAAAAGTGTCACTTTATACAGCAGTGGTGCAAATAGACACAAGTATCACAGGTATGAGAAGGGTTTACGGAATCTACTGTTGGAATTCAAAATAAAGAGCCCACAGGGAAAATGGTGAGGATGAAATGCCTTTCCACTGGGTACTTTATGCAATAATAAAATGCAGGATTTGGTTTAGAGAAGGTCAAAAAGAAAAGGGACTGGACACACAAAAAACCCCACACCAAAACCAAACAAGGAAACTTGCATATATTGTATGCATCTGGCCAAGTAAAAGTTGGCAATTTCTGGCAGTGTTAGGAAATGTGTAACTTGAGAAGACAGACATTTAACATGAGAATGACACTCAACTTACCAAAGAGTAATACCAAACTTCCTAGCATGATCTAGTTGCTATGCTCTACCCCTGCATGCTTCCCCCCAGAGAGAGGATGGGACACTCTCCGAGGTGCACAGTTTGGATACAGGAACAAATTCCCCCCATCCTGTCATACGTGGCTCTTTCTCCTGTTCCTGATCCTCCTTCACCTCACATGCCACTTTCACCATAATGCTGATGGGACAGTTGCAGAGCAATCTAGCAGAAATCCTAAATTGCTAATGTCACCGTGATGCATTCTGTTTCTTTCACTAGAGCCCTACCAATTTCTACAACTAATAATACAGCCGTACACAAACGCCTCTTTTACAGAAGAAATTCAGGGCAGAGTTCATAGCTCTGCTTTTTTAAAAGACACTAACCTGTATTTATACTGTAATAAACACATCACGTAGAAAGATGTTGAAAACAGAAATTGAAACACGTTGCTTTTACTGTGAAAAATCTTTGCAAACCTTCAGTGCTCTATAAACAATAAATAACTGAAAGAGAGGTCATCTCATCAGGTTAACCATGAACCATGCTGCCAAGATAGAGAGTCTGCTCCAGCTAGGCTGTGCTAGCCTAGTACATGGATTAACAGGGATTTCAATTTCCAGGGCTGTCAATCTTGCATGTTTTCCAGCACTGGATTTCACCACATTTTATACAGATACAATCTGAATCCGAGTGAAAAATAATTCAAACTGCTTCAGCAGTGTTGCCAAAAGGGCTTCCAGAGCAAACAGATTATACATATTTTAATGCACACACTGCGAGTATAAAAATCTCTGTCATGTGAAAAAAAAATATATATATATAAATCCACCAAACTTGGATCAACAGAATCAGCTCAAAAGGTCTAAAAACAGTGTCCTTTTCTACAAATTCTTATGACATTTTCAATCATCATGACAAGAGAAAGCATCCCATGAGACTTTAGACAAATGAGAGATATCTGGAATAATTAAAGGTGGCATCTGTATTGCAAGGAGTGTGACCTGAAGGAGGGCAGTTGTGCCAGTGGGGGGGAGCTGAACCTTATCCCTAACTAGAATTTTAAACATAAGAAAAAAACAGAGAGATTAAAATTATAAATCAAAGACCATTTAGTTTCCTACCAGGTGTTAAAACCCTGCTTCTAGATGCCATTAATCTCAGAGATTTAACTGGCTTTAATGGGAAGAGTCTCATTCTCTGCAGCAAGAAACAAAGAGTTTTCCATTAGGCACAGTGACCTCATCCATCCCTCCCTGATCCTCCTTCACCTCATATGCAGATTCAAGCACAGCCCAATTCATCACTTCAGTACAAATCTGTTTGCAGCTCAGTGATCTGCAGTGATGTTACACACCAGGCACAAAGCTCCTAATAAAGAACGAAGCTCCTTCTACTCTAAAATTGCTGTTGCTGCTTTGAAGCAATGCAGGTTTCTTGTAACAAAGAACAACTACTACTAACGAGCTTTTCATTGTTACATTTCATTTGTTAAAATTCCACAGGTCCTGCACAAAGGGAAATCCTCAACACTACACACACAGTGCCACGAGGCAGACACCAGAAGAGCCAGAAGCCCAAGAAAAAGCACTTTTCTTCATAAATGGATGAGGTCAAAGAATTAGGTGGATGGAGAAATGGCTGACCTAAGCATTGCTTTAAATTGGTAATGATTTATGTTATATAATTCTTCTTTTTCCCCTTTTAACTGCTCTTATTCTGCAATTCCCATCCATCCATATCTAAACCCACACCTTTGTATCCCCTCTTCCCAAGAAAAATACTCTTTCCTCAGGACTGTACATTGCTATTTGAAATTTTCATATAATTTCTGTCTTTGCAAGTCTTGGCCATGCTACTGAGAAATTCTCCATTTCTGCTTCTTTAGATTAATTTTTGCTACTGTTTTAACAAAATTTATTTTTGCTGAGAGCAACTAACCTCTCTGACCTAATAAAAAAAACTATTTTCCCCTTTGGAAATTTTGATTTCAAGTCCCCTCAGAAAACTTCCCAGAGGAAGCACACATACTGGTACAGGAAGTTGGAATACTCTTTAATACTTTCATAGATCCATCCATCTCACATGCACTGATGGAAAATCCAAGCACACTGTTGCTTTCATTCCCAGTATCTGCTCCTCTCTAAGGTCCTAAAATTCTGTTCATTCTTCAGAACTTTATTCAGTAGCTCTTCAGCTCTGTTTACATATTTTCATTCAATTCCTTAAGATAAATTTCCTACTTTTATCTAATTTTCTCCCATGACCATCTTCCTCCCAGTAACCTTATCTGTTCCAGCCATTTAAACTGCTATCATTATGAAATGCTGTCACTTTTAGCCTTTCCCCTTTGACGATAATATAACTCCAACACTCTGCTTCTCAAGCTAATTTGCAAGCACAAAAGTATCGCCAAATTTATCAGTGTTTTCTCATTCTCTTTGTACTTCCTTTAGGCTTTGCCATTTCATCTTGCTTATCTCTTCCCTTGAAGTCTCTACACCAAAATGGGTGTCACTGGAACTCACAGATTGAGAAAAGGTGTTCTGGTAATTCCTTGTTCCCTGACAGGCACTACAGACTGTACAGGAAACAGGGTAAACAGAAAACTGAGATTTTTGGACTAAGAATTGAACTCTCAAAGAAACAGCTTGAACATATTAAAACAAATTTAATTGTAATTTATCAAGTGCCAAAATAAGATTAAAAGCATTTCTCTTAAAATGAGGGGAAAGGCTCCAAGCTCTGTGGGAGACCTCAAATTACATAACAGCTTAGCATTTTTTAAAATAGTGTTAGCAACAGACTTCTCTTCTGGGACTGCACCCTGCAACCTTACTGTTTATGAAATAGCATTGAAGAACCACCGCAGTGGATCAGGCTGCCTCTTTAGCCCAACTGAAATGTCAAAACCAACTCAGACAAAACATCCAGCCTGACCTACTAACTCTGTCTTTAGAAGAAGCTAAGAGCAGATGTTTAGAACAGCCACACACAAAAATTCTCTTCCACTCTCCGCAAAACACTCCATACTTTCTATAATTTACAGCTCAGTAACTTTCATACACAGGGGTAGTACCGTTTTTTATCAACTCGAAGAAGCTAAGAGCAGATGTTTAGAACAGCCACACACAAAAATTCTCTTCCACTCTCCCCAAAACACTCCATACTTTCTATAATTTAGAGCTCAGTAACTTTCATACGCAGGGGTAGTACCTTTGTTTATCAACTCTTTTATCTTCTTCCACCTGCTTTTCCATATTTGTTCAGAAGCTCTTTACACCCATGCAGCACACACAACATGATGTGGCAAAGAATTTCAGAACTGACACACTATGCAAAAACAAAAACAAAAAAAAAAAACAAAACCCAACCCAAAAGAAAACACTTATTTTCCTAGCTTTAAAACTGTTCCCTGCCTGTTTCACCTCATCTCTCTTCTAATACAAAATTAGGTGGCACTGAGTATTCATTTCCCATCCACACACCTCACAGCTCCTATAATTTTATAAACACCTAGCATTAGCACCTGGCCATTCTCTCTTTTCCAGTCTGGAAACCCTCATCTAGTTATTTGTTCTTGTATGGATGCTGCTCCATGGATGTCTTCTGCATTCTGCTGCCCTTCTTCATTTTGGTTGCATTTCTCTGAAACTTTTCCTGTTCT
The DNA here is from genome assembly GCF_014805655.1 of Passer montanus. Taxonomy (NCBI): domain Eukaryota; kingdom Metazoa; phylum Chordata; class Aves; order Passeriformes; family Passeridae; genus Passer; species Passer montanus. The sequence continues at coordinate 9,098,084 of NW_024367819.1, read as the reverse complement.
ACTCCACTTGTTCTGAGATAGGAGACCAGGAGACCATCTTTAAGACACAAACACTTCACAGATTTAGACCGTGGTCTAATATTTCAATTTTTCTCCTTTCAGAGTAATTCCTGATATAAATTTGCTTCCGAATTGCTATTAAAATATAGAGTTGGGTTTTTTTAATAAATTGCTGCTTATAGTCCCAAGACCTCAAGCTAACTCAAAATACTTTAACATAACTGATCCTGAATTTCTTCCATGATTTTAATGCCCATTTGGTCTTTGTGTTTGCATAATGGCCAAACATTTCTTTTGCATTTGTTTCAGTCTGTCCCCTTTTTGTTTACCTTCTTTTGTCCTGTAAAATTTAGTTTCAGAAACAAACCTGGTCATCACACTCTTGTCCCAAGTCACTTACAAATATGAAAATACCCCTGGGAACTCACGGAGCTACCTACGGGAACCCATGCGGCCTGCCCAGAACCACGTTTTCCTGTGCTAAAGCAGAGACAAGTAACAGCCGACCCCAGCACATTGGTGATGTCCAACACACTTTTTCCTGAAATTTTTTCCTTACCATTTAAACAATTACTAACACAGTTAATAAGTTAATAACACAGTCCTCCTCCTTAACTTGTGCTTGTTTAGTTCCTTTAAAAAACACTTCAAGAGAACTTTGAATATGAAATAAATTTTCATCATTTAAGTAGAACAATACATCCAATGATGTCTTTCACCTACATACCAGTTGTCTGCTTCAAAGACCACAGACCATTTTTGTGATTTGACTAGAAATCACAAAAACTCTGGCTACATAAGATCTCTTATAAGTCAGACAGTCTGGCTAGCCATTAAAAGCCACAGAAGATCAGGTCAGCCATAGCACTGTAAAACTCAGACTTGAAAGTTCCACTGGGAGAGGTGCCACCCCCACCACAAATCCATGTTTTATTCAGTTCTGCACTACACTCCTACAGAAAAAATTTACCTACAATGTCCTATCAGAACATTTCAATTTGCAACCTGTGTATGTTAATCTTCTGCTACTGGTTTGCCACAACTAGGAACATTGGCTCCATGATCTTTGTAAACATCCTTCAAGTAGCTGAAGGCTGGTATTAACCAGTTCACCAGGTCTTAAACATCCTCTTAATCAGGATTTATTCAAAGAAATCAATCCTTTCTCAGTATCTTCACTGTAATACTCAATGTTCTTTTGAAAACAGAGATACTAATCTAATTTTGTAATTAATCCACTCAGTTTAAACAGGAGACCCCCTGGTTTTTAGACTCCCTGTGTCCACATGAATGCTTTCTGAAATATGGTATGAAATCAGACATCTTCAAGTACTCAACTGGCGAGACACTTAAAAGCAAGGGGCTGCATGCCACAGTCAGTAGCTGTTCTATTTCAGTCTACCATTTCATTCTTCCTAAAACAACTGGCTAAACTACATCTGGACCTGCTAAATTGAGAACATTAAATTTGCTCCAGAAAGCCAATCTCCTAAAACTCCCATAAGAAGGTTTCTAAAACAGGAACCACCCCACACTTTTCAGTGGTAAGCACATACACACAAGGATTACTCAGTTTTCTGCCATGGCTTTATCTTGGATCATTCCTGCCATAGAGTCATACACAGGCCACACAGAGTCTCCAGCTGGCCTCCTGCTCTTGGTGTGGTTGAAAAAAGCATTCATTAACTTTCTGTTTAGCCTGATAGCAAAATGTTTTGGTTTTATTTCCTTCTTTAAACACAGACACAGCTTTTTTTAAGATATCCTCTTACTTTAATAGTCTCCTCTACCTGGTCATTTAGCTATACAGGCTTCCTTTTCCTAAGACATTTTTAGACTAAGTGTGGAGCCTCCAAAACAATATCTTGAAATAGTCATCTACAAACACATAACTCTTTCAGTGTCACTTTAAACAAACATCCCCATTTTTACATAGTTTCCCTTTTTGAGGTTAAGCTTAATTCAAGAGAGGTAAGAGAAGAGAATTGCAGGTTCTTTTCTTTCACTCCTCCCATTTCCATTTGTTGAATTTCCTTAGCTTAGGGAAAAGAGAAAGGCAGAACAACTGTAATGGTCTACAAAGTCACATCACAAGTCTTTTTTCCAGACATCATCTCTCCATGACATTATCATCTACTCACTGAACAAAATACAGTCTCTTACCCACCTTTTAGTCACCATCCCTCTGTAATCATGTACTGCCTCTTTTCAGTGTTTGTGCAGAGCCAAAGTGGGGTCCTGGGTCTACCTTGGAGGCTCCTAGGAGTTAAGGAAACACAGAAGAGAGATAATAGGTATTGAGGAGGCAGCTCATCAGCAATTCTCAGACATTTATTGCAGACATAAAACATGTCTCTCAAGTCAATAAATTAGAAATATAAGGCACTTTAACTACACAATGTGAACAAGAACCAAATAGAAAGAGATAGGAGAAAAAAATCATTTTTTAAAACACCTGGCAGCTTGGGATGAGAATCAGGAAAGGAATACTTGCTGCAGAATTATCAAAATCCATGAGACATGAATTTGTGAAAAATCCTCACTACAAAATTTTGCCTTGATGCCTGAGTAAAATCCATAACAAAATTCAGGTGGGTAAAACTTCAGTATTCTTCCACCTTTCCATAAAACATAAAGTTCAAAAGAAAAATGTAGTTATTCTCTAATATCTAAAAACAATACAAAAGGCATTTTCAAGCGAGTGATGCATCATTACACACATTTCAAGACATTAACCCATCTTGTAGGAATGACAAATACAAGACAAATATTCAAAAAATTATCTTGCTTTTTTAAATTATTGAATCAAAGAGAGTACTGCTAATCAATCAAGTGCTATCTCTATTTGAAACAGCAAGACAGGAATCACATAGCAGTTTCCTGCTCTCAACACCTCAAGAAAAAGGCACTTCACAAGAAAAAACAGTAGTACTCTGTCCAATTAAAGCATTCATTTCCTACATTGAAAACGTCTACAGAACAGAACAAATACACCAGCAATCAACAGCTCACCCTTGAACCTAAACAGAGACATGAGGCAAAAAAGGAGCCATTGTTCCACTCTGTTTACTCACTATATGAAATGACTGTACTAGATGACTGGAAGTGTTTGTGATTTTTTTCCAATGCTTTCCTGACCTAAAGTCTCAGGAAGTCTGCCAAATGCATAACCATACAAATGTTTGGAAACATCACACGAACAAGAAGAACTCTCCAGGCTGGCCATCAAAGATTGAGATTTATGTTTACCACATCAAAATTTCTCAAGAATCCCATTCTCCCTATCATCAAGTACTTCAGATTATAATTTAAATATTTTCTCCTAATTTGGTAATTTATATAATTCATATCTTATGTGCACATATACACCCCCCTCCATGAAATTCAGTTATGTCAAACTCTGCTGTAGAATTTGCCAAAAGCAGATTTAGATGGTGCTCTCCAAGGCACAGGGATCAAGTAAAGCTAAAGGATAGAAAGTCAATTTCATAGTCCAAGGTGGTAGGAGAAGCTTATATTTTCAACAAGACATTGCATCACCTTTTCTTTGCCTCCCACTTTTCAGAAAGGCAAGGACAAATTTAAAACTTGGAAGAGGACCAAATGCTGCTTTTTATACTACTATGTACCAGAGAATACTCAAACACCTCAGCACTCAAACTACCCGTCACCAGTGCATGTTGATGACAAACTACTCTGAGACGTTCATTCTGTCAAGTAATTAATTATAGCTGTTACCATGCAGTAAGTTTTACAGACAACTACAAGCAACCCATCTCCAAGATGCAGTGTGCTAGTGATTTATGTATGCACTCACTACACCAGAATGAGCAGCTGAATTATTAGACTTTGAAACATTACAAAGAAGGCTGTATACCTCAATTTTCCTAAACAAGCCTAACACTACTAGTGCTTTCTATAAGTACCTGAACCTGCTCACTTTATGATTCTTATTTCTACATAAACATACCAGATTTTATTCAATCAAAATAAAAACTTGAGCAAGGTTACTTTTATTCTAATCTTAACAATTACCTAAACAAAATTGGAAAGCAGGGTATGAACCCATCTTATTGATTCAGGGAAAACATCCACACACACAAAAACTTATATGTAAAAGTTAGATTTCTACAGATTCACGTCTTGCTTGCCTTACACTTCTTCATATGGCAACTCTGCTGCTCCTATGACTGTGGCAGCACTCTAGTCAAGCACAATACAGTACATGCTGTGGGTAGGATAACACCAGAAACCACCCTGAGTATTCACTTATTTAAGCTAAAATTAGGCTAACTCAGTCTACACAGCCCACACCAAACCAGTCTTACAGAAACTGTAAATAAAGCCACCAAAATTAGAAGTCTAACTGAAAAAAAAAAAACAAAAAAAACAACCCATCAATTATTTTACTGGAAGGTATGCAGTCATGTTTTAGTTTACTTTTGCTTTGGTTTAGCATCTGTTGCTAAAGTAAAAAGTCTAGAGTGGCTTTGCTTCATGCCTCTGTCTCCCACTCTTTCCTTTCAAAATGACTTCTGGAATGGATGATCAATTTCAGTCTAACAGAAAAACTTCTATGGAAATGGTCAGGAAAAGCAACAGACAAACTCACTTCCCAAGCAGCTGTTTGTACCTACTCTCAATGACAAACACAGGTACACAAAAGGGGAATTCAGCCATGATACATTTTATTTCCCAGAAGCCCACTGATTTAAAAGAATGGGGCAGCAAGGGGACTTCTGCAAATGAATAAAACTAGACAGAGGTGTATACCAGTGGAAGGTTTCAAGACATCATCACAAGATTTAAAGCAGGACATGGGGGAGTGCTGGTTCCTGCTGCTGAGAGGATCCAGTACAAAAGTCACTGGTACAAGCAAGCAGTGTGATTGAATCTGGCAGGGGCTCCACGGAGAGCACACACGCAGTTCCCACCTTTGCTGTTACACGGGTGCAGGCACTGTGCTCACATCTGTCTGCTACACCTGAAAAGATATTTGGCTCCACACAGAAGTGAGCAAAGAAACAATCACAGCACGTCTAGACACCGTGGCTCGTCTGCACGCCGAGGCTTCCCACTTCTGCTGCAGCTGCATGGCACTGCTCAGGCAGTGTGCCACAGCAGAACCTCACCTCACCAGACAGCTGGGGCTTGCCCAGGCACTCAGGATCTTCACACAACACCTAATGACAACCCCTGCTCACCTCACAAGACAAAAAAGGACACTGAGTGGGATGAGAACATGCCAGCTCCGCATCATTTCACCAGCCAGCCTTGGCTTTTACTCCACAAAGTTGACAAGAATCTGCGTAATAATCACATGTCCTCCGAACAGAGACATAGCTATCCTAAGGTTTTCCTAAGAAGCTGTGGAAAACTTAGAGAAAAGAATTAAAACAGTATTTTCTCTCTTTGTTTATAGAACTATAGTTCTCCAAAGTGTACTAAGACTACGCTACAGTTCACCAATAGTGTGACAAGTTTTTAAGACCAATCAAGTCTCACCTTAGCAAGTCACATTATAAAACACACACTATTTTTCATTAAATCCTTCTGATTCACCTTCTAAAGACTATAGTAATTTCTTCCCATCCCTAACTCAACAACATCAAACCTGAGTTAAGGAAGCTGCTCCAAATTACTGTGGATGATGTCAGTGAGGCTAAAATAAAGGTGTTAAGGACACCAGGTAGATGGGGCTTTTCCAGACTTCAGTGTTCTCATCATCTATGCACAGGAGAACTAAACAAATATAAGGAAACTTCAGTCACTAATTAAAATGCTACTGAACACATTCTTTGCTTTTGTTGATAACTGGCAAGAAAGAAAATCTTGTCAAAACTGGAAATGTATCAAAACTGAGAAAATGAAAGGAACACAAGAGTAAGAATAAAAGGATAAAAACATTCTCCTTCCTGTTCCCTACCTCCAAAACATGCCTGCATTATGCAAAAATATCTTACTTTCAAGAATCAATCAAGGATGAATGGTTGCAACTGCAATCCATTACTTTGTGTTCCTTCTACAAATACTAACATTTCTCCTTATGATTTATGTTAGCAAATATTACTACTTATCTTTCTCTCTTCATGCTGAAAAGGTCCTTGCATAAGGAAAAAGATCTCATTAAATCTATCTTATTTGCATGACTAAAGAATGCACATAGAAAGATGGCAATTATTGAGCAGAATCTAGGCATAAGAAACATTAAAGAAAGAGGAATAGCCTTCTTATAAATCTGCATTTTGTTTATATACTTTCCAAATCACAATATTGGGGAGAATAAAACCAAAATAAAATAAATGTAGGGATTTTTAGGGAGGAAAAATCAGAACAAATAAAAAATCAATAGCTCCTTGAGCATGTCCCAGCTGCCACTGCTTAAGACCACAGAAATGCATCCCAAAGAGACAGACACCTGCAAACACACACTGCAGAGCAGAAGCTCAATGTACATCTCAATGCTATGCCTTCTCCTGATTCACATCCAGGGCTGGAAAACTTCCAGGTCCTGACACATGTGTCTTCTAGTTCAACTCAGAAATTACATCCAATCAAAACAGGAGTGGTACCTGGACTCTCTTAAGTTCCAGCTTTATTCTTGCCTTGGTGAGCACAAGCTCCAAGGCATGAACAACTGTGGACATGTGCACACACACTCAGGATCTGATTCATCCTGAGTTTGCCAGGCTGACTCCATAGGCATGGTAAAGTCAAAAATAATCAGAACAGACTCCTTTAGGTCAAAATAGAAGAAATGCAGAGACTGGAGTGCCAGGACAGGAGACAGATTGCTAGCAGAAAAGCACAGACCAGAATATGTGAAGTCACCAGTCAGCCAGAGTTCTCTGGATGAAAGTTACAAAACAGAATGACATAACATTTATCTGGTTTTGCTGGGATTTGACTAATAATAACTCATTTAAAGCCACTGAACTTGCCCTGCTACTTGTTTCAACTCCATTGAGGTCAAAGTGACTGGACCTGTTAATGTTCATTTAGCCTTTTAACTAACCACCATAGATTTATAGTCCAAGAGCAGCAGCACTTAGTTCTTCCAAAAACCCCACCATGATCCCAAAATAGTAATTTTTAAAGTATAATACATTATTAAGACTGCTGACAGAACAAACAGTATTACCTTTTAAAATGGTAGGAATGGAGAAAAACAGTAATAAAAAAGAAATTATTGTGGTCTTGCTCCCACTGAAGTCATGTTTTTCATTAAGACTTCAAAGAGCATGGAAAACATGGCCTTTATCCAACTTTCTGCAAATTACACAACTGAGTAATTTTATTTAAAATAAATCACTTCTGATACAACTCTGATCTCCTTGAGTTTGGCAGCAAAACTTCTAAAAATCTTTATTCTTGAGTGTGACGCCATTTATCCTTATGCTTCTCTGGTCTTTTACTGAAGTCTGTAGTGCTCTGTTAACACTGGTATTTGCTGCCTACATGTCTCCAAACTTTTACATGGTTTTCTAAACCTGAATTTCACTGGTCTGATGATCCAGGCAGGCCCATTTCCGGGATAGTGAGAAGAATAACACCTTTTAGTACCCTTCAGCCAAACAGTGTTAGTACTGAGGACATAAAAGGCCAAGAGTGTCATGACCAGAGAAATCAACTTCATAATGCAAGTCAAAGAAAATAATTTGTAGAAACACTGTAGCATACAAATACAAAATATGTTTCTGTGCATATCTCTAAAAGATTTTGATAAAAATAAATGTTTCTAGCATTTTTGGGTCCTTAGGATGAAACTCAACAGATGTAATGTGTTTGGTTTGGGGTTTTTTTGTTCATTTTGGTTTGGTTTTGTGTGTTTGTTTGTGTATATATGCATTTCAATATTGCAGAAGGATACCATGCAATTGTTTTATTAGGAAATCTCCTTTCTTCCCTATGCAACACTGTACTGGTTCTACCTCTTCTACCCTTTTCACCTGTAAAATAAATAGTCTCAGCATCACTTCACCCACCCTGACAGGAGCACAAATATTCTTGGAATAAAATGTCATCCATTTTCTGGAATTCTTCCAAGTAATTTCATGTCTTATCTGATTTAAGTGACATGCTGGTAGCTGATGCTAGCATGTAAATCTTAAATTTTATTAATCATGTTTTCCAAAATCTATGAAAATTCAGAAAAAAAACAGCAAAACTGAATTGCCTGTAATTTAGTCTGCATGAAACAGCTGCTTCCTTTCTTTCATTAACCAGTACATGGCTCTTATTTTCCAAATGTGGCAAGTAAGCTAAGAAAGGCAAAACCAAAATTATGGTTAGTCTGCATGAAACAGCTGCTTCCTTTCTTTCATTAACCAGTACATGGCTCTTTTATTTTCCAAATGTGGCAAGCAAGCTAAGAAAGGTAAAACCAAAATTATGTGTATCATGGAAGATCAGTCCTTAGCAAATGCATCTTTAAATATATAACCATAGAAATATTGTTTTCTCTGACCTCTGGCAAAAGCCAGTGAGCTTTTCATTTCAGTTTTAAAAAATTCAAATGAAGCTTAGATGACAGACACCTCCTAGAGAAAAAAAAAAGTTCCAAGCCCCAGGGAAGTCCTAGATTTTATTTACTATTCTGAAATACATTTGTTGTACTGCAGGATACCAGCTGATATGTTTTCTGTAGCATAATTAATTCAGAGACATCTGCTTGGTAGCAGACCAAGGATGAAGCTTGGGGTTATGAGACCTGGATTATAGTTCTCACTCAGGAAGGGATTTGTGGTGTATCTTTGAGAACTTTGATCTTCCCCATTTCACTGTTATAAAATGTGAAGACACCTTTTAATATAACCCATGTTTTTAAAATAAAATACAAGTTTTAATACGTCTCAGTGAACTGCACTGGAAACACAGTAGTTCCAATTAAGACTGAACTCCTGAGGATAGTCACAATTACAGGAAACCTTTATGGCTGTGCTCTCTCAGTCAGAGAGCCCAGCTGCCTTCTGGAGAAACAGGACTGAACAGATTCATGTAGGTACTGCAGATGCCAAATAATAACAAAAAGGCTAATCCTGAATATTGCAGCTGCTGATAATGTTCACTGCCTAACAATGCAGAAAGTATTACACTCACTATTGCTTACAGCATGCACTGCTAAACAGAAAGAAAAAAAAAAAAAGCAGTGGTATGTAGTCTGGGAGAATCCAAGATGATAGTCTGAAGAGGAAAATCCAACTCAGTGCATATAGCCTGAGGTTATTGGAAAAGTGTCTGCTAATATGCAGCAGACTCCCATAATTGTGCAGCTGAAGTAATAATATCCCAACAAAATGCAATTACCATCTACAGTGTTTAAAAACTCTGCCAGTTTTTACACGCCGGTTTATTCCAAAAGCTGGCTTATCCACTTTGTCAGTCTAAGTGTTCCAAAATTATTTAAAGAAATCATATCCATCCCATTTTAAATTCAGGAGATCATATTAAATCCTGGGTAAGTCTATTCATTTTATTCGTTATATATCAAGGAAAAAATTTACTTGTAATCAGCTTTCCCAAATGGAGGGAGATTTCTTAAACCTTATGGGAAGGGGGGCTGGGGTGGGGAAGGGAGTGTATGTGTACATTGGTTGGTACAACTCATCAACAAAGTTTATACCATTCAGTTTCCCAGCCCAAATGTATTGAAATCATTTATGATATGAGAGAGAGAAGTAACAACAGTTTCTTTGTCTACAGTGCTTTCATATTCTGTGTTATTTTTTATTTCTGGCTTTGATTGTTCTCCTTCAGTGATGGATGCTTTCCCTTCTTCCATCTCAGCATGCATGAGAGAAAGACAAAACTTAACATATCAGTCACTGGAGCCAGAACACACAGCACACTCCATCTGGTACCATAAACCCCAAAGTGATAGATGCTCCCTGCTTCCCCCAGTAACATTCTCAGCTCTTCTATTTTCTCTTCAGCATGAAGTTGAATGCGGTGGAGTTTAGGGTTCATTTTTTTTAGGTGACTGTAGAGATAGCAAAAATACGGTTGTTGTGATGTGGACATATTCCAAGTCTAAAATATTCTTACCAGGGCCAAAAGTTTTCCCCATCAGCAATGAAAGCATGCAATGCTTTGGCATTCTTCTAGCAGCCTATCCCTCCCTTTGCCACCCAACAAGCACGCAAGCCCCCATCTCCCTGGCTGCTCACCGTGCTGAAGCACTCACAAATGCCTCAGGCTAAGCAAACAAAAAGAGGTAAACACTTCAGTCCTGGGCACCATCCCAGGGGGGACACACACAATAATTTCCAAGCTCCTCAACAGATTTTTTTTCTTGTGTTCAGTACTAACAAGATTAAGGAAGAAGAGTTTTAATATCCAAGTAGGAGTCCTGTCAAGACTTTGATTACAATGTCTAGTTCATCATAAGCCATTGCTGAAAACAAACACCTTCCATGCTTTGCTGTTCACTGGGATTAAAATAGCAGGCAACAGACCCCAGAATTGCCCAGCCACGTGCCCACAGTGAACTTCCTTTCACAACTCTTCTTCCTCCTGTATCTGCAATCCACAGAATCTATACTTATTTTCAATTAACTTATTACATCCACACTAAGTAGAGCATGAAAGACAGGATTCCGCATTCACCTCAGGCAGCTGAGAAAGAGCACCTGGATCTGATTTTGAATCCCGTACCTCAAGTTTGTTTGAGATTACATTTTCATACAAAAACATAACACAAAAGAGAGCAGGAGATTTTGGTAGCTGGAGCTGGGGTTCATCTGGAGTTTTAGTACTCAAGCTTTGGGAGAACTTATGCAGGAAAGTAAGCAGAGACACAGGCACATTGTCCTGAGGCACATTTATTAAAATGCAGTGTTAATTTCAGTATCAGATATTGGCTCTCATTATCTTTGACAATTCATGAAGCAACACTTACAATTTTGATGTTAATTTACAATGTAATAGGATGAATCAGTAATATATACACAACTAATTGCAGTAAACTCACCAATTAACAGAAAACTCCTATTACAAACACCATTAGGAATGTCCAAGAATTTGAGTTGTGAAACAAAGATTTTGCTTACTAGGACGGAATAGCAGGATGCATGTCCTGTTTAAATTTATCTGCAGGGATTTGCATGATTCCATTGTATCTCATAATTTGTAATTATATATGAAGAAAGAGATATTTGGTTTAGAACATCTGCACCAGAGCAAGCCACTAAAATTTTCCTAGAATGACTGCGGGAAATAAATAGTACAAACAAGCAGAAGAAACATCAAAGACACACCCAAACTTCATATGGAAATCCTGATTTTAAGACTGGTACTCCCTCCAGAAATACAAACAATACTGCTGGAAAAGCTGCCATATTCTGAAGTTCTCATCATCTTTCAAAGGTAAGATAACTTGAAACAATGCAAAAAAGCAAAGAGAAGCTGCACTGCAGATAATTGGTGAGATAATCACACTTTGTCTAAGATAAGCTTCAAACTCTACCACAGACTAAATACATATAGCTGGTGCCCATGCTGAAATTGTCAGGGCTTTTTCCCTCAGCTTATTTTCCCACTTTCTACCCCAAGGTCTGAATTTCTCCAAAACAAATTAATTTGGCTCTCACATTACATCATGCTGGAGGCAGTATTGATACACAAAGATCGCAAATGAAAATTAGACCACACAGAAGGGCATACTACATTTTCCCATATAAACAGAATGTTAAAATGGGATTTAAACAGTATTACATTAGAGTAACAAGATTTTAAAAAACACATAACATGTTGAAAAAAATTGTATTACCTTACCATCACCACAGATGAGACAAAATTGAACAAAAATGTGTAAGCATGTGGGAGACATTCTGCCATCATGACACCACACAGTCAGTGCTGGCCCAGAAATACACATCATTTTGCAAATCAGGAGACCCCTCTGGTTCTCTCACTCAGAAACTCTGAGCAATAGTAAGGGCCTCAGTTAAACAAAACTCTAACATAAACTTCTTCCTTTTAGCCACAGGAAAAAAGACTTAATGCAAAGGGAACATTTCTTTTCAAATATGCAACCTTGACTTACTGAAAATGTGAGCATCCTCACAGGGCAGGGCATGCAGCAGATACTCTGGTAAAAGCTTCTTTGCTCTGCTCTGTCTTAATCAACTTAAAATTATGCAACTGTTTGAACTGGTCTGAGGACTACATTTTACTATTAATAGTGTTAATACTGTTAATGTCTTTTCTTCACCAAAATAAATCTATTAGGAAAAAAAAGAAATTCTTTTTATGGGTATCATGGCAATACCCCTACCTTCAGTTCTGTTAATTTCTCATACCCCTTCTCCTTTCTAGGTGGTGAAAAAGAAACTAAAAACCAGTTTATTGTTACCCTCCACTGCCAGTCAAAAATAAAGCTAAAAGATGCCTTTTGCTTTTGTTTGTGTCCACACATCTCTATGAAGAGAGTTTTCTTCAGATATTTCCTCTATTAAGATTCAAGTCATATTCTTAACTGTGTTACAACTGGAGAACCCGGTCTTTGAGAGATCAAATACACCTCCCCAGCTGCCAAAAATTAGGCTCCGAATTCAGAAAAAACATTATTCTTTATACAGTTTTAACCTACGTTACAGTCCCTCCTCATTACCTGAAAAATCTTCTTAAGGTCACGGTTCAGATGCAGCAATTGAAGAAAATTTTCTCTACACAGAAATAGATCCTGTGCACTGCTTTGTGTGCTACTACTGGGAAATACTGGGGAAAAATGGGAAAGGTTTTTCTATTTCCTTGTTGGAACACGTTTTTCCCCAGAACACCTATGAGCCTTGTACTTCACGGCTAAAGTCTCAAAGTTTGTAAAGAAAATCAGACAGTCAGAGTGGTTTGGGATGCAGTGCAGGGCAGCTCTCAAGGCAGAGACCAAACATCAGGGAAAAATAAAAGATGAGCCCTCTGCTTTTACTTTATTTTTACACATCTTCTAATGGCAGGCTGGTGATATGCAGCTGTTAGAATGCAGCTTATAGGTACAAAACACAAAGCAGTACTTACCCTCCCATACATCAGTAATTCCTTGTTCTCCTATCCACCAAAGGGCAGCACAGGAAAATACTAAGAATGACTAAGAAGTAAAGACTCCAATAAACACTTCTTGATAAACCAGTTTTAGGTTGCAGGCTGCCTTGCTTTTTTACAAAGTCTAAGGATCATCTACTTTTTTATCAAGTAGTCAAGAAAACACCTCATTTTCACATACAGAGCATTAATGGGAAAGAACTGCATAGTCCGTAAACACAAAAGCAGAGCCCACTCGAGAGGCAAAAATTAAAGCGGAGAAGAGGAGGAAATCATGACTCAGTAACTGAAGGAAATCAAAACTAATACTGAAATAGAAAGGAGTCATTGAGTGGGAGATTAATAAACTCAGCATCAAGAATCTTGTTCTTGCTTAGACATTCTTACATGCTTAAAACCACCACAGGAGGCAGTGCTATTTGCCGTTTCCTGACAATGTTCCAATTCAGGCTCCATTTCTGCATGTCTTGAAACATCTCTAAGTCAGAAAAGCCACTACAGAAAATAGTTCTGGATGGGTAGCCTATGTGCAGTATGGTTTCCTTTTTGTTTTGTTTTTTTTTTTACATACAGTAGGATTTGCTTCAATTTTTAATAGAAGATATATCACCAGGATTTAAGATTTCTGTTGGGTTTTTTTCAGGTTCCGAGCTTGGCTTGCAGTTTGCAAGTTAAAATCAGTTTTCTAAATAAAAGCTAAAATTAATAAAAGGAAGCTCAAGAATAAAATTACAGTTATCATAATATCTTCCCGATATCCTATTCAGTGACACCTTTAGAAATGTCAGTCTTTTGACAGCAATATGGTAAAATTAGCAAAGCTTATTTTCAAGGCATCTTATCAGTACAAGGGGATGCAACATCAATAAAAGCTGCTCAAGAGCACCTAAGTTCTGACTTCCCAAACCACAGAGTGGAAATCTTGTGAGGAAACCTGTCTAAAACCCCATTGGTTGTCCACCTCATCCTGCTAACTGTGTGTGCTATATAATGCACAGGAACACAATTTCTTCAGGTTTTTTCTTCCATTCTGCATTAGTTTTCCATCAAGCACACTTTGCTACTTTATTTGCCTCTGTTTAAAAGAATCAAAGTAATAAGAAAACTGGAAAAAGTCAGAAAAATAACGTAAGTTTAGCACCCCTTTTTTAGGATGTACTCTAAAAAAAATTGCCTCAGAAGAATCACCTTCATTTGCAACAGCATAACCAAGGGGAGGAGCTTTTACTTTCTTTCAATTTGTTTTTACAGACATACTACTTGTGATGTGTGATCCACCTCCTTTGGGAAAAAAAGATTCCCTAAGGATGCAAGAGATGCCCCCTTAATGGCAAACGAATGGGGAGAATTGGAAAGTAGCAACTGTGGTAAAAAAATAATTCAGATTACTATAAGCATTCCCACTGGTTTCCACAAAACACCAAATAAACAGGATTGGAAGTGATCCAATTCCAATTTCAGCCTTTGAATATCTATAAATATTCCCAAAGGACTAATGAGGAATAGTCCATCTCATAAGGAATACTGACAGTGCAGGATGAAGCTCACCCTTAAAATACTGAGAAGAGCTAGTGAGAGAACTAAATTTTTAATGGATCCAACATTTCCAATAATTTCATCCTACAGCAGAAGAGCATTCATCTGCTCTGCCTTTCTTCCTGGACAGTCCTATTTTAAATCAACTGTATCAGAAAATGGTTCTATTTATATATATTTTACAAAATGCAATAAGGTCCTCTGAAACAAGTTAGACTTGAGACAGGAGGAAGGATGGATTTGACAGCTTGCTCAGTTCAGACAAGTTAATAATTTCAATTGCTTCTCTACCCCTCAAAACGGGATCCAGAGTTACACAAGACAGACTTACATGAAGATATGGTTAAACTCTTGTTCGCAAGACAATAGTTATAACTGATCCTCAAGAAAACTGACCAAGACACAGAATTCTTTATATTTACCGAATACTTCCATTTCCACAGAGCTAATACTTCTGCTCAAAGACACACTGCAGCATTGATTCTGTTTTGATATTAACTGTAGGCTTTGGTCTACTAGATCTTCAGACATATGGCAAAAAGTATGCAAAAAAAAAAAGTAAAAGTACCAAATGGCCCACACTTCAAAGTTTTTCAGTTTTATTGCCTTCTTTTAATTATCTAATTTTACAATGTAATTCTTCATTACCTATCTTGCATTATCCTGTTAGCTGCTCATTTCAAAGGGCAACGAAAACAAAGTAGTCGCATGGAGTTCTTAAACAGTTTTCTGAATAGCAAGGTTGGTGAAATTAGACTTCAAACAGCACTGCAATGCTTCTGAAATTCTTTTTAAATACATCAGCCACCATATTTTGAAAGAGTTTTCTCCAGCACACACTCAAATCAAAACCTAATTTAAAATGCTAGTAGCTCATTCCGCAGATGACAAGTTTTGAGTTCCCTCATGGTTTTTCTTTAAAAGAAACCCCATAACTTTGTCCTACAAAACAGTCCTTTCTAAGAACTTCTACATTATAGATTATTAAATTGAGCCAAAAGGAGAAATATGTTTAAAATACAACATAAATATGAAACTTGATGAAAATTATCCCTTAATCACATCCAGCATTTATTTTAACAAAGCCATTTATTTTTACTAAACTCTTACTAAAGTCCTGAGATAACCTGGTCACATCCAGCCACAAAAGGAGACAATATTTGCAGTTATTTCTATGGATGCCAGATTTCCCTTTTCTAGAACATCAATTTTAATACTAAGGGGTAGGTAAGCAAAAGAAAGCACAAGTAAAACCACCACCACCAATCCTAAACACAAGAGACAACCATTTAATTGTCTTTATTGTGTGTGCTTGAATAGCTAATCTGCACTTAAACAGAAGAAGAAATTTGTAGGTACTATTTCCAACTTCATCTCCCATCACCCTTAAAACTCAATTATTCTCAACACACACACGCACACATACAAAATACAGAACAATAATAGAATCAATTGTCATGGTCATCCAAACCATTACAAATCTTTAAATATTTTATAATAAAACAGTGGGGGGAAATCAGCTGCTAGAAAATTGCTTTAACTCTTTCATGCCTGGTCATAAGCACCAAATATACTTTCCTTGAGAACTCACACTGAGAAACATTTTTCATTGAAAAATAAAATGCTGCAGCATACATATAAAAGAAAGGCAAAAGCAGAAGTCCCAAGACAGTATTTTAGAGAACCCCAGTTTTCTAATATCCAGGCATACACACATTGCAGTGTCCTTTTGGCTTCTAAAATTGAAACTATCTCCAGAGACACTACTTCATCCTTGTCTAGGATGCTACCAGGATACTGAAGTTCAGAATCTGAGATGTATTTAGTGTCAAGGAACAAAGTCACTCCACATGACAATTGCCTTCTGTTCCCATACCGGGCAAATTAAAGTCCCTTCCTTGTGAAGAACTGAACTAAAATTGCTGTCAATAAAGAGCACACATTTGGAGAAAAGTAGAAAGTATGAAAGTCACAGCCATGATTCAGAACAATCTGGAGGCTGAAGATAAGAATGGAGGGACAACAGAAACAACAATAGCCAACAAAATGGGACCATGTTCAAGGTGTTAACCAGAATAGAGAACAATTAATTTTAATTGCAAGAAGCAAATACTGCAAAAAAGAGGCCACTAGGGGGACCACAATCTCTGTGCCAAGCACTAAAAAAAAAAAAAACAAAACCCAAAACAAACCTTCCTCCAAAAAATACCCCAAAATTAAGCCTGTAAGAATGATAAACCATTAATCACATCACCATCAAGATGTTTAAAGTACTTCAATTGCAAAGTAGCAGTCACAAATCACAACTGACTGAGATCTGATTACAAAAACACTGGTGCCACCAAACCCATGAAAAACAGTGGTCTAAGGACAAGGACCACTGTATGCTCTGTGTTTGATCTGTTATTTTCCCAGCTAGTAATCCTCAGACTGTAAATGCAGTGCAAAAATGCTGTCCTGAACACAAAGAAAAACACCAGCCGTGACTCCTTTGCGTTCTCTTTTGCAGAAGGCCTGATCACTAGTTGCAACTCCCTCAGCTCCTAGGTACATGATGACGGGAAAGAATCTTCACCTCTGATATGCCTGAAATGCTTTACTTACACTCAGAGCCTATTTAGAATGGACCTTGTTGGACTTTATGAACCTTTGTTTTAAATCAGTTGCAGCTCTTGGCATACTATACAGAGGTTGTAGAAGAAGCTGCTCTTCTCCTGACACGAACACAAGCTTTTCAAGATGGATTTTGAAAAAGTTAAACTCTCCACCAAAATGTCTGGAAAGAGCAACTGCTTAATAGTTTAAAACTTTTTCTAAGCACTGGTCGCAGTCATAAATAGTCCAGCACTTCACCAGATGAAGCAGGACCAACAGAAGGGTACCTGAAGCAAAACACAACTTCACAAATTTCTTTCTGTTAAAAAGGTAAAACCGTAAAAAGGGGAGGGGAAATAAAACACTTAGCAAAAATTACTGGAACTTGTCTCCTCCTAAGTATACGAAGAATAACAATTTGTGACAGTTGGGTATCTAGAAATACTCAGAGTGCTTGTCCAAACACTGCCAGTGTCCTTCTCCTCTCTGCCAGACTTCCCATGAACTGAACGAGCTCTGAGGCCTCAAAAAGGTTAGAGGGAACAAGGGAACCTAAGGTCAAAAACAAGCTTAAACTGACCCAGCTGTAATAACAAAAGCATACAGGCTTACAACTCAATAATTTTTTACTCCAAAAAAAACCCCCACTGGTTTAAAAAGCATTATCATTTTCTTCATACAAATTATATAAACAGAATTTCTGGCTTACAAAATTTTTATGCTTGTTTCTTGCATACAACAGTAGAAAAGGCTCTTAAAAGCAAACTGAAAAAGGTGCATAAATGTGAATACTTCTAAATCACAAAAGCCTATAGCTGAATCCACACTGAAAACATCAAAAAGTTTATCTAAGCGTGTTTTGTGAAACAATTACCTTATTACCTTGTAGGAAAATTCCCAAAGAAATAAAACAATTTCCCAGAGGACTGTAAGTGCTGAAGGCATAATTGTGTAAATGCACTAGAATTCTTTAAACGTTCAAAATATTTTGTAAGTTTGGGGTTTTTTCCAAGGGTTAAGGATGTTCCTCTTTCAGAATGCAGTTGTGAGTAACTTCTTACCTCAGCAGCCTCTTTTCTAAAGCGCCCTCTTCCCTCTCATCTCCACTGCCTTTACACAGCAAGTAAGCAAAAAGTGCAACATGTGCACTTGATATTTTGATGTGCTGGAGGCTTTTGCAGATTACAGGCATGACAGACATCAGGGTCAGCAACATTGCATGCAGGCAATTCTTTCATGCTAAAATACTCAAAGCACTGAAGGCCTTTTATCTAATGTACACACATTTTCTAAAGCCTGATCCTTGATATCCATGCCGAATATGCTTGAGAGGTGAAATGCAAAGTGAAATTATTGCAACATCTTTCAAAGCTGGGAAATGCAGTTGTGGGCTGTTCTTACACATTCAGGTACATGACTGTAAACAAGCATTTTCCTAGCACGTCTTTCCCCAAACCTACTGCCAGTTTTACCTCCAACTGCCTTTTCAACCAGCCCCTGCTGCTAATTTATCACCAGGCCTTCCACCCACTCCATCTCTCTTCAGAGAAGCTGCACATCAGCATCTGCAAATCCATTCCCTGTTCTCCTGTCCCTTCCTACTCTAATTTGCTGATGCCTTAAAAGAAACTTGCAAGAGCACAGCTGTTTACAACAAAAGACAAACTTGTTTCACTGTTCCTGGGTACTCTCTTCAATTCACCATCCATCATTTTGTTTTAAGGTAGAAACATTTTGCCTGGTTCCAGGCTTCCTCTATGGTTAACAGAGCATTTCTCATTGCAGCTCTTCATTATTAAACATCTCCCTTTTTTCCTCTGCTTCAGGGCACAAACGTCACAGAGACCAATTCTTATGATAATTACCATAAAATAAAATATTAAATAATAAAATATTCTTCATAAAAATCTGCATACAATATTTATAGCGAGCATGACCATGCAGAAAATAAATCGTTTCCATGGATATATGTCAATGCAATTGAGTGTGAGGTGAGAAATCCAGTAAGTGTAAGTAACCCAACGTAAGTAATAAATGTCAGAAGGGAAATCACAGGAAAACAGCAGACTGACTTCAGTTACCATCAGAAGTGTGGAACCTAGGAAATACTGGCAGTCTATTTTATTTGTTTATGCTAAAAGATAAGATCTTTAAAGAGATTCAGTCGTATAAGATGAAAAGGTTCACTTTTCATGAAAGCAGAACACCATAAATACATGGCTGGATTGTGGATGAAAAGATGTATCATCTAAATAAAACTTAAGTTGCACATGGCAAGAAAACACAACAATAAAATCATCAGAACAAAAAGAAGTATCATGCTTTAGACACTTGCCAGACCCTGCCTTCCAACATTAAAATTCCTAGTAAATTAGTCCAAATCCTTAAAAGAGGAAAAACAACAACAAGCGAGAGATTCTTCATATAAAGAATATTATTCTTTTTTTCAATTTAATTCCAAAATCCCTTTAAGCAAGAAATGAGACATTATTTCCTATTTATGCTACTGTTATAACACAATGATTAAAGAAAGTCTCAACAACAATGAAGATGAAGTGGTTTTATATTAATTAAGTACTCATTAGAGAGAGACAACTTCACCCTATCTCAATGAAAAGCATTCTACAACATCACAAGAACATCAGAAAGAAAAGCAACTCTGTATTCAGTGCTAAGCATTTCAGTCATTTTACTGATTTCAAGAAGCTCAGTAAAATATTCTATTTAATGTAGCTGATTTATATTAGGAAAAGACAAGGTCATCCTGTGAAACTGGAGTCACACTGATCAGTACAACAGGCCTGTGCAATTAGAAATGACCAGCTGTGATGCAGAAATAAGCAATACTTCAGGGAGGATGACCTCCTATAAACCACAGACCTTTAACTTTTACAGTTCATAAACTAATAAATTATGTGTCTAAGGGGGGTCACAGAGGATGACTCCTAAGAGAAGCCAAAAAAGAAAAGACAGAGGCTGAGACCTGGCTGCTGAAGGAATGGCACCAAGGAAGGCTGGATGGATGGGCAGCTGCTCTGGACACTCAGGTGCCCAGATTTAACAAGGCCAGGTACATCCAAAAGGACATGCCAGGAAAGCCACACAACACAGCTCCTCTGCGTACCTTAGAGCAAAGAAACAAAACAATACTACAAGGCTTTGAGATTTATAAGACTGTCGCCAGGAAATAATTTTTTACATAAAAATATGATCTGATGTCTCTGTAAACACTACTTTTTTTTTTTTTTTGGCTAAAGCAGAAACAAAGGACTTGCATATTTCCTTCCTCTTTATCTTTCTCCTCAAGAACCAAGTAAGCAATGCAAAAGTCTAACCAGCTCACCACTTATCTTCACTAGAATTTTTCTTATAACTCTGTTTCTGTAGTACTTTTTTTCCTACATAAAACAATGTCTACTCACTTACTGCATATGTGTTATATATTAAAAACATGTATATACAAAACATTGACAGCTACACAAAAAAACACCCAAGCAAAACTGTTGAAATAAACTAAACCATTTTGATTTATCAAAATAAATGTTCTTCTTTACCATTAAGCAACTCAAAGAAATATAAATTTTATGTATTTATTAGAAGTACATGTAAGAGAAGACAGCTCACAATATTTCCAGTTTCAATGGTTTTTTTCTATTTAAAAAGACAGCAACTTCATGACTTACCATGTGTGTGCTTTTTAAGCAGAGACAGAACCACACAAATTTCCTCTGTGCCTTCTAAGACAGTGCAAGCATCTACCATGAAAAGTCACAGATGGCTTGCTACTCTAAGTGTACAGCAGGTGAAAACAAATGCCACATCAGGGCTGTTTCTCTGCACAGTAACAGAGTTTTCAGTGTGATGGCTGCTTTAAAGGTTACAAAGAAGGTATTACTCAGTTATCTCTAACTTGCATTTTCTATGCATTGAACTCACCCAGCTTCAATAAAAAAAGTGTTCTGCTCATCACTTATGCATTTGAAGTGTTTTTCTTTATAAAGCTGGCATTCTGTCAGCCTAGAGATTGCCTGCTAAACTGCCCATCTTGGCTTGCATTATGAAAAACAGGAACAGGCACGCTTTTATGAGGCACACAGCCAAAAATGAGTAATACCTAACAATTTATATAATTACAGAAAACACAAATTTGCTGAGATGCATGTAATATGAAAACTAAACTCACTTCCATTTCCATTTTTAAAAATCTGTCTCACCATAAGTAACTACATACCTACAGTATTTGATTTCATGAAACTAGGCCAGCATCTAATAATTTCTAATACAAAGAGAATTCCATGGCTAACTCAGGGCAAATACAATGGACTCTTAATTTTCTATAAGCAGGTATTTAAAAAAAAATGTGTAAAGCAACTGATACTGGGCATAAAAAGAAGTAAATGTTTAGTATTTATTATCACCATGAAATCAAAAGAGTACCCAAAGAAATTTTCTCCTTATTGAGAAGTTCTTTTAAAACACAAGGCTTCATTATTTTTCCCTTAACATTTAGCACTAAACAGTGAATATTTACTTAATGTTTATAAAATACAAAGCATTGACTGTAGTGTTATCAACCAGTAATATATTCGTCATGAAATATCTGAAACAGTATCAGCCTATTAATACAACTACCTGCCAGTCAAAACAAACAGCAATTCCAGTTCTTCTAACTGTAATGAGAGACTTGAGAAATGCAAAGAGCTGTTAAACAATACAACCATCTTCAGAACACACATTTAAGTCTGCAATACCACACCACATCAACATAATACCAGATTCTAGAAAACCGTGCTCGTGTGGTGTGAGTAATGCCAGGGAAAGAACCAGCCCTGCAAAAAGGCAACTTCCAAAGTCCACATAGTGTTTGTGGGAAAGACAAGATCAGTTATTCCTCATACAGCAAATCACACCCTATCATTTCCAGTAATATGGATACAGCAGCTCACTGACATTTATATCTTTATATCCCAAATAATAACAACCAAAGTACATTTTCTTTTTTAGGGGTTAAGGGTGGTTGGGGGGTGGGGTGTGTGTTCTGATTCTTTACATTAACAAAACATGAAGGATTTGGCATTTATTATGACCACAGAAATTTCATCTCAGACAACACAAATTTAACTTCAGACTAAATCTTCTCCAGAATGCCTTGGGAACTAACATTTATTTACAATTTAAATTGATCGGTGATGCATGTGCAATGACCCTACTGGGTTCTGTATCAATATTATCTAGACTTATTCTAGACTCACACACAAATTATTCCAACTTGACTATCTTGGTTATGTCATAGTTCTTTCTCTGCATCATGTTTCCTTTTTTTTTCTTTTTTAATTTTCTTTTTTTTAGATTATTTTTATTGAGACTAAAGCTCATAAAACCATTCCTTGTTTAATTTTTCTCCCGTCTCATATATTGAACAGATCACAGATACTTTAGGAATGTAAAAGGCTTTACTTTTTTTGCCTAAGTTCTAATTCCTCAGTCATAAGATTTCTCTTGTCTTGCATCCCCTGCACCTCCAACATCTTGAACTCCTAAAACATCACAGCAGACCCTAGACAAAGGTGGCTCACCTTGTGTTCACATCTCCTGACACCCCTGCAGTGCAACCATTCTATGCACCAAGCCTACACACACATGCACACAATGGGCAGGCTGATACCCTTCTGAGTACACATACAGTGCTTTCTGCCTCCTTTTAGTCTAGATGGGAGCAAACCTTTATATATAAAGAAATAAAATCCAGTCAGTTCAAGCTGTTCAAAAATTCATTGTAAATATAACACTTACAGCTTCCGACTTTGCATTGAAAAGCAGGATAAAAATCAAAGGACAAGAGATTACACTGGTTCCATTGTTTCTTATCTTCCAAACTTCTATATTAAACTATTAAACTCCATGTTTTTATGATAATCAGCTTTACAGCATAATTTGTCTTGAGTCAACTGGTTTACTGCCATGAAACCAGTGTATAATTAGCCTAAAATGTACAAGCCACAAGTCCCTGTAATTGGACTCTTCTATCTTATCCCCTTTGTATCAGAGAAAAATCTCTTTCATGCAGATATTTCAGTAAAACATAGATGTAAGTAGTATAAACAATGCATGTGATCAAGGAAGAAGCAAGTACAACCCAAAAAATGCATGTACAGACCATCAAGCACATTCTTTTGAAGCTGGAAATCAAGAAGGAGGGATGGAAGAAGCAATTACCACAGAGTAGTAATGAACCATTTTCATTTGTCTCCTGATTTCCAGCTGAAAAATTTGGGAAAGTGCCAAAGCATTCAGGATGTACTAACAACACCCTGTATTAGGCCTAAACACATTCAGCTGCATATTTGCTCCTGACTAAAGCTGGTGTCAGAGTATCCAAAATACATCTCTAACAATGGAGTGGGTTGCTTGTTGGTAAAATAACAAGGTTAAAAGTCACCATTCCCAAACTCATTTTTGTACTTTAAAAAAAATAACATGTAATAGTCACTATGTGTCAATACTTAAAACCCTGATGAGAATTTAAAAAATAAGTTAATCAGCCAATTATTAAATATAGATGTTAATCTCTTTGCATTTAGGGAGCAGTAACTAATTAAAAAAAAAAAGTATGCAAATCTATCATCACAGGGGGAAAAAATTTAAACAGAGAAAAAAATACCACTAAATGGATTTACTCAAAACAGCTTTCACCTACATAAAATTAATTAGGGTAGTTACAAATACTGGTTTCACTTTTCTATTTAGAATAGCCAGACCAGCAACCCACAGGAAGGCACAAAGTTTGATGCAGTCCATGCTGAGATGCAGTTCCTGGTAGGGTCACAGTTCAAGCAGGGACAGTAGAGCACATGCCAACACCTGAACTACTGCCAGTATACCGAAATAGAAGTTCTGACTAAATACCTCATCCAGTTTTGACCAGAGTAGCAACCACACTGGTTTTGGAAGTCAAAGCAAACATCATCATTTGCTTTAAAAAAAAAAAAATAGTATTTTAAAACCACTTAATCCAAGTTAGTATTTGAAGTAGTTTCAAATCAGACTTTAGCTCTTAACTGGCAGGTATCTCTAATCTCCAGGTTTATCTTTCCACATTTCTCAGTGTTCCTAAACACAAAAGATTTTAGCGGTCTTGATAGTTCCATCAAAAATCCAAACACTTCCAAAAAAAAAAAACCTACGCTGGCTCAGCATCGGAGTCAATCCAATCAATTTCTCTAAAGTCCAGAGCACTAGAAAATACACTCCAAATGGTTATACTTACAGATAGCTTGTGTCCAGCAGAATAACTGCAAAAGCATTTGCACATCACTGAACTAAGTTAATAGGTTTGTTTTGCATTCAGTACCCTTAGTCAGCAGTACTCTAATCAGAAGGGGGCACACACATGTACAGAAAAAACAAAGAAGTCCAAAACTAACAAGAAGAAATCAGAGGGAAAGATTAAAAGTGAGATATGGCTTGCTTTTGTTAAAATGCAAGAGAAAAACACAAGTTCATTTCACTGACACTGTTATGTCTCTATATACATTATCTACACTTTTTTAACATTTCTTCTGCTGGGGTCCTCAGCAGCAGAAGCTGCAAGGACACCCAGGGAGAAAAGGGAGAAAAGGAAGAAAAGGAAACTTTCTGGGTAAGCAGAGAGGCCATTGATTTAGATAGCATCTACAGCCTGGCACAAATTTCCTTCATTATTTCCTACTAACTGAGAATGAAATATTAAATGCTTTCTGGGGCATATCTTTGATATAGCCAGTAAAACAGTGAGTGGAAAAGTGCCTGCACTCACATAAACTCATTCAAACGAGGCACATGAGGCAGATTTTTGCATTACCTCCATTTCATATGCACGAAAACAATCAGCCTTCAAGCACTGAAAAACTGCTCTTTAAAGTGCAGGTCAATAGCACTAATGTGATTTGTCAGATACTGAGAGGAGGGAGGTGAGCAAGGGATAGAAAAGCCTTTTTCCCATTTTGTCAGAAAAAAAAATAAATCCCATAGCAAAACACACACTAAGGTGTCCTACCTGGTCTGTCTCACAGGAGCAGCCAGGAGGGCATGGCCAAGTGTCAGCTGATCAAGTACAGTTGAAAATCAACTGTGTGATAGACCCCAATGGTCCTGTGGCAAGCCACTGGTCACAGAAAGGAAATCCTCACTTTCAGTTCTGACTCTGACTTGTCAAAGGGCTACACAGATATAGGGGAAGTGACCAGACCAGCTATTACTAGAGTTTTGATATAGCTATAAAAAACTCATTTTAAAGTACTGAACAAAATTCAGTGCAAAATAACTTACTGGATTTATGAACCTTCTCTTCCTGCACAAACATGTGGCTAATAACAGAACCTTCTGTTGTATTATTAGATGGGGAAAAATAATTATACTACGTGTTTAATGGTGGGAAAATAAACACCATGAAGTAAAAATATAGATAATATAATAAAATACATAGCCAAATTTTTGTCTGAAAATAAATACGTTTATTAGGATTATTCTCCAAAATGTAAAGCCAAATATTAGACAAATGGAGATTTAAATCCTTATCAGCTACAGAGCCATATATAAAGATGACAGATCATGATGTTTACAGGGGAAATATGGACATGCCGCATCTCATTTTCCATAGTGTGAATTCAAGGCTTTCAGATTCATAAGTCTCAGTGGTATTGCTGCTATGACTAATCCATTGTGTCAATTAGTTCATTCTCATTATTTGTTTCAAGAAAGTTACCACTATCTTCTTTAACAGAAGCAAGTTGCAACAAAGTTTGGGGCTTTTTTTGCTTGTTGGGTTTTTTTTTGTGTTGTTGATTTTTTTGTTTTGTTTTGTTTTATTGTTTTGGGGTTTTTCCCTATTCTAGGTGCCAGCTCATCCCAGACACTGAATATTTTATTGTTCATCAGAAGAGGTATGTTCCTTCAGACAATGACCGTGATGTAAAAGCACAGAAATGTACATATTGGTACACACTCCTCTCTCTCTACAGGTCTGATCCACAATCCAATTCCTCATGATCATAAAGTCTGTTCTGTGGGGAGTTAAAAAGAATTTCTACACATGGACTACCAGGATGTGACATGAAAAAAAAAGTTCACAGATGTGACTGTATCACTGCATTTCTGTTCGAAGTTTTCTTCTTACCTTTTATGTCAGGATTAGAACACCTTTCAGCAGAACCATGAAAAATTCAAATTCTTGATTACAACAACCTAGAAATTATTTTTTCAGGTAGATGCATTTTTGTAATAGCCAAAATCTTAACATTAAAACCATTGCAATAACATCCATTGCAAGAGTTTAAAACACTTGTAAAATGCTGCATTCTAAGTGGCTCCATCCCCAAGGCACAAGCAGATCAGCCAGCAAATCAACTACTATGATTACAGTACTCTTCTAACTCCAAATCCAAACCTTTATTTTTAAAGAAACATGAGTTTCATTCACTAAGTTTCTTTATAAGATAAAAAGGCTTTAAGACTCGATAATACAAGAAACTAAATATGCAAAAAACCACTTACTTTTGCACTACCAGAAAAAATAACCAAAAACCAGGTAGGAACCAAAAGAACATATTTAGCAAAGAACTACTAGTATTTTAAAAAGAATACAGCATGCTCTACCTTTGTTTCTTTCTCTGTACACACACTTTTCAATTTCTTCCAGTGGCAAAACTACCTCACAAAACTATAAATATTAAACTGAAAATGCAAAATATTTATGAAGTCATTAAACCTCACCTCTGGATTTTCTGACAGCCACTGCAATATTTTTCTAATGTGGAACATTCCTGATTATATTGGCTTATGCCTGTGAACTTCATAAAAGTCTGTGCAAAAGCTAACTATCCTCATAAAAGCCAAGAAAACAACTCTCTTTGTTGCACTGAATAAAACACTGTTTATTTTTTAACCTGACTAGATCTCTAGTACAAAAACAGATCTGATTCTTAATGTAAACAATGGACTTCCTATACCAGCTTGTTACTGAAACAGAGTTTAAAACTGTAAGTAATTTGAAGTATTTATTTCTAAAAATACTACTTAGTTGTTATTATTATAAATAAACTTAGGCCATTGGTAAAAAAAAAAATTAGAGACCAGTCCCAGTTTTTCCTCCACACACCAAACTACTGTTTCTTGAGTATAACAGTTTGAGAGAGCAAGCACCATGGTTTTTTTTCCCCCTGGGTCTTTCACCTAGCAACAAGAAATAGAAAAAAATGTAATCGTTTATAGGGACTGCATGAAAAATGCAAATGCACAAATCTGCCATAGGAACTCTAATCTAATACACTGCTTCTACTTTAATCTCTAAGTATTTATTCAGACTCCAATACTCTCTCATGGCAACAGTATTATCATATAAACATACAAAAGACAAGAATGGAAAAGAACAAATGTGACCAAGTGACTTTGCCCCTCCCAGCCTTCAGGTATTTTCTGATTCCACATCCTCAAAGTTAGTCTATGGTATATTCACTTTTTCAATGACCCCAAGAAGCTGCATTGGAAGCTAAGAGACTTTGGAAGCTATCAGAATGCTGAAGCATTATTACACTCTTTCCCCTCAAAGACAATCCCAAACTAAGCTACAGTGGCACCCAAAATTTGAACGTCCAGCAGCTGAGGGAATTCTAAATTCTCCTTGCACAAATGGGTTCCACACATCAATACTGCTGTCCCTAAGCAGCTGGCAAATGCCCCACAGGGTCAGGCCAAAGGTGTGTCCAGTGCAGTGCTGCATCTCCAAGAGCAGCTAGAGATGAGCCTCAGGAATACCACAGGTTTGCCACTTTCTGTAGCTCTTGAACCAGAGATGCTGGATGGCAATGTCTCTGAAGCCTCCTTACTGAGCTGTTGCCCGTGAATTAGACAGACTCCCTTTCTGATGGGATCTGTCACCATTAGCCTCCACTACCTCACACCACAGCTAGTTCACTGCTGCTTGGATATCATTGTGTTTCAAGCTTCTCTCTCTACTTGTATTGCAGGAATTAACAAATGACAGTTCCCAAATGCCATATTGCAATTTCCTAAAATTCAGCTGTCTTCCCCACACACAGTCTGTTCCTCTCCATCATGAAGAGTTCATGGCTTTATTTCTTCCTCTTACTCTATTTATCCACCTCCTAGTGACTACTCATCCATCCCTACTCTCAAATAAAGGTTTGAGAAAAGGGAAAAGGCTCAGTCATTTGCTGCAATGTAACCCACTTGGAAAAGTTTCAAGAGGAAAAAAAAATTTGAACATCTAATATTAAAAAAGTGCATTTCTCAGCCACCTGGCTTACACCTGATGTGATGGACAAAAGCTAACATTTGAAACAAAAAGGTCTAAGCAACTAGCTTGGATACACATGGGGTAATATCATTCACTAGTAGTCAATAAAATGAAATA
Organism: Passer montanus; assembly: GCF_014805655.1. Taxonomy (NCBI): domain Eukaryota; kingdom Metazoa; phylum Chordata; class Aves; order Passeriformes; family Passeridae; genus Passer; species Passer montanus. Next base: position 9,069,505 of record NW_024367819.1, on the reverse strand, counting down.
TTTTTCTGGTTCTGCCACCTGGCTTACACCTGATGTGATGGACAAAAGCTAAAATTTGAAACAAAAAGGTCTAAGCAACACTAGCTTGGATACACATGGGGCAATATCATTCACTAGTAGTCAATAACATGAAATATTTTTCTGGTTCTAAAATAATTTTTCTTTAATTACTTTTCAGAGATACACCCACATTTTCATACACATTCACAATGGCCATCTGATACAGTTAACTAGATGATTACCTATCTTATTTCTGTAGTTAGAAACAGTTAGTGACGGTTTTCTGTTTCAGAACTAAACAGATACAAAGAAACAGGATTCAAGCTTAATTTTCAAGATCTTCAGTGCCTTGCTAAGGTCAGAGACTATTTCATCTTTTTTTTCTGGGCACTTGCTCAGAACCATTCCATACTACATTGAAGCACTTCTTTGTGCACACCTCTGTTCATATATGGGACTATTACTTACTACAAAATTATATAATGTTCAAATTCCTCCTCCTTTTTCATGGCAAAGGTGCTAAACAAATGCATTATGTTTCTCTTTCTTTGAATCCCACTCACAACAAATGGTTCTCAAAAAATGTTTCCTCTTTTTTGTTTCCCTTATCCCAAAACCTATTTCATGATCTATTTTATGAACAGAATTACTTATGTATTTCATCAGGTACAAAAAAACCTAACTAAAACAAGCTGAAATTCAGATGCTGTTTTCCACTCCTTTCTTATGATCAACACCATTTTGCCAAGTGAACAAATACAGTGAGGTACAAGTCAGCAAAAGAAGTCATCATAGCAGTTTACCACTGATTGGAAAAATATTAATAGCCTTAGTCAAATCAGTCATTAACTCTTACTGATTTGGAGGGTGATATAGCATTAATAATTCAATAAAAAACACATTGAGTAATAAAAGCTTAGGCTTATTTATTTAACCAATTAGATCATTTTTGGCAGCATCCCTGCTTTTGAATAAATCATGCCCATTCTTCAATTAATCATGAGAATTGAAAACTACAAATCTGCAGTCTCTATCTCCCAGTCGAAGAGATACATTGCTTAAGAAGCCCAAAAGATTGAGGGAGAAAATAAGAATAATTTACATTCTCTGTGGACAAAGAGAGTTGGCACTGGAAGATGTGCTAATTAGCAAAGCTTGGCTACTGATGCTTAACGATCTGTTCCTCATGCACCACTTTCCCAATCCACTGAGAGACAGGTACAAATTGCACCTATAAAAGTTATAATCCATTAGCATGCATATGAGGTGCATCTTGTTACCACTAATGTTCAACAGTCCCCTCTAATCTATGAGAGTGGCAGAAAGATGCAAATGTTTAACTAGAACACTATACTGAATTACCCTGCATGTCATTTATTAACAGCTTTATTTTATTCAGAAACCTCACTGTGACAAACCATTACCACCCTGGCAGTCTAAAGTCAAGGGCCAGGGGGGTTCAGTGTTTTGAATGTTTCAGTTTTGATGTTTCTACAGGGAATCAGTGCATTTTTCACAGTCCATATAAACTCTTAATTCTCTACTTTAAATTCTAAATTCCTTAAAATACTATCCAATTCAAAATTCCTGTTTTGAGTCTCTTTTTACCAAGCCAAACTCACCAGAGAGCATCGTTAACTGGAGTTACAAGCTGAATGCTCAATTTTATATCTTCCAGATATAATATCAGATATATCCTGAGATTCAGATTGGCTCTGCTTTTTCTGACAAAAAACCAAAATTAGCCATTACAAATCTAACAGTCTGCTTCTATCTGATAACTAAAGTGGCTTTAGCAAACGGATGAAAGAGAAATATAAAAGATGGCCATCACTTCCTCAACTCATAATGAAGTTGTGTTCTTATAATTAAGTCTTCTGACATTTAAACTAGGATTTCATATTAAAAAAACAGAAGGTGATGTTTATTTAACTTTTAATATTAGACATCCCAGAAGTAATGCTTCACGTGTTGAAAAACAATCTTTATAATGATTATTTTCAAAAGAAAATTTCACCTTCATTAAACAGACTAAGATGTGTCAAACTTGCTTTTGAGATAAATCAATGAATGCTAACTCAATGTAGATCTCATATATAGACCTGAAAAACAAGAGTAAAGTCAAAGAAAGAAAAAAGACACCCACAACAAAAAACATCGAAGATATCTACATTGTTTTCCCCCATTTTTTTTTTTCAAAATAAACTAGAATTAGACCACAAAACTATTTTGTATTATTTTAATCCAGTAAGGTTCCTAATTCTGGTTCAGGAGATGGGGCATTAAACTCATTTTAACTGTCAGTATCTCATTTCTCTAGCATTTTGGGGCCTTAACAGGTTTAGGCCAGATTTTTTTTGTTGTTGTTCTTTTTAAGTAAACATTAAGTATTTCAACACTGTCACTTTCGAAATCAGCACTTTCAAGAAGGTATGCTTATACCACATCCATATCTAATCACCTATCCACACATCCCAGTTTTCTGAGGGGAAACATCTGAGCAACTAGCATGAACTTTTTGGTCTCTGCAACTGAAAACATCCAAACTTCTAGACATTTACTTCGACATGCAGAGGGAATCAGCTTTAGAGACAGAAATGCTTCAGAGACAGAAATACTTCCCCAAATTAATGAACACTTCATTTTTTTTAAAAATTATCTTCCTATTTAAAATTAATCTGTTTTTCTCATTAACTATTCAATCAGCCCTTTGCTAAAAATTTGGTATTACTAACAGTTGTGAGTTTTGGTTGGCTTTTGGGGTGTTTTAATTAATCCCCTGTGCAAGAAGAGGCAGGAAATGCTTCAAATCCTAAATGTATAGAAGAAGGACTTGGTACTTTTTGAAACTTCATCTCAGAACAAGAGACCCATACATATTCTACACCCAAAATTTCTCTTCTCTAATGAGGATTTTAGAAGATAGAGAGTGTGAGTTCTGAGCAAGGAGAATGTAAAAAATGAACAGATTCTTATCAGTAAACTCAGAGCAGGAGCACAACACACTTGCAATTCCACAACCCTGACATGTCAGCAAAGGCCTGAAATGTAGCAAACATTTAACTGGTCACAGAAATAATATTCCTACTGTTATTTATTGTTCAAGCATCTAGAAAGTATGTTACATGGTTCCAATACAAAACCCAGGACCACATCAGAAGGCAGAATCTTTGAACTAAGACAAAAAGCAAAATACAAAAAGCAAAGAGCTGAATAAATAGCACCATGGTGACAATATACTTGTATAGTCTCTCAAGCCACCAAAGTACACAGGTGTTTTAGGAGATACCTTTGGCTTTTAAATTTGCTCTCTTCATCTCTATGATGAAGTCAATGTGGTTCTAGAATTGATGTTCAGCATCTGTTCTCCTAATGATGATGATTCATTCTGTCCTGTTTCCCAATGATACCCAGTCTGCATACATCCTGTGAACAAGTAACTGAAGTTTTCAAGCCACCAATACCATGTGTTTTTTCCCCTTTCCACGTCCAAAATACCTCCCTTCCCATTCCTGTTTCTCCTCACCACCCAATACTTCCTATTCTGCAGGGATCCTATTACATGCCATAAGTGGAACAGGCATACAGGGTTTTCTTCCTTCTCTCCTTTAGCCATTAAGGGAAGGGAAATATAAAATATATAATCATAATGATTACTTGTAGAAGCACTGATTAATCTGGATGTGATTTGGAGATGTTTCTTTTTCTTATTATCAGAAAAAAAAAATAATTACTTCAAGTAAGCAGTAACTGTCCATGCATGAAACAAACCTTCAACAACAAAATTACTTTTAGCTGAAGAAACATGGTAGCTTGCACTCCAGAATTCTGACAGAACTGGCTCATGAAGTCACTGGTGTGACAGCAAGGAGTTTTAACGTACCTATCAAGACAATCACAAACACTTCAGTGGAAAAAAATGGTGAGTGGGAAACAAAAAAACACCATCTATCTCAAGTCAAACAGGAGCAAAAAAAGTGAAGCAGCCCAAAATCAGAAGCTGTCAGGCACCAAGGGAGCTACTTTCTTTCAAGATGGAAGATTGCTATGAACCAGAAGAGGAATAGAAGCCTAGAAAGGACACAAATGTGAATAAACCAAAACCATTCAAACATGCACGTGTAGGAAATTTAAAGAAAAATACATTCCATGCCTTAGAGAGAAGGCAGGGAACTCTTTAGTATGGAGTAGAATTTGCAGATATTTTCTATAAAACACTGCAGCAATCACATAGCTTTATCTATTAGATGCAAAATCTATTCTGAATAATATGAACTTTTCCTTCAGATTTCTACAAATGCATACTGTGAAGCCTCACAACAGGAATTCTGCCTGCAGATTTGCTCTAACAAGTTTTTGCAGCCCCACACCAAACTCTTCTCAGCAGTTTACAGCGCTGGCACAGAAGCTACAGCATGTCCTGCCCTGCACTCATCACTTAATATTCCATAAAATCACGATATTTTCCAGCTTGGAAATGTGGGATGACCTAGTTCAATGTTCTGCTCAAAGCAGGGACAACAGTGAATTTAGTCCAGGCTGCTCAGGGCTTCATCCAGCATGGTCCTGACAGCCTCCAAGAGTGGAGAGCTCACACTGTCTCTCAGCAACAGGTTCCAGTCCTTAAATAACTTCATAGTTTGTTTCTTTCCTCCACTCAGAATTGGAAGCTCCATGCTTCAATTTAGAACTCAGCTCTCACTTTTTCTGCACGTATGTCTGCATGTCCTAGGCCTCCTCACAGCACCTCCTCTGCAGTCTGCACAACTCAAGAAGAACTGACCCAGCCTCCTCCCTCCCTTCCATGCTCCAGTCCTCTGACGGCCTCACTGCCTGTCCGTGGATTCACTCAAACTTACCAGCATTCTTGTGCCAGGAGAGCCAAAACCTGGCACAGGACTCCACACATGGTCTAATAAGTGTCAAATAATAGGGAATAATCACTTCACCTACTGGCTCTACTCCCATTGATGTAACCAAGAACATTGTCAGGGCACAAACCTGTGTTTAGAGTTCTGTCAACCCACCCCCAGATGAATTAACTCTAAGCCATCTTAGTTGCATTATGATTTTTGTCCTCACAATTATACTGATCTATATATTCATCCAGATACTCCCAAATGCAAAATTGATACCCTGAACTACAGCTGTGAACTATTTAATGAAAACTATTTCACATATGAAAAAACAGGCTGGCTAAGACAACAAAGAACACATTTAGTTTAGAAAGAGCTACTTGAATACAAAAGCTAACCAAAATACAAAGATATAGTATTACAAATAAATCAAAAACTTTACACAAATCAACAGGCACTCTGAAATTGATTTTTCCACTTTTATGGTACTAGGATTGTTTTGACCACAAATTTCAGAAATTAAGCCAAGTTACCATATTATCACTTCCTATGACTGTAGCACCTTGCAGTTCCAGTCAGAGTCAGATTTCTCAGCTGCAGAAGTCTTTTCAAATTAACTTTTAAGTAATCATTCACAAGAGTCCATAAATTTTAAAATTTTTCACAAAACTTCTGGTGAGCTATGTGTGCATAAATCATTAAGTAGTTCCAATTTTTAACTCTCCTTTCATGTTTGACAAGCTCTGGAGAGTTTTGTTATCCCACTTGAAAATGCAGCAATGTCAGTATTCCAAAGAATGTCAAAGCATGGGGACATCTGAAGTCATCAACAATTTAACAAACGTGCAAACATATTCTGAGGACTAATAGATAAAAAATGTGATGGACTAAACTATTGCTTTCAAGACATCCAAGCAATTTCTTAATTCAATTAATTGAATACATTTAAATAATAAGCTTAAATCAGTACATATAATATTTTGTCTTTATTTTAGCATCCTGCAGTTCACTGGAACATAACAAGCATTAATTAATCACATAAAGAGAATAAAAATTACCCATATGAATGCTGGGATAATTCACTATGCTTACAATTTGAATTACAACATTTTTGATAGGAAGTGCACTAGCTTCCAGTCTCTAGGCTAAATATTTAAACTTGCAAAGTTTGAATTCCATACTCCTGAAAAATTAACTTGACAAACACAGACAGCTTTCACAGTAAATTTTCACACTGACCAATAAACTTCAAACAAATCACAATCTCGGTCTCAAAAGTGTTGACATAAAAAAAACACCATCAGACTGCAAATACTGTTTTTTAAAAAGTAAGTACTACTTTTCTGTTATTTTTCTTAAACTAGACTCTAAACATTTAAACATACAGCATTCTTTGAGTACATTAAAACCAAATAATTTTCAGAGGTCTGTATTGCCAGAACTACTACTCCACAATTTCAATGCCCGTATATCATGTTATATGAAATAAGTGACTCTTACTCCAGGCAATTTTTATCTCTCTGACACCATGAACCTGTGAGGAAAGATAAGAACAACCTGGCCAATCGGAAAAGAAGGAAAAGCACTGCAGCTTTGTGCTCTCCTTCCAAAAGTGAGCCCACTCCAAAGCAGATCTCAGATGAGCTTCTGTTCATGTTACTGGCAATCTGGAGGCATAGACATGGAAAGAAGAAAAGCTGAGTGCTGAAATTATGACACACTGCAGCCATGAGGAAATATTTGCAGGTTCCCTTTGATTAAAATGCAATGAGAACTTTGTATTTAGTTCTAAAATAATTGTGTGCTTGTAACAGAGTAACACATCATAGTGAACTCTGGGATACACTTTCAGGCCAAACACATGCAAACAAAAGATGGTATCTACCCAAGCACAGCCTGATAGTGACAAGCATTCTTTGAAGTTCTAACCCAGCATTATCTCTGCAAGAAAAACAGAAAGAAAAACTCTTTTAACTGCATTTGTGAAGTCTTCTGTCTTCCAGAAAGTGTGCTCAGAAATTCAAAATCAGGGTTTAGTGGGGAAAGACTACTTTTGTGTGCATCACCTTAAGAAGTCGCTCAGTACCACCATGCAAGAAAAACACTGTACAAAAATCAAGCAAAGCAAGTAGAACAAGACGCAAAACTTATCCACTTAGGTCCTTGAGATGTAAAATGTTCTAACTGGAGAAGGAACACCTTAGATGCAGAGATGGAGGGTCCAGTGCCTCTGGGAAGCCAGCCACCTTCTGCCCTGGGCAAGGCTTGCCAAAAAGAAGCCCTTGAAAGTGGCAGAAACCCTCTGATCCTGAGCTACGCCAGCCAGGGCAGGGTAGGCGCCATCACTCACAAAGCCGCTGCTTGGCAAGTACAGCCTCAGAGGACACAGCTTGCAGGAACAACTGCCCCTCCCTGCTGCTTTTATCACCTGCAGGGTGCTCCACAAGTGGCCTTTACAGCAGCTTGAGGTGACATACAACAGCACAGCAACCGCCTCAGCCGGGGCAAGGGAGAGCAAAACGCTGCCCGGCAGCCAGGGCTGAGCAAGGGGAAGCGAGTGAGAAACACGGAGGGACACAGACACCCCAGGAGCAGCTGGATGGGCAGCTGGCAGGCAGTCATTGTAGCCATGATATTGTATGAAAAATCCTTTGCTAGGATTTTTCTCCTATTCTCGCTGAGAAGCCTCAGAAAAGAAATGTAAACAACTATCTGATGGCTGTGGAATGTGGTCTGGACATTGTTTACCAACAGGTGCATCTTAGATTGGTGCATGTTGGTTGTTTCTAATTAATGGCCAATCACAGGTGCAGCTGGCTCAGACTCTCTCAGAGTCAGGAGCTTTTGTTATTCATTCCATTCTTGTTCTTTCTAGCCTTCTGATGAATCCTTTTCTCTCTACTCTTTTAGTATAGTTTTAGTATATCATTTTAATAGAATATATATCACAGCATAATAAATCAGTTTATTCATTCCATTCTTGTTCTTTCTAGCCTTCTGATGAATCCTTTTCTCTCTACTCTTTTAGTATAGTTTTAGTATATCATTTTAATAGAATATATATCATAGCATAATAAATCAGTCTTCTGAAATGTGGAGTCAAGATTCTCATCTCCTCACACAAAGCATCGACCATAAGTCATGGCCAACCCACCACACATCCATGGTAAACACCCCTAGACCAGCTGAAAGCAATGCTGAAAACACTACACCACACTCAAATGTTGCTGTTCACCCTTGTGGGTCATCATCTGTACATATGCAAAGGCAGAGAGATGTAATATCAAATTACCAACTGAAAACACTACACCACACTCAAATGTTGCTGTTCACCCTTGTGGGTCATCATCCGTACATATGCAAACGCAGGCACACAGGTGTAATATCAAATTACCAGACAAGAAGATAATTTCAGGTTTCTTTGTAAAGCCATCAGAGTTTTGGGAAATGGTGTGGCAAACAGCGCTGGTTTTTAAAGGATATATCCCAATTTTACAAATTTAGAGATTAATTAGAGTTCCTTGCTCTTATTAGAAATAGAGTGGATATAAAAGTACAAAAATTGATCAGAGATTCAAGGTCACATATAACGTTTGAAACTATATCAAATTCATTAGATCTCAAACAAATAAGCACTTTGTTTGCAGCCCACCTTCCACATTTTCCCAAGTATCTCTTTTTAAAAGATATTTTGTTGATTTGTGGGGTTTTTTAAAATAACAACCCTATTTGTTTCCTTCTTCCCCTCCTCATTTCTTTAGCCTACCACTAGCAAAGCCCATCATCCAGTATCATAAATACCATTAACTTAAAATTAAATAAGGCTTTGATTTCAAGAGAAGATTACTCTTATTTGTATTACAAACAACATTTGTTGTGCCCTCTAACAAACCTGCTATTGCAAAGGAATTCCCAGCCAAACTAGTAAGCTACTCCTACAATGCTCCTAGAGTCCTCACCAAGTCACCCAGTATGATAGTACTTGGCTGCCAAAAATATTTTGGGAATTACTAACATGCTGTTGGGTCTCTTCAGTGCAGGAACATCTGCTGCCCAGTGTAGGGAGGGAAGAGATTGGAAATGCTGAGACCCACCAAACATTTCTGACACAACAGGGTAAGAAAAATTTCTCCCACGAGAAAGAGCAATTGGTTTTAGTCCTGTGTATCCCAGGCCAGGCATTCCCACCACTTTTTAAACTAATTTGGCTGTTACTAGCCTGAACCCTAAACATCTCAGCAAACAATAATTTATACTTTCCACTACCAAGTATTTCAATTAGTAAAAGAGACTTCATGGAGAAATGTATTGAGTAACTGCCCATGCAGTTTGAAGAATGTTGCACTATCATCTACAAACACAACCGTCTCAGAAAATAACTCCATCATCTGCAACAACTGGGTATTGGCAGTCATATCAGAATTATGACATAAGCCATCAGTAGATATTTATTAACTTTACTAGTCCAATAGATAAGATTTTTTTAAGGCATTAATTTAAATTTTACTTAATATAGGTTTCCTTTAATGTATTTTATATTGGGAACAAAATAATATTTCATTGCATATTATTTAAAAGCTTATTAAAAACCTGTCAGCACTTGAGTTGAAGTGACTTACTAATTAGAAATTCTTCAACTGTTTCTTTAAAGTCCATTGGAATACTGTTAACAGTTAAGTACTTTTAAAAAGATGCCTAAAAAGTTCCTATGTTACTAACATTTTATTAAAATTTAATCTGCAAGGAAGTTGAGAGGGGCAGAAAAACAAGTTCATTTTGTTACACAGAAAACTGATTCCCTTCACCCCACCTCCCTCCCAAGCTTGGGTCCAAATGACCATATTAAGATTTAAATTTAATTGAGTAAAATAAAAGTGTTCACCCCAGCCATGCAATTATAATTTAAGAATATTCACACTACATCTGAATGTTCTACTATGTATTCATGGAACAATTTATACAAATTAGTTTTGTATCAGCTTCAGTATTTTGGAATATTAAAAAGGGTTCTACTAACAAAAAAGATGCAGTAGAGGAATGGGAATGCATTTATTAAACATATTAAACATATATTTCCTTTACATTAGGCAATTTGTTCCTGAATGCTTTTTGAGACAACTGTATACAAACAAAAAAACATTAACTTAACTACACATATCAAAATACACAGTGACTTTATAAAACCTATGTTCCTACTATTCTCAAAGTCTTAATTGCTCATTAATTTTTATTCAGTGTCATTGGTAATTTTAAGTACTGAGACAACAACTCAAATGCTACCAGGTCCTTCATCATGGCCAACGTAATGAGCCACTCTAATTTATCTATACTCTTACAAAACATGACAAAAGGTCTATATAATCTGCCCTTTATAGACAACCTCTTTAGAGATTTTGTCTAATCCCCACTATCAACATCTCCCAATCTTTAACAGACAACGTCTGCATTCCAATTTCATACCTCTTTGAGGCAATTTGAGTTGACAATGTTAAACTTTGTAAAGTAAAAATTCTAAGAACACAGGAATTACCTTAAGGAATATACTTGTTTTGTCTTCCAATTGAAAGTATCAATATGAAAGTATGATTTATTCCAAGAAAGCTGATAACACAACTCAGTAAGAATGATAAATGAAGACTGCGTTTATTACACCAGCCTAACGTCTTTTGTTGCAGAACAGTGTCATGTTTCATAACAATAATTATAAATTTCAGGTCACTTTAGCTGTTCAAGGTTATACATTTGTGACAGCCATCTAGTTGTGTTTTGATAGAAATCACAAGTGCAATATTGTGTCTAAAGGTTCCAAAATATTGTTAGTGTATGCTAATTTTACTTTTAAAGTAAAAAAACTAAACCGGAACTTTTGAAACAGCATTTCCTAGAAAATGTTCATAACAGCAACAGCTGGGCTGATAATTAAGTGCATTTTTAAAAAATGCATTTCTATATCTGTTAGTTATATTTAGGATAAATAAATAAGTGCCTGCATTTCAAGCTATGAAGTTACAATGGCTGCAGTGCAGCTGTCTGCACAGGATCCCTCACTGGCTCGAGCCAGGCATTCTGGCACTGGAATATTAATACCCAGCTTGGCAAACTAGCATGAACAGAGAGTGTCAAATAGGATAAGTGGGAGGTTGGGGGCATAAGGGATATGGAAGATGGCATCTATTTTTAAGAGATGGTTAGTTTAATTATCTATGAAATTATTGATCCTGAGTTAGGAAGCAGCTGAGCAAGTGTTTTAGAGAATGCTGTGAGCAGCCAGCTCGTGATTAAAGGAACACTCATGCCCTCAAAGGAAACTGGAAAGCAAAAAGTACTTTGGCAGTTGGGAAGTGCACTTTCAGTAGAATAGAAACAAAAACTTAAAATATTCATGTCTGCATGTGCCAAGTCTGCAGTAGATTTTTTTTCATACAGGAAATTCCACATGACTTTAAATACAAAATTTTAGAAATATTTTCCTAGTTTTCTCACTAAATTTCCTCAAAAAAAGTAATGTTGAAAGATGTTCTATGTTGTACAGACAAGTATTGGCCAAACAACTAGTTCCTGGTCAAATCATTTTCCCATGAACCACAGAATGTGCACACAGGTGTTTTGTGCACCAAAGGAACATAATAAATATTTATGTTCTGTGAAACAGAATAAGAGTTTAGACCCAAAAATGTCATCAGCTAGAAATCCAAATGTTTAACCTCATTCTATAAGAGAATCCCCTTAATTTTATTTTCTATTTTTTTAAGGTGAGCTCCTTTAACCAGGGACTCAGTTCTGAGTAGTAGTTCAACACCTATGACTCCAGGTAAAGTTACTCCAAGCTCCTGTCAACATCACTTTTCCAGTCTCTTTATGTGAACACACAAAATTAACAAGCAGTAAAGAAGTAATTTCAGTTTGAATTATAAACCAAATGCTGCTATTCCTCACTCCCTAAATAACCATAAACTGAGCTGTGACTCAAAATTCACAAGGCAAATCTAAGATACAGAGTAAACATAGTTCCTTATCTGCAACCTTCTATGGCCAAAGTCTCACTTACACAGCAAAAGGCTGCACACTTATCCTCTTCTAACAGAGGGCAGGGCTTGTTTACACAAGGAAATGCCCACACACTTCTGTGGCTATGGTTATTGTGGAACTTCTTGTAAATAGATCAGAAAAAATGTTCCTTTCTCCTCACTTGCTGCTGCTATTTGCCAGTGGAAAGCCTTGGTCAATTTGCTTAGGGCAGCATTTCACCAAACTTTCTTTTCAGAGTTTATCCATGCTGCAGACATACCAATTGAGCTTTCTGTTGGTTAGCATAGGTATCAATAGCAGAAAAGGCATGAATCTGATCACATCCCAGCAAATTAAACTAGGGGTGAAGCTCAAGTCACCAATGTTTCCAACCCATCAGTCCCTGAAATAGATATGGGAAAAGCAGCCTGGGAATATATGTGTGCACATCACTCAGACTCCCCCATAGCCACAACTCAGTACCTGGAGAAGTCGGATTTGGCAACTCAGCACGACCCACTAGTAATGAACTGTTACTTAATCTATTACTGAGGGCCATCTTTACAACTATTTTCATTTTATTAATGTGTGCTTAAACACTAGTTCTCAAATATTATGATTAGTGGCTCCTTTCAAACTCAGAATATTGTATGATTCTATATAAATTAAACACATTAGGCAGAATAATGTATTACACAAAGGAACTATGCCACAGGTCCTGAGACAGTAGTAATTCAACCAAAGCCAAATTTGAATACTTGGCTCCTCTCTCAACATTTATCTTAATTATTTTTCACTTTGGAAAACCTGTGTTTGTATTCCTTCATGCACAAACGTTCAAGACATACTTTGAGAGCACAGGCAGACTTTTAAGTTAATGATTAATAGTGAGTAATAAATATGTGTGCAGTAGAAAACTACAAGCCTTTATACTTGGAGGGTCATTTTGGTTACTTCCAAATTACTGATCCTTTCCTGTTTCATTAAAAAGCTTCAGGAAAATCTTGATCCCAACCTTTTCTGCCTTTTTGCCCTATAAATTCAGGAAGAATGTACAAGTTGCTACTTTGAACTTAAAATTAAATCATTCTCACTTGGAGATATTTTGCACATTCAGAGGGTTAAAATGCCTTCTCTGTGAAGTACAAAGTGGGGTAAACCCTCACAATCCATGTAGTTCAAGCACACACTTCTAGATATGCCAGACCCAACATGTTAATTGCCCATTATCCAATCAAGTATACATTCATTCATTGCATCAACAAAATTTTACCTCAATACACTACTATATTTCACCTGCACATTCCCAAGCTCTAGTATTTTTTTTTAATTTCACAATTACAAATAGCTTTTTCCTTGAAGGACACAAAATCAGGTTACTTTTGTGCTAAACGGCTATCTTTGACACATGGCACTACAAAAGAGTCAATAAAAATGATTTTTATATAAACAGATTTAGGGGGGTTTAAATTTTTTCTTTTGCCCTAATCTCCCTCAAAAATCACTTTATTCATTTCAACATGCTTTTGTTTTATAAAATAAAGTGTCAAAGACTTATATTTGAAAAATTCTATTTGAAAATGTCTAAATAAAGCCCTATTTTGACTATCTAGTTGCAGAACAATTGCTTAAATTTTTTAGGTTTTGTATGATAAAAAACCAAAAAATAAATAGCTATCCAAGCACAAAGAAAAACATTCTAACAAAAGACAACTAGTATTGGTTCTTGGGAGTGAAAAATACTGAGTGGTTCACCCAGCATTCTGTAACCAAGACTTATCCCAAATCAGGTGTTAACAGTTAATTTAGGTGTCTTATTTCATGAATATAAAAACACAACAAGTGTCACTCACATTAGCACTTAAGTGCATGATGCAATTCAGAGACCAGTTTCACCTCAGATGAGTTTCAAAAAATCCACAAATTGTCATGAAATCCAGAAACCTACAGTAACATGAACTGAGTGTTTCCAGCAGAAAATTATTTTCCTTGAAGTCAGCTAGACAAACAATTCCTGGATGTCCTAAGACAAAATATGCTTTTCTCCTGTCTCTGTGTGTATTGCATGGGCTGTTTTTGAACAGCTACACAAGTGTCTTGCTCAGCAATGTGCTTATCATACACAAGACTGGACTAAGCACAGCAGTCCATAAAACAACACACACTAATGTTTTATGCAGCACAAAACAGACAGATTTTAATAACAAAGTGATAGACATCAAGGAAAAATCGGCTAGGAAGTGCCTGCAGACAGGTCCCTCCTTTGAACCTCTTTGCCATCTACCCTGGCGTTCTTTGCCAGTGGGATACAACTTGCGGATGTGGTGAGTCCCCCCGCTGGCAGGCTAAACAGGGGTCAGGATCTGGGTAGGAGAACTGTAGCTCCTCTCATTACTCTTCCAGACAGCATTTCACCCAGCCAGGCATCAAGGCCACAAACATCAAAGATTCACAACTTGTTCACTGTCCACACCCAGAAAAGTCTGCAGAAGTTTTTATGAGAAAAGCAGCTGGACTGTCAAGGACAGTTTGCTCCTACAATAAACTCCGTTTTAAGGTCTCATCTAACTACTACCTATCCAACTTTATTTTCATTGCTCATTTCCAAAAAAAGCTGGTCAATTTAGGAACAACTTTACTAAGGACCTTAAGAACACTACAGAAGTTCATCTTGGCAAGGCTCAACTACTAAAGTTTATCGAAGCAGGAGGGTTGAGAAGCACTTCACTTAAATGAAGTAAAATTTGTCCATTTGCCAAAATGGAAAGTGGTAAACCGGTATATCTGTATTTTATTTTATCAGAAGCTATCAATCTTGGGTTTGGAATGCTGTTATCAGCTACATACAAATGCTACTGGTTTTCACATTAATGGATTTCTCTTGCCACACACCTGCCAGAAACAATTTCCAGAAATACTTTTTTTCACCAGCAAAAGTACAACACAGTATAAAAATTCCTCAGTATTTTTTACCTATAGGAGCTTTTATATTTTTCAGTTTTTAAGCTCTCTTGGATGTCAGTGATCACAAAAACTGCAGATGTCAGAACAAGAAGGTCTGTTAAATTTCAGACCAGAGAATGCACAGACAACCAAAATGCAGCTTAATATACAGTACCCTCATTCTGTGCCCAAATTCTTGACAGGACAAAGCAGTTACTGCAATGCCACATAGACAAAAAAGGCACAGTATAGCAAATCATGTACAAAATTATTACAGGTCAGGTCTACATTAGGAGTACCTTACCAATATAGCCATTTTACTCCTTTCATTTAAGAGGCAACTACACTGGCAAAAATATCACAGAATCACTGAAAGTCTGACGTTGGTAGGGACCTCTAGAGGTCATCTGGTCCAAAACCTTGTTTAAGCTTGAAGCTGGGCCATGACAGTATTTTGAGTAATTCCAATGACAGTGACTCCACAGCCTTCCCTGGGATGTTATACTCTGTATTACACTCTGTATCTATACAGCAGAGTTCTACTACAAACCAAAGAAAGCCAGTTTAGGTTCCATTTTAATGCTCTAAAGGCTGTTCCTAGCAAAAATCTAGTGGTAACACAGCACACCTTTCCATCTTTCTGCACAACTAAATCACTCCTATGCTACACAGAGGTCATGCAGGTAGATAAAGGTGATATTAAATATCAATTTTCCCTATCATGTAGGATGCATCCCATCCAGCAATGACATCAGCAACATGGATACCCAGGCACCAAGCCTGAGCTGCCCTAAAACTCACCAAGTTCATGAGTGGAAGTACCTCATTCCATTTCTACATATCTGCTCAACACAGGCAACTATCACACTAATTCAGTCTACAACAGGTGAGAAGGATTCTCCAATAATAAATTCGTGATTACATTAAGACTATTCTAAGACAGGATATTCATCTCAGCACAGAGTGTTCCTACCCAGCTCATGCAGGATTACACAGATGATCATGCAATAGAAAAGCAGCTGCCTTGTTATTTTTCATTTGCAGGTGTAGCAACTGTCTTTTTGGTGAAGGTTTTCCTGACATCTATTGCATAATGCCATTTTTCTAGTACCTGCTGGTCAGCCTTTACTTCATGCAGTATGCATTGTGTGGTCCTATAAAGCCATTAAGGAGTAGTAAGGAAATTTTGTTATGATAATTTGAATGGTACAACTTGGGAGGAAATAAATCAGAAAACTCATATGATGTCATAGAAATTAACAGGAATTAATCAGAATTATTAACAAAAGAGAGCACAAAACTGCAGCATTCCTCCATGAAAAATACTATTTCAAAAGACCCATTTTGTCTCCATGGAAACATACAGGAATAGCTAACAGAAACTACTAAAAGTATTTAAAATATGTGTTCTTAGCAAGAAGTTACATGGACCGTGAAGATGAACTGCAACAGACTCAGATTACTTTTCACAAAATAGGAACACCAGGTTCTCAACCAGCTGAAGACACTGGGCTACAGTTCTAA
The DNA here is from genome assembly GCF_014805655.1 of Passer montanus. Taxonomy (NCBI): domain Eukaryota; kingdom Metazoa; phylum Chordata; class Aves; order Passeriformes; family Passeridae; genus Passer; species Passer montanus. Next base: position 9,053,174 of record NW_024367819.1, on the reverse strand, counting down.
GTATCAGCAGTGGTAGTAAAGACAACTCTTATATTAAAATATGAAAAATATTTTAAAGGATGGATATTATTTCATCACAACACAACTAGCTCTCTGTCTTAGAGGACATTTTACTTCTCAGTACATCTACAAAGAAAACTAAGAGGAAACCAAACCCAAAATAGCTAAAAAGTTCCTATACTTTCAGCAAAGTCATTTTCTCTCATATCAAAGTTTTATTAAACAGGTTTTTTTCAAGCTTTCTGACATTTGAGCAAAGTAAATGCACAGACAACAGTTATTGGTAACAATCAATAATTATTAATGGTTGGTTGGGAGGCATGCTGGGGCTTGGGGTTTTTTCTCCTTATATTAAATAAGGGGGAGAAAAAAACCTTTGAAAATCTCAAGTTTGTCATACGTTTAGGCAAAGAGATGGATTATATTTCTTCTAAGATGAACTGCAAGTTGAATTAACAATGAGTTAAAGAATTTCTTACAAGTCTTTAACCAAGACATCACTCTCCTCGAGGGAAAGGGTAAGAGGCTGCAAGAGAAGTGCCTGGGAAGCATGGTTTGTACCTTCCCATCACCAGATCTCCAAAACTGTATCTGCTTTTGAAAAAAACCTCAGGAATTGTGGATTCCTTCAGGTGCTGTGGCACTCCATGGCACAAAAGAGAGACCGTGTCTGCACTGAGAAGGAAGAGCAAGAGTGTCAGCAGCAACAGGACACAGAACATATAGATATGCACACATTGTCAAAGCTGATCAATATAAGAACAGTGTCCTTGAAAACAGAATTTCCCTAGAGTTACCCGACAAGAGCAACTTTACCTGGCCACATCAGGAACAGAGCACATCTGGCAGAATACAGCTATAAAGGATTTCTTAGAGAGTTCATTGACATGAATGAAGAAGTAATTCTCTCCAGGCATCTTTAGCTCAGATCCCAAACAGTGGTGCACATCTAAAATTCTGAAGGCCAAATTGAGACTTAATAACCCTACACTAATAATAATGTTATGGTACATAACTGCTATACTTGGCTGTTTTCCAGTTACTGATTTATGAGAAATGATGACTAGTTCAGCCCTCTGGAAAAAAAATAACCAAAACAGATACTTCATAGGAAGAAGTGGATTTTGTCTTTCTAAAAGATAAATAAATAACAGGATGAGGAAGATACACAGGATGTAATGCTCCATTAGCAAACATCACATCTGTTACTCATATTTTAATATCTTCTCTGCCACCCCGAAGCGTACCATGTGCAATTAAGAGGAAATTGCAATGCAATTTTTTTAATAAATTATTGTCAACAGTCATACAGTATTAAGCCAAATGCAAATCACTAAATCAATTCAGCACCAGTTTAAAAAGTTTTGATTGATCCTCAATTCATTGCTATGTTATTATAACATCTTATTAAATGCACCCACCACTTTAAGACTCCTTCATTTCATTTGTGATTACAGTAAATATTGATTGCAATGGTGGCCTAGAGACAGCTCCAAAATGTGCAACTGTAGTCCTTGAAGGCAGAGCTTAGTGACAGTATTCTGTTTCCACGTCTGCCCTTCAGACAGACTCAGACAGATATAAAAATTCAGTCTAATATTTTACTGGTCCAAATGCATACCTGCTTGAATTTTATTAAATTAAGCAGAGAAATTTGTTATACTTTTTTAATAGAAACCTAACGAATTTTATCTTTAAATACTGTTTTGGAAACTGCTTCAAAGCGGCTCTGAAAACAGTCTGAAAAGGGAATCACGGTCTCAGAGTACAACCAAGAGCATTGTAATTTCTTCTCCCTGGTTTTTCAAAAAAAACCCAACACATAGAGATAGCAGAGGGCATAACCACTTTGACAAAAGCCGTAGTCATCTAAGTACAGTGACAGACTTCACCTCTCTTCTGACATCTGCTCGTGCTGCTGTATGTAAGTGAATTCCTTCACCCCATTCTTCCTTTTACATCACCCCCCCTGCTAAGGGGACATCTCCAGCATCTCCCTTCAAAACCTACAATGAGCTCTGTTCCCATAAGATGCTGGCACCCAAAGCTTCTTCACACCCTTCTTGCTAGTTAAGGGAAAACCCAGCAGAGTCCTCATGCACAAACTTATAATCCAGGCCAGCCTCTCTGCAGCTCCTAATGTGACAGCTCTAAATAACATATTGTCCACAAAGCTCCTCCTACCACAACCAAGTTGGTAGACTTAAATTTGATTATGAATTTTCATGTACTTCAACAAAAAATAAAAATAGCATGAAGTTTAATTTTCACACAAATAGATTAATCCTGTGAAATACACTCAAAAGACTTAGTTTGTCTAAATACCTGGTGTATACTCCCTAGCTGGTTGTTTAGAATTATGGGGATCTAACTATGGGATACAGCCTGGTTTTGTTTAGAGACACCTCTAACCCTTGACAGAGAATTTAGTCACACCTTGACCTCATTCCCATTAGAAGATTTTGCCTAGCACAAATGCCACATATGCACACTCATAACCAACCTACTGCACACACCAATCTATTAAAAATGGACCTAAAATCAGACAGCTATAGGTTGCCATGAGGCCCAAGTTAATACACAAGTTGTACCTTATTACATAAAAGCATCATCAGTACCACTTGTAATTTTATTACCACTGGAACACAATTGTCACTTGTTCCAACATTTTTATCTAGTTGTATGCGATCTAGTAGAAGCCACCAACACTGTATCTGCACAAGCTGATTACACAGTACCAACGAATATTCCCAGGCACAGGAATCAAATTCACTTTTTTGCAATTCATCCATTTCCACACCAGGAATAAATTTTCTTCAGGCCAGATCTTGTGTGAGTGTGTACACGTTCAGAATAGCTGACATGAGTTTCTACAATGCATCTACAGATCAAGCTTGGATGCATTGTGCGTACTATGCAATCTATTAAATTTATATGGCATAGCACATGCAGATTTAAAAAAATCTAGTTAGATTTTTTGCAGCTGTATTCTTATCAGACTACCTCAATAAAGCAGTCAAACTTCCAGAAATTTTCAGCAGTAAGTGGATTACATTTTTCTGCAAGCACAGTTGGATGCTGAGAACTCTTGAACAAGGCAAAGCAGAGTCATAGCATGATCACTTTCACCATCTGCTGCAATAGCTATTGGCCTAAGAGTGAATAATAATTATAGCAATCCAGTCAAATGATAATTAACAAAGTCAAAACTGGAATGCTGGTATAAACACAGACTAACATGGCAACACTCTTGCTGTCTGGCAGAGGTATCACGTGGCACCCAGTTCAGTCTGTAGAAATCTGTGGATCCACTTGGAATTGGTATTTCACACAGAAATGGACCTCCTCTACCACCAGCCCTTCTTCCACAGGCTGTTCCCCTGTATAGGTTTCACCACCTGTCACTATAACCACATACACTTGAAATAAGGACATCAAGCCATTGAAAATTAGTGAACAAGAAATATACAGAGGCTATTCTTCTGTATTAAAACTTTTCCTCTAAAATAAAACCACAATGTCCACAAGTATACCATATACATTTTGGGTCGCTTCACTTTATTCTATTTCTAGTCTGATCTCATGGTGTGAACATCCATTAGTAGAAAAACAGCATGCTTTTTGTTTGGTTTTATTGGTGAGGAATCCAGTGTCTCTAATTCAAGGTCTGTGATTAAAAATGCAAGTTAAAACTGTAGTAAGAGGTTTGCTTCAGATAAGCAGCCAGGGACTAGTACAGTAATCTAGGTGCAAGCCCTCTCAGACAACTTCCATGTAAAATGCCTTCCCCAAAGCCAGCTGCTGGACCTCAAATCTTTGTTCAGGTCAGACTGGTACATAACAAATCTTCTCACCACACCTCCTGTTCTACCATGTTTAAAAATATCCACCCTTCTCTTTGTTCCTTGCTACAGCCAGTGGATGAACAAACCAACCCCAGAAGGAGAAAGAAAACCAATCCCAAGTGCCCAGCTCCAATGGTGGCCCACAGAACAAGAAAAAAGGCCAGGCATAACTTTAGTATTGTCTCCTACCTAAGGCTGGGCTGGAGGAACAACAGTGGGAGTGCTCAGGTCAGCTGTCACACAGTGTGACCCTCACCAAAACCAAACCTACAGCTGACCATTCAAAACATATTCAGTGAAATATAAAGGAGAATCTGTCAAGCACTGCAGTGCAGGGAAATCAGACCAGAGTTCTGGGAATATGAGTAACTACCTTTTCTTATCATTTTTTTACTACACTGTCCTTTACAAAATCATAAGGCAACATAAAACTCATGCAAGAGCTTTTTTTCTACTTTTTCCTCTTTCACCATTTGTTTTTACTTCTTCCCCTGCCACGTTTCTCTCTATCCTTTCCTCTCCTCACTTCTCCCTCCATTCCCCCAAGGCCCAACTCCTTCCTGCCTGCACTGTGCACCATAAGAGCTGCTGGATCTGATGGGATGGCCCTGCCAACTATGAGGGCTGTCTGACACCTCACATGATCAGGTTCTGTTTGCACCCACTTGAAATGCAGCCTGCTATGGCAAGTGCAGACTGAACAGCTCAGGGAACTTGCAGCTGAACAGTTCAGTCACTGCCTGACCAAGGTCATGGCGAATACAGGGTCTTGCTCACACTGTACCATTGTGAAGACTACTCCAGACTATTATCTGAGAGACACCATTGCCTCTGGCAACAGGGGAAGGATGGGGCACCCTGCATCTTCCTACTGCTGCTCCCAAATCCACCTAAATTTGCTAGGTCAACCAAGGAGGCTGAGCTAAGCAGAGTGTACTGCTGTAGAGTAAGTAGATGGATTCACTCCACCCTCACCCTTCTTTATCCACTCCTTGGAGCTCACTGGGATGCTTTGCAAGCCAGTTCACTCCTCTGAGCAACAGGAAACTGTTCTCATTTCGGGGTGAATCAGGTCACCTTCAGTAGAGGAAGACCCAGCACACAGCCAGAACTAGAACTGTCCTGCTAGTGGCAGAAAGCACGCAGAAAATCTCGCTAGGCAGCATCTTAAGCCAAGCTGGAAAAAGAAAAGCAAAATCTACTGCCACATAATGACTAGACACCTCCTAGAGCTGAATACCTACAACACTTTCCAACCTCAGTTTGTGTAAAGTCAAATATTGACTGACATAATATTTTTACAAGTCCACTATTTAAATTTCCCTCTGTTCTGGAGCACAGGCCAGAGATCATTATCTTCCACGTTAGTCAAAGTGTTCTAGGGTCAAAATTCAGCACCTCTGATTGAAGCTGACAGAGAGGTTATAAACAGATACTGTAGAGAAGTTTTCTAGTAAACACAGAAAATTACTGTCCTCTACAGTGTTTTCTGTTTGGAGTATTAGAAGTAACTTTCAAGTTGAAGTGAGAACACAGAAAACCTATTAGCATTCTTCGCAGAAACTTTGCACTATTTATTAGTCACATATTTTGGCATTTTGTATTGAATATGTGTGTTAAGGGATGGGAGAATAAATGTTATTTACCTCCTTTACATACCACTGTTACAGTGCACTAGAAGCATTTCAGTTCTACTCTGTAGAGGTTACAGAGCAGGGGGAAAAAAAGCAACATCAGGCTCAGGCCAAGCATCCCAGGCACATAAGTAACTTGTCTAGCCATCTCCATGGTCCCGGCCACATTCCAGTCCTTGCACTATGAGCTGATCCCTCATCATATGCTGGTGAAAACAAAAATGTCCAGAGTGATCTTGAGTGGTATCTATCATGCTGATTTTTCTTTTCCCCTGGTCAGTACAAGACTATTACTTGACAGGGAGGAATGAAGTTTTTTCCAGTCATACTCTGGCTCCTTTGGAAAAGTTGTCATCCACCAGGTGTACAGCTCAGCTCTTGGAGCAAATTTAACCTGTCCAAATTAAGTGATATCTTTTGTTCTTACAAACCAGCCCTTCCAAGACTCCAAGCTCCAGCTGGTCACCTATCAGAAAGTGAAAGAGTGCAAGCTTACTGCTGCTTCAGAAAATAAGAAGTATAACCATCAAATGACGCATTTTATCTCTGAAGGTTTCCAGATCGTTTTAGCTGAATTATCCTGGGTCATAAACACAGTATGTTTGGAGAACAGCTGCACATTATATTCCAGCTAAGGTCTATCTTTTCTCCACTCAGCTCTCTCTTCAGGCTGAAGTGAAATGCTATGAGACAAATATATCTATTATAAATCACATCTTTCAACAGCAACAGTTGGCCAGCTCTCTGACATGTGGACGTTGCAGAGCACACTCCCTCAGGCCACAACCAGTGAAGTCAGCCCGCAGATCCAGCTGCACCAGGGATCAAAATAAGAAAGGACTGAGAATGGGAGGCAGGGGCTTTCCTGCATTTGCAGCGACTCTCTCTTGAGGCACCCAAGGAGAAAAAGAAACTGCTTGGGGAAAAAGGAAGAAAAGAAGAGGGATAGGAAGCTATGCAGAAGGACCAAAATGGTTTAGTTGAGGCAGTAGCTCTTGAAAAAAAAAAAAGCCCTAAGCAGAGAAATACATATCCCCACAAGATGGGTTCATTTAAAACTCAGATTCTTTTGGGTGGTTAAAAAGACCATCACAGCCTCATAAGGTTCAGGAAGAAAAGCATAAGAGAGAGAGGGAACAATGCAATCAGATCTGCTAGTCCATTAGACCTGAGACAAAAGGAAGGGAAGGAGGAAGAAAACAATTTTGATGAGAAACCAGAAGTTACACAGAAAAGAAATGCAAAGGTTAGCCTGTAAAAAACAACTTAAGGACATTGCATTACTGAACGAAAAAAAAAAAAAGAATAAAAATCAGATTATCAAGGGTAATGAATTTAGGATTAACTGGAACAGAAGGGAAGGAAGGACTATGAGGAGACAGGACAGCAAGGCTTCAGAAGGCCAGGTCAGGACTGAACAGCACAAAGCAGAGATGGACAGAAAGCGTGCAGAGGCAAGACATGATGGTGAGGGAAGCAGAAACAAGACAAAAGTGGGGACAAGTCGAAGAAACAGTAGAGATATTATATATTTACAGGGCTGTGTTGGCAACAAACAAAACAATAATCGGTGACCCAGACAGCAAATTCCATACAGAAGCTGCATTGGAACCCAAAATTTTGGCCTTTCAGTATATAAAGAGGGCTGAAATAAAGACAGCCAGAGACTTCTTGCCAAGATCTCCATGACAAGGCAGGAGGCAATATTTTTAAATTGAAAGATTTAGACCGGACATAAAGAACAAATTTGTTGTCATGAGGGCAGTGAAACACTGGAACAGGCTGCCCAGAGAAATTCTGGGTGCTCCATCACTGGAAGTTATCAAGGTCAGGCTGGATGGGTTTGAGCAACATGGTCTAGTGGAAGATGCTCCTGTCCACAGCAGTAGGATTGGACTAGAAGATCTTTAAAGGTTCCTTCTAACTCTACCACTTAGGACTATATAATAACTCCCAACCTCCACCCCTGAGTCCCCATAGCAAACAGTCCCGAAATTCAGTGGCTGTGTTCTGGTCTATCCCAAAGCTGATTCACAGAGCAGCAAATTAGTTTCTTATAATATCCTCCAATAACTCATGTAAGGGTGGCCTGAATGACAGATTTCATCACTGATAATCAAACACGTTTCACACAAACACGTGATGCCTTTCTCCTGATGTGCACAGCAAACATGCTGGATTAAAAAGGAAGGAAAAAAGATGTAATAAAGGTGGGATTTATACATTTTATTGCAGAGAAGAGAGACACAGAGAAGTGAGGGAAAATAGTCGTTTCAGAAATATAAGGGTCACCTGTAACACTAGAAAACTGGCCTCTGGTAAATGTCTCCTTTAATCCTAAATCTTACAGTAAGCCTAAATATATTGTTTAGTTCAATGACATGACTAGACAATATCAGAGTTGCAGAACCACAATAAGATAGGGATGTCAATAGACAGAACTAGGAAAAAAACATATTGAAAACAATGTAGTCAAGAGGGTTTTGTGGCTTTTTTTACTCTCATTAGAAGGATTAAAAAAAACCATTCAGGACAACAAAAGTATTACCTGGCACCAGGAAAACATTCCTCTGGCACAGGATACATATTTATGTTCATTCTGCAGATACTCCAAAAACCTCCTTGAAACATTCTCTAAAGTTATGTATGATTTTCCATCCTGATAAGTTAGGTTCCTGTCAGTGTTTTATAAAACAATCCTTATTTATCTACTCTTCATCTCACATTTTCCTTTGTTTTCATCTAACAGTCACACAATCATCAACAGCATATATTTTGTCTGATTATATTCCATGTATTTTCTGAAATATCTATATTGTCCTTGACTCTGCAGTGCTTAAAATTTAATACAATACACCACCAAAAACTAATAATAATAGTAATAATTAATCATATCCTCATCATCTAAGGAAATTCCCAGATTTTTAGGCTTTTTGTAAAGTTTGGAGAGGAGACTAAAGGCTGCATAAATGTAAGGTACGTGTCTTGAAAAGGAATTCAGATTGATTTTTGATCAAAATCTGCCAGTGACTGGGAAAATAAATAGAAATTTGAAATGCCACAGACAGGGCACATCCAGGTCACAGTAGCAAGGCCCTTTCCAATCCAGCATCAAACCTGGCAAACGATATGCCAAAGGTACATGTGAGGACAAGCCCTCAGCAGACAGACAGGAAGGAGCATCCCTCCTGTAACTGCCAATTTCTGGTGAAGTCTTCCAAATCAAACTGAGATGGTAGCCATGCAATTATTAAAAACGGGAGATGAAGAAGGGTAATAGAGCCCTGTGTCTGGGAAATGAGGTCCTCTGACTTGGTGGCAGAAAAAATGAAATGTACTCCCCTGCAGCTTCCTCTTCCCCAACCATAAAATGCATTCCATAATCTCCAATAAAAGAGACATACTAAATTCTGCAAAAGATGGCAACACTCATTACAATTAAGCTACAAAACCAAATATCAAATTCTGAAAAATATTATCAATGCCTCCTTCACTCACAAGAATTTTTAAAGAAGTTTGAATCAAAAACTTTTAAACTTTAGTCATACAACAGCTGCAAAGTCAAGATCACTGAAGACTTGGTCTTGGGATTTCTACACGCATGGGTTAGAAAAGAATCACAAAGACAAGTAAGAGAAAAACAATAGTGAACAACAAGGTAATCCTTCGATTTCCATGTCCTCTAATCCAGTCCCAGTTGAAGCCAAAGAACCAAAATCCATAGCTTATCTTCTTCCTTGATGTGGAGAGCAGGCAGAGGTTATATGTATAACTCTCATGGTTAACATCAGACCTTTCAACTAGACAGAACAAACCACTAAATCTGCAAGTCCCCTGAGTTCTTATGCACACAGGAAACAAAGACAATCAAGAGGCTGATGCTGCACACATATAAATTCTATTCCTTCAACCACAACAACAAAAGAGAAACTAAAAATAGGCAATCAATTAAAAGAATGGCTACTTAACACCCTCTCAAGTAGATTTCCTTAAAATAAGTAACAACAACATACCTTTCAGAATCTAAAGTTCAAAGTGTTAAAACTGAACCAACACACACCAAAAAAAAAAACAAAAAAAAAAAAACCCCACAAACTTTTTGATAATGAAACTTAGGGTCAACACCACCTTTGCCAAGAAACTGTTGAAGAATCAAAAGACACAGTCCAGGCACTGCTATCACACCTGCCAACCCACCCATGTGCTGAAGAAGCTGTAGGTCTTTACAGCACCAACAGAGCTGGAGAGCAGGGACTGTAAATCACAGCCTTGCACATTTTAAAAAAGAAACTGATATAAGGTTTTGGAGCAAGTGTTAAAAAAAATGCATTTTAATGGGTGTCCAGGCCAAGCCCTTCAAACAAATTACTACAAATATTGAAATATAGATCTGGCACTAAAAAGAAGCAGGTCATACTTTAATCTTACAACTGGGATCATATTTCCTTGCTGCAGAGAACATTGCGAATTAATGAACGACTTTCAGCCCCAGATAACATATGTGTAGAAAGCACCAGAGCTATCTAGACTACCTTGAGAAAAGAAAAAAGTAGTTTCTCTCTTCTCTAGTTGTAAAAGCATAGCTAGCCTTGCAGAGAAACAAAGCAGCGGCCAAGGTTTCCGATTACCCAGGGAACACAGAACCTGCTTGACAGCAAGCAGATCTGATTAATGCCTGTACCCTCATGACTTCATCATGCCTTCCTTGAAAAGGATCAGCCTCCAGTTTCTGAAAAAGATCACTTCCAAGCTTCTGAAACCATCAAAAAGTTAGTGTTGATGATGAAAATGAAAATTCTGTTCGTAGTCTCAAGAATATCAAGACTGCTTTAAAGAGAGGTAATAAAAAGTAAGCAAAACGTGACTTTGGTTTCTTTTGCTATCCCAGTTGAAGGGTCAAAGGAATTGGTGACCTGCCACCACTCAGTTCCTGCAACTAGTACTCCTTCCTGATAAATATGGAAAGAGTGCAGCCAGTCCACAGACCCAAAATTTTCATGTGCAGAGCAGAAAATTATATTTGAATGATGGCCCTTGCAGGGCTCAAGCTAACAACAGGTATTTCAAATTCCTGCTTCCACTCCCTGTTTCTCAGCCACTACTGGTCTGCCACTCGATGCTTGGATTTGGTTGTATTATGTGCACAAGCTCATCAGCCAGTGCTGGAAGCTGCTTGAGTTTCACACTTTCACTCCCCAGACTGTTTTTGATGCTCTCTCCTTTTCCAACATCTCTCATGTTCAGTCCTGCACTTTCATTACACACCTATTTATAGCTGGAAAGACTGGAGGAGGGAGAAGCCATTTACAGGTAGGTTTTCACTTTAGTAACACTGAGGCTTGGACTTGAGGTTTCCAGACAAAGTTTGGGGGCAGTACTACCCCTTCACTCCACTGTGATTAGCAAGTCACATACATAACTTCCCACAGGCACCTCCCTTGTTTTCTGAGCACCTAGCTTGCAAAGTGGAATGTGAGATAAACAGTCATGACACAAATATAAAACCTCTGGGTTAGATTTTCCAATTTTAAAGCTAGCTACAAGTTTTCTAAATTGCAAATTCTTTACTTTGGCTTTCTTCCATACCCCATTTTTCAAGTGCTGCAGAAGCAGAGCTACTGAACACAAAAAAAGCCAAAACTGTTAACTGTTGTTGTAAAAGTTCCACACAGCAAATGGGTTTGGGCATGTAGGTAAAGCAGAAAAAGTGAAGAGCCTTAAAGTTTCTAAGCAGAATCTCAATTCATCACTTGCCAAAGAAAAAAAAGGCATATGTGGTAAAGAGTACAGTTATGTCATGTACTGAAGAAAAGGTCATACCTCAGGAGCTCCAAGCTGCCCAACAAACCCAGGGGAAAAAATAAGACTTGTAGACACAGCAGAATTGTGTTAACTTAAGTCTGACACTGCAATGAACTGAAAAGTTTGCACAGCCTTCAGATGGGAGCTGGCTCCCTGCCAGGCAGCTTGAACCATAAACAGAACAAGCTTCCTTCTGCATTTAAGTGTTGTGTGGGCACATTCAGAACATGATAACAAGAGGCATGACAGGACACCAAGAAAAAAGCCATACCTCTGTGCTTCTGATCATATGAAGCTGTTTTGTTTTGTTGTTTAATACCAGGATGCATTCAACACAGCAGAGTCAAACAACACGGAAATGGTATTTCCATGTTCTGGAAGTGCCCTTAGCTAGCCATCATCTTCAGTGTTACAGAAGTGGGAATGAGGAAATCAGATAATATCCAGCAGAGTTTTGACTCCTGCAGAGGTCTGACTATAAAACACAGCAATTCATCCAGAAGTTACTTGCATAAGGATTACAGTGAATGAATCCACTCTAACTCTCCAAGGAGCAGTAACTCCCTGACATTGCAGGAGACACTGCAAATGTTCTCTGCATTTGAAAACAACTGCACTATCTCAGGTAAGCTGTGTTGTATTTAAATTATAAATAAATCAACACACACAGCATTGTGGAGTTTAAAATTTTCTAAACTTAATATCAAAACAACCTGAAACATACTTCATGGCTCAAGGATCAGTAACTTAGAGGTAAGGAGCAGAGTTCCAGATTTCAGAACTAACAGCATGGAACAAAAGATCAATGCCCACTAGGAAGGAAATTATTAACATATGTGGTACAGCACTAGCAGTGTAGTGCTAATTGCAAAACTACAGTATTATAATAAAGAACACAGATGGTATTTGATAAAAAAATAAAGAAGAGCATCATAAATTACTTGTTGCAAAAAAAAGAGCCTACATTAGCTTATAATTTGTTCAGCAACAAATTATGTTCTGCATTTCGCAAACAAAGAATTTATACTCAAAATGTAACTTAGTAAGTACACAAACCAATGCCAGGACTACGTTTGGTAAAAAAAACAGTCTTCATCTCACAGATTCCACGGGTCTGTTCCTGGAAGCTGGGGAGTATTTCCACAAATGCTACAAGAGATGACAGCCAAAGCTTGAAGCTGAGCAATACTCTTTTTTATAGCCCACTCAGAAACAAAGAACAGCACCCTTCAATGTTTTTTTGGGTGGATAAAAGGGAGAAGGTTTATCTTCGTATCTTTGTTTGTATACAGTTAAATATATACAACAGACAATAACCCACTGGTCAGGACAGAATAGACTTTTTCACCTTACTGTTTTATCTATTTTTATCTTAAAGTCTTGAAGCTGAGAAATCATTATTGCATATTCTTAAAAAAAATACCTAAACTTTTTTAAATGCCTTGTTTTTGTTCTGGAAGCCTATCTTCCAGAATAAGTAACCCAACACCGAAAATCTGTTTTCCATAAGGATACTAGTCAAGCTGTAATTATGCTTGCAAGCATAAAAAAAAAAGTTTTTAATTTCTACCTTAAGATATGGGAAAGTAGTTAGCTCTGATGCCACTTTCTTCTATTCACTTTTTTTACCAGTATCATTCACAGTTTCTAGTGCAAACCAGATGATAACAGCCCAATTATGACTAGCACACCAGCTAGGTGTGTCACTTCCACCACCCGTTCTTTAGCAAAGCAGAAAATAATAATCCCTTTTCCCATTTTTATACCACAGGTGATCTTGTTGTGTGGCTCACACACTGTCTACATGACCAAAAACAAAAAGTGCTTCAAGTGTTGGCAGAAAGAACTTCTGTGCCAGGAAGCCCTCACTGACATCTCCATGCATAAGCCCAAGAGGCAGGACTCCAGCGGCCACTGCAAAAGGGCTCCCAGCCCCTTGGCTACACAACCCATGGTGGCTGCAACGCTGGGCTGATCTGCACAACACTTTGCATTACATGTGCACATCACTCTGCATCACTGGCTCACACTGCAGCCAGGCCAGACTTCCCTGGACACTTACCCAGGCTGTGAGGACCTCCTGGCACTTACCACGACATGAAAAGTGCTAAATTTTCTATACCAGAGTATTTAGGATCCAGAACAAATTTACTGTTCCCTTTGAATAATCTTTGTGATTAAAAAAAAAAAAAAGGAGAGAGAAAAAAAAAACCAAAACTGGATACCATTATTATTAGGAGTTGGACTTGAGGAGGCCTGTGGGCTCCTTCCAGCTCAGGACAGTCTCTGACTCTCTGATTATTGAATAGTTTCCAGGAAAAATTGGTGTCAGTAAGGATGAAGTGAACACCGGTGACAATCTCAAGGTTGTATTATATGACTATACCTAGGGAAGTGGTAATCTTTTTTTTAATGTGACATAATTGATCCACAGCAAAATAAGTCTTCCCAATTTATTTCTTATTACTATTCCATTGTAGTTTTGATTAGAAGTTACTCTTTTTCCTCTGATAAACAAAATGATCAATTTTTTTCGTACAAAATTGATCGTGTTGTCTTTGTATGACACATGAACTCAGACCATCCAAAATTCCTTTCATAATTCCTTAATTTATTGACCAAACATACATTTTACTTTTAGTGCTGAGTATTAAATACAGATATTTATACTTGAACTTCACATCTGAGGATGAAAAGCATTCAATAGTCAGTAATGATTTAGGAACATATACACTTCAGACCTATATCACGAATGTTTCTTACACAGTTGATCATATCTTATTAAAAGGAAACTCTTATTAACTCATTATTTTTTAAAGGCCCTAACTAGTACCCTACTCCTCAATCAGTCCTTTACAAGTACTGTTTTCAGACAAAAAAAAAAAAAAAAAATCTTTCTTCCAGGCCCTTGCTTTATCAGAAGCTGACTCATCTATCAACACGAACCTACTGTTTTAAAAGTAACAGTGCAGTGTGGAATTCAGCAGTGATATATAAAACCTGTTTGTTTACAACCTGTAGGCCACTGCAAACAGCTTTTGCTGCCACACCTAAGCCAGACAATAACCCAAGACAAAGGGTTCAGAACAATATAAGCATGCTATCACAAAATACAAAACCTCCTTCTATTTGTCCAGATTGATAAATAATTAGTTAATTACTAATAAGTTTTGGAATTTTTTTAATATGTAGGCTTGGTTTTTCTCACACATGCTATTTTTCCCCCCTGCTCCTGCACAGTTCAGTTTTCAGTTAGATAATTCTCTATAAAAACAGGAGAAATAATTTTGTTATTAATGCTTGATGTCAACAAAGATAGATGCAGAAGAAACTTAGTCAAGAGCACAACATATGACTGTACTTTTTATTACCAACTTAGATGAGAGGGTAATAAAACCCAAATCAACTTTGCTGCCAGCATGAGAGAGGGTGGGACTCCACAATTTAGATGAGAAAGCAAGTTATAAATAACGGAGGCTGACACTTTAGAGGATTAGTTACAGCCTCACTTCCAAGCCATTGCCGTAATGAAGGCACCTGGGAAGAGAGGTGTACATGCTTGTTTGTTTTTATTACATCACTTAAAGGCTGCTTGGCTTTGTTTAGCTTCAGTTATCATGGTCTGTAAACACACAAGCTCCAAATTAGAAGACTTGTAGAACTGTGTTGAGCACATTTCACTCACTGCAGTCTCCCATTTCTGCCACAATCCCAGAGGTTTCCTGCAGCTAAGCCACAGGTCTCACTTGTATGGAGACATCACAGGAGGCAGAGCCAGAGCACTGGGGCTGGCACAGGGAGACCCCGTCAGCCCCTTGAGAGCATGGCTGCTCAGAAGCTGCTATGAAAAATTTCACTAGACAAGCTCAGAGCTGCCATAAACCAGCACCTCACAAAACACAGCACCCACAGCCAGTGCCTACCAGTGTCTGCACAGATCCAGCCCCAGCTCGTCATGGTTCCTGGACATCACCATTTGCCCACTGCCTACAGAAAACACTGGTGATGGGAGCCCAGCTTTGTATCACTAAATCCATCAGCTGAATTGGGCACCAGCATTGACAGTTGCAGCAGAGAATACAAACAGCAGTTAAGTAACCAAGCTTCAGTCACTAACAATGAAAACAAAAAAAGGATAAATGAAAGTCTGAATATTAGGAATAAATTCACAACAAGCTATTTGCAGCTGAATAATCCAACACTACCTACAAGCACCAGGAGAGGCGGGAGGTGAGAAAGAAAAAAATCACAGAACAAACAAGATTTCTTAATTTCCTTTAATTTATAAAGGAAAAGGATTTTAAAACTTTATTATGATTTATGCGCTCTCCTCATGATGTTGTATTGGATGCTCATGCTAAAGACAGGTTTAATCTCCAGCCACATTCTTTTAATAGCAATTGTAGTTTATGTTCCAGGACAAGTGCCAGCAGCTAATGATCCTCCTCTTATCGATTCTGCCTTGATGGGATGAAAACTCATTTTCCTGGTCTTGACACACAAAGCCCCTCTCTTGTATATTACAAATATATACATATAAAATAATTTGGGTAATGGAAAGCATTTAACAAGATCAGGACCACCAGTATGGCCAGACATAAGGCCACACAAAATCCCCTTTTGGCAAAGAAGTTTTGTGACCAATCCTTGCCACTTCACTACTACTGTAGCTGCTTAAATTCCTCTGGCTACAGGAATTCTGCAGGAAAGTATTTGTCCATGGGATAGTCCATGTGGATTTGCTTTTAATAATCAAGTAATTTTCTGAAACCAAAAAAATAGAAACCGGTAATGCAACACATGTACAAAGAAAATATATGAGTGTAGTGGGCAAAAAAAATTGCTCAATATGATCACTCTGTCAGCCATGCTTTTTTCTACCATTTTCTTACCATCAGTAGGAATTACCAGTTCAGATGACAAGCCAGAATAGATTCAGGAGGTTCAAAACTCTTTATCCTCTGCTCAGAATTGGACCTCACCCCTTGGGTGCTCAGTCCAGGACACCAGTGATGAGTACATTTAAATCACAAGCCACAGAAGTTAAACAGATTAGAAGCTCACAGAAAAAAAAATTTAAAAATCTGATAGGAAGAATTTTCAGGGACACAAGACCCATTAGGGTGCCTCATCTAAGTAGCTGAACAAGTTATTTTAGACAGCACAAAAAATCTGCCTCCCCACCTGATAGCAAAGTGGGAACTCTGGATCCATCTAACATTTCTCACTCGTAGTAGCAATGCTGGAATAGGCAAAGATTCCCAGTCTTCTAAAATCATAGTCAGCTTTGTTAAAGAGGTACTTAACAGAAGCTTCAGGTGCCCCATTCTCCCACTATACATCAACTTTTGGTTATAACATGCTCTGGGATAACAGACACTTACCTAGGAGTCCCATTCTGCATAGCTATTAGGGAACACACACAATTCATCTCACTTTCCTTTTCATTATTAATTGTTAGACTTCTAACTCAAGGCTATCTTTATCTTACCCCAGTACCAATCTGATTAACGGATGCAAACCTTTCACCTTTCAATTACACAGTAAATTTTCACTGCTTCATGAAACTGATTAATCCTGTCATATCCTTACCCATAGATAACTTAAAACATGTCTTCAGTACAGAACCAATTATCTTTGACCGATAAAGGAGGCATCCTTCCTTCTTATTTCCTTTGGGTTATCCTTTTTTTTTTCTACCTATCAAGTCCTCTTAGGTGAGGTCTTTTCACTGCAAGAACAGTGAAAAGTGAACTGTGAAACAGCACCATCAATCTCATGCTTTTAATATGTTAGTCTTGGATTAATACTCTACAGGATATGTAGAATAACTACTGGAAGTCCTCAAAAGTAAAAGCTGAGATAGTCTTCAAAATGTGCTAGAAGAGGCTAAATGAAAACAAATACAGTTTGAACATGGGGGGTTGATTGGACAACCTGCTCCAGACCCAAGCAACCTTCACTCAGTGATTCTGTAATGGTCACAATACCTACGCAGCGCCCACCTGGGTCAGCTGTGGTGAGGAACCAGTCACTGTGTAGAGAGGAACCACAGCCAATGTCCAGCACTCTTTCCATGAATAATTAAATGCTTGTCTAAAAGACCACTTTAGAAGTAGCAGACTGCCGGGAGAAAGGATTTTTGTTCTCTGTTCTGTTAAGCTGGTTTCCAAAAGAGAAATCAGCTTTGAATAAGTAATGCACACTCTGCAGTGTCTAGGGGTAAGTCGCTACATTTACTTTAAACACAGTTAAAACAAAAACATCCATGAGTTACTAGGCAAGCAGGATACATTTTCTTTCACTACTGGATATCAAATGTCAGAAAGATCCTATGGAATAAAAACAACAAAAACAAATTAAAACCAAAAAATTCCTCTAATGCCATTAAGAGCATAAAGATCTCAAGGTAAACTCAGATGATAGTATAACACACAAGAGTTAAAGCATTAATGTTTTCTGCTAGCCCTTTTTCCAAAAGACCATTCAGACAAAAACAAATTCTCCTCTTTCTTGCCTTTTCTTTTTTTCTTTGTAAAATATGTCTCTGTTTGGAGAAGTGGAAACTTTCAAATGCACAGATGTTTGTGATTGCACACTAGCAGCCTGCTGGGAGCCATTAATGGTGTAGAGAGTAAAGTTATTCAATCATCTATAAGTCACTTTTCAAAAGTGTTGCACTCAGTCGAGGGAGTGATTAATGGTGTCCAGCAATGACACAGATTACCCCCTGCCCATGAAAGCCCTTTGATTTTAATGCAGTTATGCTACTGAAGTAAACAAACCAATTTGGGTGTTCAACAAGCTCTTTGTCTCATTAAAAATTATTTGACTAGACTAGTGGTAAAAGAATATTGCATATGTCCCCAAACTCAATTTGGCCTTCTGTAATCATAGCAGCAATTACATTTGCAAAAATAAAAAGTTTAGAAATTAACAGTAGCAGAAAATGGTCAACCTTTCATTAGGGACTTTCATTACAGATTTTTCTGCGTAACCAAATTAATATTTTCTAATCACCACGGTACAGCAAGCAAGTTTCTGTATGTTTCAAAGAGGCCAACAGCAACTACAGTCAGCGGGCAAAAGTTTCAGCGAGTAGTTGCAGATTTCCTGTTCAAAAGCAGACAGCCCTCTACTCCTCCCAAGTAGGCTTCCTGCAAATTGCAGGTTCTTCATCCCTCAGGAACACCTGCTACAGTTTGATGTCCAGCTGAGCTTGGCACTTCATGTCAGGGCAAGTTTTCCTTCCCTCCCTTGTACAACCAAAATGATGAATATAGCAAGTTGAATTATCAAGGCTGAGGCATTTTGTTTCTTTATTTAAATGTCAGGTGCCCCATAATGATTGGAATTCACTGTTCTGGCAGTAAATTTGAGTTCACAATACCTGTGAGTGTATGGCTACCTTTGTGCTCTGCACACAAAGTGCCAGAGGCAGAGGCAACTACCTCAGAAACCACAGGGAGAAACCAGGCACTTCGGCAAAGCTGAAGGCAAACCTCTGCCCGAGGAGTACTGGAGGGAGTACCCACTGTGGCCATGGCCTGATGACCACTTCAATTCTTTTTGAGCTGATGCAACAGGACAGTGCCCCAGAGCTATTTACGGTGCTAACGCCACCTGCTCTGCCTGAAGTCCCACACGGGTCCTGGCCCCTGAGAGCTGGCTGCAGCAGTGGCTGCGAGACGGCTTCCTGTGCCACACCACAGCCTCAGGTGCCACTTCACAGCACGGCTCAAGCACCTTCCCTGTGCACCCCACAGCCTTAACACTTCCACTGCTTAGCAGAAGTGTTACTTTCTGTTATTCACAGAGTAGCAACATTAAAAAAATACAAGGCCTCATCTAAAGTGGAGCTGACAGCATTGCCATCCTTGGTTTCAGAAAATGTCACTGGACACGTATTTCACAATACATCAAAGATTGCTTTCAAACCTTCAAACAGTTATCAGAGTCTCATTTTTCATCACATTCCTCCCAACAAATTGATACCAGCCTTCCGCACCCTATGTCTGAGAACAACGGATCCGTTTCCCACGCATCCTGATCAGCCTCTTCACTCTGAACTCACTCCAAACCCATCTCCTAACACCCTGCTACTTCCTGACCACTCCTCTCAACCTTTCTTTTATCCTTCTCACACAATTTTTAGTACTTAATCTACACAAAGCCACAGCACCGCAACCTGATAGGAACTTGGTAAAACCTGCTTAAATTGAACAAAACGCAATGGATGGCAGGAAGAATTCTTTTCCTTTGGCAGTATGACACATTCAGCATTCAAAAAGTGTAATAATAAAGACAGATTCCAGATCAGGACAAATAACACAGTTCACGTACATATATCTGATGAGCATTTTAAGCATCCAGTGTCTCACGGCACAGGACTTCTATGCGGAAGATGTTACTGTCTGGTAAATTTACAGAGGAGGGACAATCTATGAGATGAAAAGCACACAAAAGTGACAAAAAGGAAAAAAAGCTGAGCAAACAGGGGTAGTATTTTATTTTCTTTTTCAACATGTAATTTGGGGGGCAGGTGAGAGAGAAGGTTCCAGCCATGTCATCCTCAGAACAGATATAATCCATATCAAGAATGTCAAAGGCTTGCTCCAACTGATACTATTATACAGCATTAGAAAGCAGACTTTTGTCACCACTCCCAATTTTCACATGTACTCCAAAACATGGGAGAACTTACAGTACCTAGACTGTCCAAGTCGATATGAAACAACTGTAACCATCCAAGTTACTTTTTACCTTATTTCTAACATTCTCATACATTAATTTACTAAGCCCTCTGTTGTACTTAATATGCAAAGAAACTTGCAAGGTTCTAATTAAAAATACTCACATATTTCCAGCAAGATGTATCTGTGTGTAGCTTTAGTTCCAAATACAAAGTGAAATATAAGAGAAATATGTTGACTTGCTAATGTATTAAAAAAGAGTTAACATTTTTACAGTATGCTTCCTTTTTAGCTTTTAAGCTTTGTGTCCTACTTTCTGGTCTATTAAAAGATTTCTTTGCTTTTTAATTTAAATTATCTTCTCTTTACCCTTTCTTCATTTCTTAGTTGACAGGATATTATTACTCCTCATGGAGAATGCTCTTCAATACATAAGACTACTTTAAAGCTGCACTTAATTATTCTCACGCATTTCCTCACCTGAAGCAGTTGCAATGCTATCTATCCTGTTCTTTCAAAGGAGCTGCAAACATAAATCAAACCTAAAGAATCAAAACCAGAGCATTAATTGTTACTGTAAAACTGAACTGAGCTATGCAAGGAAGCTACAGATACTGAAACCTAGAAATCTGAAGTCAGCATGAATGGATCTCTGTGTCAGTTCCACTACAACTTTCTTATTTGACCTCTGCAAAACATCCCTTAGTTTAATGCAAAGGAGAAAGTAGAAAAGGCACACGGATTTTTTTGTAGAGATTTCTTTGTTAAAGCTGTTCTTACCGCTGGCACATGCAGCTTCTTATAGTTTCATCTTGAATGATGTCTTCTCAGATAAAAATCTTCTCCAGTCTGTAACCTGTCCACAAAAGTTGAGAAATTTCATTGTTTTCAATTATGTTTTGTAGAAAGTGGGCAAGGGTGATCTGACAGCACCGAGATAACAGAAGAGTGTTTAGAAGTCAATAAATGTTGTTAATGATTTCTATGTCTGATAGCTAAAATTGCAATTTTAGCTTCCTAACAGAGTCGGGAGGCTGCAAAGAACTCAGTAAGGCACCAGATAAAGGAAAAAAGCCCCCTACTGCTCAGTCAATAACCACTCTGAAATTATAAAAGCAGAAAGACATGCCATTTTCTGAAGACAGTCCAGGTGTTAATCATACAAGGAAATAGCTTTAGGCATAACTTGCTCTTCTCTCTCTCATCATTTTTCTTTTTAAAATAAAAGCTTGTTTTTCTCCCAGCAGTGTTTACATACAGCAAAGGCAGTGAGTTCTTAAAACATCTCACATTTCAAATGTCATTCAAGATGTTTGTCAATCTGTCCTAAAATGTCATATCATAAAGAACTAGTCACATTTTCTACTCCCATGCAAGTCTCTAGTTGTCACCTAAACAAGATGAGAACTTCCTTCCCCACATCTAAAGCATCTTTGTCTAAAATTAGTATAGAAACTCACAACAATATGGGAATAATTTATTTCTGTGAAGCTTAAATCCTTTTTTTAGAAAGAGATGAACCATCTAGGCCACAGATGTGGTTGTTCAGAGAGATTAATCAAAAATGCTTTGCCCGCACAGGGTGCGTTTATTGAGAAGCACAGAAGCTGAGGGGGAAGAGGAGCCCATGAATAAGCTCAGCCTTCAAGTTTTCTTTTCTCTAGTGCCCATCTAGGCCAGTCCAACTGTTGTAGTTGAAATAAGCATTAAAATGGTCATTTTCAGGGAAGAGGCAAAAGGTGCTGTTGCCTTTTTTTTTCCCCTAAGTCTTAGAACAGAAGAATTTAGAACAATTTTGGTTTCTCCAGTCTTTCTTTTTATAAAATTCTGGTTATCTTAAATATGTTTTTCAACTGTTCACGTTGCTGTCCAGGCTAACACTAGAATGGCATTGGATTATTTTCTTTATCACAACATTAGAAGCTATTAGTGCTCATTTTTAAAATTATTTTTAAAGTAAGTTCAATGAACTTGGGTATAACTGACCTATTTACCCATACAACACCTTCCACCAAAGCAGTCTGAACTCCTTTACAAAAGGTTTTACAGGCTTGTACATATTAGCTTCTTCCTTAGACAGGAGAAAGGCATTATAGGCCCACATTTTTTTAAGTCTGTTATTTTTGTGCCTTTATAATAGGTGTCATGCTAAGACAATAACTACAACTTCATTAGATCTCATGACACAGCTTTCAGCTTTCCCAAAATTCATCCCGTACCGAATACTTTCTTAGAAGGTTCATTCTGGTGCTTGTATTTACCCACATACATCAATTTCACTTGGACAGTAAACCAGATCCACAGAACTCATTTCTGCTTCTAGCTAATGCTCTAAGTTTCACTGTGGTTGCTGCCCTTGTAACACCCTTCACTTTCATGGCTGTAACATTTGTTCCTCCAAGACGCAAATAAGAAACAGAGATCCTTGCACAGCACCACAGCACACTACAGACCCATTAATGCCAGGTTTATTTCGGTGGGAAAAAGCTTATTTTTCTTCCTGATTTTTTTTTTTTTTACTTATTGTTTCTACAATAGCAAAGACTTATAATTAAAAAAGCAAACTTGCTTAGGCCACGGGGTTACTGAGCACTTCCATAAAGACATGATGCATTTGCAATCACTTAAAATTACCTTTATTAAACATTTTATATGTGCAGGGGTTTTCCCTGTCAGTTTTTTTAAAGCACAAGTACTGCTCAATCTTGTCACTGTTTTGAAGCCTGCCATTAGTCTACTATGGCAAATAAGCAGAATAAGCTTCTGCTATTAATCTTTGAAGAAATCACACTTCTGCCTTACCCATTGTACTTGTTGTGTCCCCTTCAGTACACATGAATGGCTTTCTCTTCACTCTAGTCATGAATATTACACCTAAAAATCCAGCCTCTTCATCCCAGCATTACCTAAACTCTTACAAGTGAAAGTAACGAAAATATCAGACATCATCTAAATTAAAAATGAATAATTTCTTTTATCACCCAAGAAACTGTTGGAATACTCACAAGTATTCAATATGACAAGGAATTGCTGTAAAAAGAAACTGTGACCAAAGCAATAAAGATCTGCAGATGAATCTGAAAATGTGAAGCAGCAGTCTCTCACCTTAGTGATCGTGTTAGAAAGTCAGAAGTCTATTTATTACCTCCAAACCATTAAGTAATACTCTCTGAATAAAAAAATGATGATTGCACATAGTTAAAATATAAAAAATAAAGGAAACCATCTCCTTCCTAGGTGTTTGTCCTCTATGAGAATATTTACATAGACACAGAGTTCTGTCGTCTCTCTCCCACACCCTGCCCACACACATACAGTCATCTATAGAGAGTGTGAGAAACATATGCTCGTTTCCCTATCTGAAAACAAACACAATAACTAACACCTGTACTCAGTAATTATGTCATAAGAAAATTCTATCTTATTTCTACAAGTCATTCCAGAGGCTTTTAAAGAAACCTGCTGCCCACAGTTATTAAAAATCCTGTGTCCTGCTATTTTTCCAGAAACAGGAAGAAGAGAGCAGAATAATGGAAAGAAAAGGTCAGTACAGACTTTCCCCATATGACACTCATCAGAACCTACTGTAATTTGCATAAATATTCAAGTAATTAATCAAACCATAATACCCGAGCTCTGTTTCTCCTCAAGCTTTACATTCCCCTAATGCACGGATAGAACTTTTCTTCAAGCTTATTTGGCCAAACTCTATTAGAATGCTACAAGCAAAAGAGAATAACGTGAAATAAATCAGACTCAAACCTGCCAACTGGCTGTGTGTTTATATGTATTATCAGAAAGAAGTCAGGATCTCCTAATACTCCCAGCTGCAGTCAGCTGGAATTGTGCCACTGACTTCCATTCACGCAGAACCATGACACTAAACATCTCTGGCTAAGGCTTTGTTTTAATTCCTATGAAACACGGTTCACATTTTGACGCCATATAAAGAACCACAGTTATAACAGTAAGGTAGCCTTGCATAAAACCATAAAATATTTAAAATAAGTATGTTGAGACCTGCTTGAATAACAGAGGGTGCTGAATACAATTTAGTGCTTGTGACCACCTGCAGTACTATATCCAGGATACAATGCTAAATTTAGATTTCTGGATGAATGCCCACTGTAGGATATGCTATTTTTACTAAGTTCTGACATGTCTGTCCAATGGCACATCTCCATTTCTGAAGTGGTACTGAAAGGCTATTAAAGCTTCCAGTTACCACTTGACTCAAAACTGCAAATTACAAGTATTTTCACCAAACTGTTCTTCACTTTACACAATAGAATGTACAAATAAAACCAAAACAAATACTTAAAAGCAGTACAACTAAGAAAGGCCTCCCTCCCCCTGAACCCTCTCATCAAAACACAAAATAATCAAATTTTAATATATTATTGCGATTTTCATTTCAAGGCACAGGAAAGAGATACAGAAGTAGCCTTTTCCTTCTAGGCAGGCTCTCCCACATGTCAAAATAGAACCAAAAATGAAACAAAAAACCCACACTGACACATATATTACTGTATTTCACATAAAAACTGATTTTGGAGGCCACCACTCATCAAGTTTCAATTAGACCTGTAAACCATGAAGTACATTGAAAAAATCCAGATATACATATGATTTGGGTTTTTTTTTTACATATGAATACAGAGATTTTTCCCAAGGAGGTATTTTTAACGAGGTTAGAGGGTCAGCAATTTTGGAATGAGCTTTAGCAGTTTAAGATTTCTGTCTTTCCACTCACAAGTGCTTCTTCCCTCTCCTGCCATTTTTCAACAGGAAGAGTAAGAGTGTTCTGAGATATCTTCCATTATGACAGATTTAATACATATTTAATAATAGAGACTTAAATATGGGCATGGTATTTGGCATGCATCCTGAAGCAAACCATAAGACATGTCTGCCACTCTCCAGTGAGGACAACACAGCTCTCAGGGAGAAATGTCAGCCAGAAACAGTTACATGAAGCATAAAAACCCCTGAGAATGAAATGGTCTTTATTTATTAAATCAAATGCAAATCTTTCATTCTAATACTTCTGATCTGGTTTTGTGGATTTTCTCAGGTATACTTAATTAAACCCACTCATCAACACCAACTTTGCTCAAAAGAGCAATTAATGAATATGGCACAGAAGCAGCTTAGCCCTGGAGGAGTCTCTGACATTTGTTTGTAGTGAAGACTGTTCATTAATTGCTCCCCTCATTCTAAGCCTCTAAATGATATTTTTGACACGATACTACAAGTCATTGTGACTTATTTCTCAAGCTAGCAACATCTGCACTATGTTAGGTTAATAAAACTACGTTTGAAAGGTTTTCAAGAAGATATTTAAAGACACAGGGGAAAAAAGGAAAGTCTGGATGTGCTGACAGTGGAATAAAGAAGCTGTATTGAATTTTTTACTATTATCTCGGAGTACACTTTGTATTACAGATAATTTAAGCAAATATTTTGTGTTCCATATTCTCATCAATAAACAGAACCCAGGCAGAAGTCCACCATAATTATTTTCCAACCTATTTCAACTGTGTTCCCACACGAAACTAAGCATTAATACTTCATATGATCTTCTGATGATCATAAGTTCTCAGACAAATTAAAATATTGGCTTTTTGATTACTTTAGTAAAAAAAATTACATTTTTATTTTTTCAGAAATAAAAGGTGGAGAGTAAAGAGTCTGGGTTATGAAGTAGCCACACTAAACCAAAGACCTCTGTCCAAGATATAAAACCACGTTGTTACCATTTCACACTGAGTGCAAGCTTTAATGTATGGGATGGTTTTGCTGATCTCTTTTGGGTTCCACAAACCGATGCATTTTATAAGTTTGAAAAATTAACTTGTTTATTTCCAAAACACATATATAGGCTCATATCATCCACATTAAACTTCTACTGCAAAGCAGATAATAATTCACAAAAGAAACACAAAACAAATAAAAAACAAGGTACGTGGAAGTTCATACCTGAAGAACAGCTAAAAGTCCTGTAGATCCACAGACCTTCAACATGCAAAGGAGAACACTGTCCACCCTCAGAGCTGGTGACATTACTTCAATTAGTCTGACCCAGTTTTCCAACTTGGAATTTGGCTTCTGTAGTTCCTATTATATAGCAACTCCTCCTGCCTACCAATTATTGACATTAACACAGCCATCAAGTTTCACACAGTGAAAACGTGTGTGAGAAACTTCGCGTTAGCATTCATTAGCTAATTGTATACCTCTAAGCACTTAAGAAAAGCAATGCAGCAGCAGTGGATATGGTTAGCCGGCACCTTGGTTTTTGATCTAGTCCAAAAGGAGTCTGATGCTGTAGCAGTCAGGGTGAGACTAAGAGGGTGACACCATGCCCCCAGTGGGGTGCCAGGTGAGTAGTGCTGGAGAGAAGGGAGAAAGGCTTTCACAGTTTTGCAGTTGCCCATCTACCAGCTCCTACCTTATTGTTCCTATGGCACACAGGCTCTGAAGCCTTTCCTATGAAGCTTTCTATTCCCACTCACTCAAAACATCCTATCTCATCTGTTATTTCTACCAGCTGTTTCTCCCCTCTTGCCCACCACCTACAGCATTATCTTTGCTCCTTGAAAAAAAACCGCCCACCTACACACCAGCAGCTGCCCTTCTCTGTCCTGAGCTTGAGGACACAGAGCAGCAGGAAAAAAGTCTGACAGCTCTGCGAGTGCCAGCAGGCTCCTGCCAGCCCAAGCCCCCTGCTAGCTCAGAGTTCAGTGACAGCAATACACTCAGCCTGGGCTATGGGAATGCAGGAAAGGTGACCTGCATGTCTTGGATGTGATAGCACTAACAGGACACTTGGCAACCTCCTGATGGCAAGCTTCAGCTTACTCACAGACACAACTTCCCCTGCTGGGACACCATCTTGGCTGACTCACTGCAGAGTGAAAGCAGAGAAGAGTAATGCCACCCACAAAATTCACGACAGGTTCTTACCATTGATGGATTAGGCAGAGACAGATCAGCCAACCACACCAGCACTGCTACAGAGCTATTTGTGCATTAATACATTTACACACATTTAATCCAGAAGCAGAATGCAGGAGTGCCCCAGCCTGCCTTACACCTTAGGCATTGTCCTGCACAGCACAGATATAGATGTAGAAGAACTGAGTCAAATTACTAAACAGTAAAGCAAGGGGCGTTCTGATTTGGCTTTGTCTTTAAATGTGCACACAGCCAAAAGGAACTCAACAGAGCATAGGAGCTCATTTTATTAGCATTGCTAATCTAAAATGAAGATAACAAACAGTATAGAACTTTTATTTTCAATTTTTTTTCTTTTGTTAATGAAGTAGTGCTAAATGTCACCCCTCAATATTCCACCCCTCTTCATTAACATTAAGCAAGCTAACAATTAAGAGCCCCACAAATGCAGCATATTACTGCACATTATCTGAATTACCATACTAGGACCAACTGATTCCACTTTCAGAACTACAGCTGCAGTATAAGGCAGCAGAACCTGAAGAATTTAGAAATTTTAAACATGACAACTGCACTTAAATCTCACAGAACACATTCAATCACAGTCTGTAATAAGAGCATGGCAAGATATACCATCAAATCGGAGGCAACTTATGGAGAAACATTTGCACTTACAAAGTGTATATCAGCTTTCAGAAAAGCATATGAAAACCTCAAATGTCTGTGTACATTAGCATAGTCTAATTAGCCTGTCCATGTTTCTGATTCATCTAAATTAACATCACGTCATAATTTACAAAAATTCTTCTGATTCAATCATATTTTCTGAATCCAGTTAAATCACTTAACCACATCTGCCTTTAAAAGATCCCACTAATCATGAAAGATTAATTCAAATGACATTTCTTTTATTAACTTTTTTTTACTCTCCAGCAAAGGTTGCTGCATTTATCCCTTCAGTCCAGCTTGCCAGAATAAAGTTAAGAAGCTTATGAATTTTGGATATTACACAATCAATATTTGATACCAATATTTCTTTTTTCGTCAAAGATATGAGCTCTTCAGAGCTCAAAATAGAACTGTCAACTATCAGAACAGTGTCCTGATCTCTGTTTCAATTCACTTTGTCTTCAGAACCATCGTGTGCACTAACAACTGTACTGAAGCTGGTAAATTCTTCCCAGCAGAAAGGCCTCTCTGTCCTTCCACTGTTACTTTGTGGGATACTACAGCAGCAATTTGACTATACAAATGAAGAGATTATTATCTATTATCTAGCCTGTGCCACTGCTTGACAAACTAGAATGGACTGCAAAACTGTGGCATGTGTGTAGAGAGGGGAAAAAAAGTCCTACCCCCAAGCAAGCACCCCTACAAATATGTGGAAGAACTGTAAGATGAGTTTAATTTTGATCATTCATAGAGTAAACCAGGAAGCATTTATAAATTATGTTTGCAAGGAGTTCTTTAGAAAATTACAAGTGTCAAAGATATATTTTACTATTAACATGAATCCTTTAAATTATAGATATGTTTTACCGTAAGGAGGGAACACTGCTATGAACCAGTTATCTAGCTGGAATCATTTTGGTCACTGAGCCCCATCCAACAATTTCTACACAGAAATTACTGCTCAAATGAGTTCTGTCCAGCACATTGTTAATTTCATTCATATACATTTGTCACACATCACTAAAGCAACTATCAACACTGTAGTTTCACTTCAGAAATGTGTTATACTTCCTTTTCCTTTGATAAGTCAGAACCTTGAGCCAATGGAACATGTGACCTACAGGTTACATGCAGCTGCCCATAACAGAAATGCCAGAGGAAGGCATTTCTGCCTTAGACAGACACCAGAATCATTAAACCATGGAATGATTAGGTTTGGAAGAGACTTTAAAGATCAAAGAATCATTAAGATTGGAAAAGACCTCCAAGGTCACTTACTCCAGCCTTTGATGGAACACCCCCTTGTCCACTAAACACAGCACTAAGTGCCACATCCAGTCACATCTTGAACACTTTCAGAAACTATGACTCCATCACTTCCCTGGACAGCCCATTCTGATGCTTAACCACCCTTTCAGTAAAGAAATTCTTCCTGATGTCTGACCTGAACCTCCCCTGGCACATCTTGAGGCCATTTCCTCTTGTCCCATTGCTAGTTGCCTGCGACAAAAGGCCAACCTCTACCTTGCTACAACCTCCTTTCAAACAGATCATCTAGTCCCAAACCACCTGCCATGGCTAGAGAACCTTCCACTAGACCAGGTTACTCAGAGCCTCATCCTGACAGGTCTTGAACACCTCCAGGGACTGAGAGTTCACAACCTCTCTGGGCAATCTGGTCCAGTGCCTCGCCACCCTCAGTCACAGTAGAGAATTTCTTCCTAATATCTAATCTAAATCTGCTCTCCTTCAGCTTAAGGCCATTCCCTCTTGTGCTGTCACTACACGTCCTTGCAAAGAGTCCCACTTCAGCTTTCTTGTAGGCCCTTTTTAGGTATTGTGATGTGCCACAAGGTCTCCCCAGAGCCTTCTCCAGGCTGAACAGCTCCAACTCTCTTAGCCCTCACAGGAGAGGTGCTCCAGCTCTGCTCTCCTCTGGACTCATTCCAACAGGTCTGGAAATATTAGAAACTTGGCAAGAGTTAGCAGTAAATCTTTCAGGACTTACTGAAGTAGAACTTAGAGTAAAGAAGGTTTAAAGAAAACATAGTTCACAGATGATATTTAAATAGAGTCTACAAAATCTTTTCTATATGGCTGCAAGTATGAAAATATTATTGCCATAAGTATGAGAAGTATCTTACCATTTCAATGAGTCTGAATATTGACTTGCATCCTTCACTTCCCATGCTAGGCTACAGTGGAATGCACTAGTAGTGATCTTGCCAGAAAAAACCGATTCCATCCACAGATGCCTTGGGACAAGGATGCTATACTTCCATTCATTTTTGAGCACCTGGGTATACCCCCCAGAAAAAATGGATAATGGAAAATTGATGCAACAACTTTCTCTGTTAATGAGTTCGTGGGACCAACATGCAAGGGTTGTCCAGAAAAATTGGATTCATTACCCAGTGTGTAACAAGCCAATAATTACACACTCAGGGGAGATATTGCTTATTTATTTCAGAGTTGCACAAGCCTGGGTGCTCAGTGATATTACTCAAATCAAGCATGCCAATCTTCAAAACTTTTTACTATTTATACATTTTAGCAAACAAAGGAATTAGTGTTCATTGGCTACAAGTTGCATAGTTCTCTTACTTATTAGTATTCTGTCTTCTATTGGTAAATGATTCTCTTGCTTCCCATGCTAATTAGTCTCATGCTCAGTGTTTCTCTTCTTTTGAGTCGTAGGGTTTCCTGGGTCAGCAGTCTGTGAGTTGGTGGCCGCAATCTGCCCCTGCCAGAATTACCCTTTACCCAGACAGGGCTGATTTCAGCACAGTTGCTTTGTTAGTTTCTTCATCGTCTTGGGAGTTCTGCCAGATGTCTTCATGGCCCTTAAACTCTGCACTCTGTGTGTTCACTATCAGTGGTACATCCTTCTTCCCAAGCTTTGTTAACCTCCCCCTAGGTCTGAGATCACTGCAGCATGTCCAGCCCTAACCCTTAACAAGGCAATTCTACCAACAAGTAATTTGTTCTTCTAACACCTGGACATCACTTAGAGCTTGCCTGTTAGCTGCTCTCTGTTTCATGGATTACATCTCCCTTCTTCTTTATTAGGCTTTAAACTACAGAAAGATGAATTATCAATGAACATTTTTTCTTAAGAAAATTTTACATATTCCACATGTTGCAACATAAAGACTACAGTTATAAGCCTGCATGCTGTTTAAATGGTGAATCTTGGGAACTACTGTGGCAAAAAGAAGACAAATGAAACATTTCAGAAGAAGAAACCACTAGCTTATATACCAGTCGCCATTGCTAAAACTGAAGAGATTATCTTCTGCTCCTCCCTTTCTCCCTTAGTCAGCTGCCTGGAAGAGCAATTCCAAACTCATTTCAATCACAATATGACACG
The DNA here is from genome assembly GCF_014805655.1 of Passer montanus. Taxonomy (NCBI): domain Eukaryota; kingdom Metazoa; phylum Chordata; class Aves; order Passeriformes; family Passeridae; genus Passer; species Passer montanus. The sequence continues at coordinate 9,022,201 of NW_024367819.1, read as the reverse complement.
TAAACCTGAACAATATAATACTCAAATCCTTACCATTCAGTCACAAAAGTAAGGCACTCCACACTACCCTAATGACTTTAGGACAAGTACAACAATTATGGAAGTAAAACCAGCTGCTACTATTAAGCCAAAGGTTGTATTTTTTTTTTTTCTATTCTTAATGTTTTGGAATGAAAGGTGGCATTAAAGTACCTAAAAGGCAACATGAATGATATTCAGGAATAGTCAATTTTTTTCAAAGACTAATCATTCCAATTATCAACTATCTATAGATATTAATGCAAACACAGAAGTACTAGTCTTCAAATGAAGACAGATTTGTAGAAAATAAGTTTTTATGTGGAAGCAAGAACATTCAACACCTGCAAAATTTTAGTCCCCAAATACTCAAGAAGGAGGCAAGGTACCCAGTCATCATAAAGCAACACTTTTCACAATGTAGAAAGGGGCGAGAAAAGACAAGCAATCCACTTCACAAGAAGCAAACTAAAGCTGCTAGTTAAAACCAGAAATCTCTACATCTTCAAGTTTCTTCTGTAATCAGTTCTCTAGACTAGATCTACAGCTACAGATAAGTCTTTGAAGGTGTCAGTGTGTGCACAGAGCTGGGAGCAGGTGCCAACTGCTCTACCTACTTTGCAAGCCGTTTCCAAAATTTTCAGTGTTGGCACTGTTAGAAATTTGTTGGTCTTACAAAAAAGATCAAAGTTGATGAGAGTAGCAGGAAAAAAACCCCAAACCTCTTGTTTAAATTACTTTTTTAAAGGAAATGCTAAATCACAAAAATAAACAAATACATGCAATTATAAATCAGGTCTGGTTTATACAGAATTCATAGTAAATCTGAAAGATAAGACAAGCACATTAATTGTTCCTCACAAACAAATGGAGTTCCCTATATTTCCAGCTAAAGAAGTCTTATATTTCCTCTTATTAAAATATTAGTGATATGCCTCCACAGCAAACTAGTTCTATTTTTAGCCTTCTGGTAAAAAAACAATTACAACACAGCAGCTCTACAAGTGAAGCTGAAGGACAAGCTTTGTCAACAGTCATCCTATAAAAAGAGTAATGTGTCCTTTTCCCAAGGGGCAGATAGCCATTGCCAGCAATGAGTTCATGGGGGTACTCTAAGAAAAATAACATGCTTGCTCAAGTTATTTTAAGAGCACTTTATGATTGTGGGTTTGAGAGAAAAATATAAAGATTCAAGTTAAATATCAGAACTAAGTGTTTACCTCTAGCTCAAGATTATTTTTCTTCAAAATTCAATACTGATCTTGCTGGCCTTCATATTAAATAAATTTGCAAAACAATCTCCCCTGACAGTTATAGATAAGTGAGCAAAAATGGAATTTTCTAATCAAAGCTACTTGCAACCTCACTTAAAGAAAGACAACTGAAGGAAAAAATCAAGTTCCCCCACCCATACCATTAATTTAATTTAAAACAATAGACAACAATGGCAAAAAGAACAGCAATTCAGCTCTAAAGCCCAGATCTCTTTTTGCTGTTGTTAATGGTTACACACTTTTTTTTTTCCTTTTTGTTTTTTTTTTCTCTTTTTTTTGGTAGTAACCAGCAATTAAAGGATGATGCCCAGGCTCCGCTGGGTTACCTTGTATATTAAAGATTTAGCTAATGCTTAGGCAAAGAGTCTGACACTATGAGCTTAGGAAAGCAACAGAAGATAAACTGGAAAATCCAGCAACTTTCTTGGACAATTCAAGAAAGTCTGTAAACTCTGACCAACACTTACAACAGAATTAGATCAGTTAGACAAGACTCTAGAGGCCAGGGTAGCAGCATTTTCAGACTTCTACCCATATGCATCAAGAGAAGTTTTTCCTCCCACAAAGACCAACTTCACCTCTTGTGTGTCTCTAGAACTGCACGCATGAACTCACGCTCCTGGCATGCAAATGTAGAAGGGTTTTGTGGCTTTCTACTATCAATTCCAACAGCATGTATCAGAACCGATTACCATTTTTCAGCAGAATAAGGTCTGGCAGATAAGCTCTGGAAGACTGAACTTCAGTATTTAACAGGTTATTACCCTGCATTTCCCCACTTCTGACACACTCAAGGGCAGTGCAATGAGGCATTCAGGTACCTCACTCCTCAGGAGGCAAGTTTAGACTGCAGGTGAAGACAGTCATATAGCTGTGCCTCAGTCCATTTGCAGCCTCCACAAGAGAGCTTGCTGCCTGTTATAAAGTTGGCATTAAAAAAAGCTGTCTGGATACACTCTAAAACACTGAGGCAAAATCCTCCACATTTCATTGTTATTTGAGGGACCAATCATAATCTTATTCTGCACAAACAATCCTCTTCCTCACCTGACAATAGCGACTGCACACCTGCAGTTACACTGAGACCAGAGCCTGTGGGGCCTTACTGGGATTGGTGGCCATGGGTACTTCAAAGGCAAAGTTCTAAGAGGATCAGTTCCCTAATACTGTTTACACTGGTTCCACTTGAATAGCTACGCTGGCACAACTAAAAGGACCCAGCAGGCAACGGTCTGACACAGTCCCAGAATTTTCAAGGAGGAAAACAAACTACAACAACACTCTCTGATGGCACAGCATCCTCCATCTATATCTGCCTACCCTTGGGAATCACAGCACACCATGGTGCTCAGGTCACAAAGAAAAGTTGTTAACAATGGACAGGAATTAAGGGGGTTCTCTGCTTGGTTGGGTTCTTCTGAAATATTTTATCAAGTGAGAGCCAGGACAGGGTCAGAGAATGAGCACAACAGACAATAATAGTAACAACAACAATAGTACCAACATCATCTTTAGCAACTTCCATGTCAGAGCTACTGATGAGGATCATCGAAGTCATCAGGCTCTTGGCTACCCCAGGCTGACAGACCTTGAAGAGCACTATCAGAAAACTATCCAAAGCTGAAATCCCCTTTTGGCTAAGCTAGGAGTCCCGTTTTGCAGCACTGCGTAATGTAACGCCTGACACTAGTAAAAATTTTGTGTACATACTGTCTCCTAGATATTTCAGTATCATTGCTTAAGTTTAAAAAGCAACAAGGAAAAGCGTGCCCTGGAGCATGAGAAGAGCTAAAATTTGGACTACACACACACAGTTCATATGACAAAAGCTAAGAAAACAATGATATATCACTATTGAAAGTTCAGAATTGAAGAAAGAAATTGAGACCATCAAGAGAAGAGACTATCAGTAACTGAACTCATGTTAAGTAACATAACAGCACAATGACTGTGGATAATTTCTTTCCAGTCTTCAGCTTTGACTATGACTCAGTAAAGAAACCCAAAAACTCTGCCAGACATTTAGAAAGACAAAGCAATACACATAACCTAAACTCCTATAATTGGCAAGGCCAGGAGTTTTTCCTGAAGTGCTTGGCGATTTCACTATCAGACAAGGTCAACAGAAATTGTTTCATCTCATACATTTTCTCCCACAAGAAGGTCATTTCAGCCATGCTTCCAGGGAGCCCTCCAAAACATTTGCCAATGCAAATGTTTGTGGGTTTCCAGTGAAAGAAAGTCACTAAAATGACATGGTAAAAAAACGTGTACAAACAGTGAAAGGAAAAGGTAACAGGAATTTCTGAAGAGACTGTATGCTGAAGAAAACACAGTGAGGAACAACTGCCTAATAACTTTTAAAACTACAAACAAATACTTCTTCTCATGCCTTTGTCTGTAGAGTACACCAGTAACAGAAATGACTGATTCAGCAGTAAGATTACTGTGGGTTAGAAGAACAGGACCCCAAATTATTAAAATATTCTCTCCCTAACTACAGACAGAAGCCTTATAGTTAACTTTATATTTTGCATTCTTGATTCCCAGTTAAACCTAAGTCTAACAAGAAAGCACATTTCAATCGCATTCTGGGCTTCCAACTAGACTAGCAATTCTCAGAAGGACAATAGCACAAAAGACAGCAGCTCAATTTTGTAATTTGGAGAGAGGTGGGGAAAAGAAGTGGGAAAATCAGTACAATTCACAGTACAGCCCATTTCTTCAGCACACCCAATTCACATTATAAGCCAATCCTGCAGCCATCACACGTGCTCTAATTCTTCATCCCATGCATTTAGTAATGCCTAAGAATGTACCCCAGTATTCCAGAGAGAGAGGAAAGTAAAAGGCTACATTTCAGTATTTTCAAAGTTATAATTTCTCTGAGTTTCTCCTAAACTAAACAAATACTGCAAAATGGATGCTATTCATCTAGCAAGGGATTAAAAATCAGAATATTATATGCCAAAAATTTAGAGCTGCTCAATCAACATTCCCTAAATAAAATTAATCTCTTCTACTGAGATTGATAACCATGAAAAGATTGACCAGTTCTGTCAGATATTAAGATCCAACAATTCTAAGGTATACTGGAGCTCAAAGATTTATCCTGATTTTAAAAAGGAAAATTTGAAAAGGATTAAAAAGCCATATTATATGGCTATCATGCAAGAAATTTCATAACAGATAAGCTAATTGAAGGTAAGTCTGGAAACGACAGCACAGCTAACATACTACACAGAATTTAAATTTTCTGAATAAGTCATTCAAACCGTTGGCAAAGAAATTATAACATATGAAAAGATAAGTTTCAACAGTTGAGTTAAACTCAAGAGTTTCATTGCAAAGGCCTCAGTACAGACTAAGTATCAACCCCAGTCTTCTGCTACTATCATTGACAAACATCAGCTTTTCTGAGTTGCCTGACTTTTTAATATAAACTGGGACACCAGGAAATTTCTTCCAAAATCAATCTCCCCAAACAGAGATTAATTTTATTAATATAATTATGTATGGAGACAGAGTTGATACTACACAGCAGACAACTGGATTGCATCAAAGTATCCGTGGGAAAACACAAATTTGAGAATAAATGCATGAACAAATCCACTAAATGACAAAAGATTTGAGTGCTTCATACTTTGGAATATACATTCCAGCAAAAAATCAGGAGGACACTAATAAGACTGCAGGTTGGAGATCATTAACTTGGTTTACATTTGCTACCTTCCTGACAAATGTTAAGCAAATATGCTATAGTTAGATGTAAACTTTCCTAAATAAATCACAGGACATATTTATAAAGAAAACTAAAATAAAATACATAGCCTTTTTTTTTTTTTTGAAAGCAATTTGCCGTTTTAGTAACGACAGATTTAACAAGCAAACCATAGCTGAAGTGCACAGCTTGGGCCGTGGCATTCCCCAGGTGTCTGTGGGAACTGCAGATAGCAGAGTGCCACCTGCCTTTCACGGGTCACAGCTGCAATGCTGCAGCCTGCAAATTAAATCCAGCCTACCGCCAATAGTTGCCAAACATACCTCAAAAGGGTCAGTTTGAAAAATGTTTACAGCGTTTGACAAATCAGAAAAAAAAAATCAAAAAACCCCAAAAACTCTTTCTTTGGAAGCAGCTACAGCTTTGCAAAACACGTTAGGAGTGAATGAATATACAGGCTGTAACTCAACACTGTTTCCAAATCGGAATGCATACACATGCCAGAGAGGATAAAAGGATGATAATAAAGAGAAACAGACTGATTAACAATAATTTGGAGAACTCTGCATCAACAAGAATGCCCATCAAACATTTCCATAAATGATGTTACAGAAAAGGAAAGCTCCTCAGTGCTGCTTCCTACAATTATGGCCATAGCAATAGCAATTCATCTCAGGAGCAGTAGTAACTTCAGAACATACATTACCAAACATCAAGAGCATATCAAAAATTTTATAAACCAGACGTTAAATCTAAAGCTAAATCGTATTTCACTGCTATTCAGAAGTCCATCATCACAACATACTAACCAATTACTAGATACTGCTTTGCATGAAGTAGCACAGTATCAGATTTCACACACCCTCCTCCCCCCTATCAACAGATAGTACGGGTAGTACACACCTACTATCAACTGATAGCAGTATCAGCCATCCACTTACGTGTCCCACAGCACAGAAATCAGACCCAGCCAACACTGCTGATAAAGCTGTTGCAGACCAGAGGGCAGAAATGGGTCTCTCTGCTCCTGCTCACCCCAGGAGCTCAGCTGCTCCCTTGGCTGAATTCCTGCATGCAACCTCTAACACAAGAGCCAAAATTTGCAGGAGAATTATGTTGTATTTCTGCAGTTCATAGATTGCAGTGTACAGCTACTCCCTGAAAAGTAATGAACTTCATTCATTGAAAATCCTGTATTTGTACAAGACTATATCAACAGAAGTCAGAATGCACGTGGTTTCACTAAGTAGCTGGGGGAAAAGAAAGTGAAAAACAAACGACCACACAACTCTTTCTTCTGAAACCAGCAGCAATACAGTAACCACCCTCTGCATCTCTGCCCAGCAGGAAATGAGTACAACAAACTTGCTACAACCATGTTTATGGATCATTACAAAGTGCACAGGCACTCCTACTACCTGTAAGTATTTTATGAAAACAGCACTAGTTAAATATTAAAAGAAATTAGACACTTCAGATATTAATGCCTTCAGCTTTGTCAACCAAAACAAATCTGTAACAACATCCCAAGGAATAAGCAGTACAACTCAGAAGCCAGTGTTTACACTACTTTGTTCAAAAGAACCTCTTGAACACAGAAGCAAACTGCCACACTCCAGAGCAAAACCTTAGCTCTCAGCAGGACTACTCACAGCTGTTCAGCATTAAAATGAGAAAATGACATGAATTCATTAGTAAATGTAATAAAGTTATATTATTGGTACCTGCTGGAGAGGAAGGTGGGAACACAGCACAAAATCCAGAAATTTACCAACATTTTTCAATCTACTAAGCAAAGTAGCCAAAGCCATACCTCAGCCTTTCAAGGCAGCAATACACTTTTGATTGACTATGTGTTATATATATGACATCAGCAAGTTCAACAACTCTAAGTCAAACTTTACTGAACTGAGTCAGCCTTATATAACAACCAGGAGATGCTCAAACTCCTAGAAATAAGATTTGAGTGCAATTTCCACTATGAAAAAAAAAATCTTCTCTACACTACTCTAGCTGGGTTAGCATCACATCAGGCTTTTACACCAAAATTCAAACCAAGAGTGGTTAGTCAGATTTCAGAAAGCAAGATGCACTTCCTTCAGATGCACTACCTGAGGTCTCCCAGAACACACTATCACTACAACTTTAACACCACGTTTTAGCTTCAGGATGTTCGTCACAGCTATAATCTTGCAAATTCTAACCATCTTCACAAAGCTGCATGTTCCTGTATGCACAGACCTTTCCTGCCAATAGTCCAGTCTGCTGAAGGAGCAGATGCACTGACAGCTCCCCCCACTCCAGCTGCCCCCCAGGAATAATCCCGGGAAGATTATCGTTGTGTCAATCTACAATGCAGACTCAGCATCTGGAATGATACAACAAACGCTAATAGTTGCCATTTATCTGGTAAGCAATCCTCACAGAACGATATAGGTATACAATTGGCTGAGGTGTTTCCATCTGCATCGTTGCGGAATGGTAAACTCTTAACTCCCCAATTCAGAAAGTGCCAAAATACAGTCACCCCACAGACCGAAGACGGTGCAGTTAAACAAAACAGCGAGAATAAAAGCACATCGGGGTTTCAAATCCTACTACGCGAACATCCCACTGAAGACCCACGTTTCTCAGACAACTGACGGTGCCTTTCACGCCACTTCTTCTCTCACCAGAAGATGAGCCTGAGCAAACTTCACTTGCTGAAGTGTGACAAAACCCTCCGAAACGTTCCGGAGCCAGCGGCTGCCTCTCCGCAGCCGGGGCTCAGCGACAGCAACGCACCTCACTCTCCTGGGCGAGAACGCGCTCCCGCGGGCGCGACCCCGAGGGCAAGAGCGGCGCGGGGGTCCCGCTGCGCGGAGCCCCCACGGTCCGGGCTCCGGCCCCTCTGGAGATGCGCCTCCCTGTCCGTCTGTTTCTTCTGGTCCCGAGCGAACAGCTCCGTCTACGGGGAGAACGACCGCCCGTTCTGAAAGGCTCGGTGGACTTTCGGGGGTGGGGCCGGGCAATGCCCGAGACGGGCTCCGAGCGCCGGCAGCGCTCCCCGGCACCGGAGCCCAGCGGCGGCGGCGCTCCGCCTCGCTGCCGGCTCCCCCTGCCGGCGCCCTGCGCCGCTCCGCCCGGACCCCAGCCCGCCCGGCCTCCGCGCCCCCCGGGGCGCCCGGCGGACACCGGGGCGCAGCCGGTGGAGGACTGGGGAGGCGGCCCGGTTCACGGACAGGGCGGCCGGGAAGGCGCAATGCCCGCGGCGCTCCCAAAGCGCCGCTGCGGCGAGGAGGGGAGAGGGGCCGGCAGGGGTTACCTGGAGGCGCCGTGGGCTGCTCGCCGCGGGCTGATGCCCGCTCCCCGCTCACGCCGCCATGGCCGCAGCCCCGCCGAGCCGCCCCGCTCCCCCGCTCGCACCAAGTTTGCGGCGCGNATGCGGTGCGCGGCCCGGCCCGGCTCGGCTCGTCCCGCAGCCGGCGCTGCCCCGGGCTGGGGCGATCTCGCATTACTCCCTGCCCTCCCCCGCGCTCCCCCCTCCGGGCCAGCTGAGAAGTTGCAACTGGTTGAGATATTTGTCCTTGGGGTTTGGGGTTTTTATTTTTATTTCCTTTTATTCCTTAATCACCGCAGCTCACAAAAACATGACCTGAGGCTGTTCCTTTTCCATCAGATCTGAGCAGGGCGTCTCAGCGCCAGTAAAACTAAGCACAACAAATCCTGGCGAGCTGCAGCCAGCGACAGCAAGAGGGAGGGGAGGTGGTGGTACACGGGCAGCGCCGCCGGTGCCAGGTCCGCAGGGGCTCCCGGCCGCTGCCCGGGGCTCCTGGGCTGGGGCAATGTACCAAAACCGGGGAGCAGCAGATAGGGGAGGCGAAGGAGGGCTGGGCGCCAGCGGCTGCCCCGGCACGGAAGGGACACGGGAGCGCCCCGGGAGCTCCCAAGCTGCGCGTCCCCCGGCTCTCCGCACCCCTCTCACGCCATGCCACAGCCGGCCAGCCAGCCCCAGTGTCCCGGCCCCGGGCTCCGGGGTCCGGCGAGGAACCGCGTAGGCGACAGCAGCCCCGCACCAGCGGCTCCGGCCCCTCTGCAAAGGGGGAGCGGGCTACTGACATTTCTGCCGCCACGTAAGAGCCTCCGGCGAGTCCCTCTCCGCCCCCTCCAGTCCCCTCCTTCCCCTCATGGCACAGTCGACGTGTCAGCCCCAAAAGTTCATTTCCAGGCCCTGGGAGAGTCCCCTATAAAGGTCCCGGGGCGTGCGTGGGACAGTGAGACGTGGCAGCGCGGGGCTCAGCGGGGCGCGCAGGCATCTCCCCAGGTACGTGCGTTCGCATTTCGCGCTCACGGGGCTTTCGGCGCATGCCTTCGTGTTTTGTCAGCTCACCTGTATTAAACTAGGAGGTTATTTCTGTTCATGTGTGCATTGTAATTAATTCCATCAGAGTTGTTTTGTTTTTTTTTTTCTTTTATGACAGCATTTGCGCATTTCTACTACAAACTGCAATAGAAACTGACTTTTGTTGTTCGCAGCAAGACCAAGCAATTTAGAAGACTAAAAGCAGTAAGAGTTTATTAAAACAAACAAAACCATGGAATTCATCCACGCTAGGGTAATCTTATAAAAATTAGATAATTAAAACAGCTAGCATCAAAACTTATCAGCAAGCCAAATGTTCCAAATCCAAATTGCTTTAAACTTTGAGCTCAATTTTACTTTGGCTAGGATATAAAAGAAACTTGTTCAAGTAGAAACATTAACAGAAGTTTGAAATTATCATTAAAATGAAGTCCTGGAATTTGGAACATTCTTTCTGATTATTTTTTGATATTAAAAAAATCCAACCCAAATACTAAAGGCCAAGCTTTGTTTTTTTTCATAAAGTCATGTAACCCTGACACTCAAGGATGTTTCCTTATTTATAACAATAGTGTTTAAGAAGCCACTATTGTAATTACTGTAAGGCCTAGGGTCAGTTTCTGATGTGATTTCCTTCTCATCCAGAAAATACTTGTGCAGAAAATATAAAAATTCATTTTACATCTAAAAATTGCCATCAAAGTAAGTGCAGATATAAGATGATTCACATGCCTACACTGTTAACTTCTTTGAAGTGTTATTAAGACATCTTCAGATCAAGTCCTACACTTCTTATGTACCTCCACCTATTACAATACATTTAGACTTTCTTTTTAAAGAGGAGATATATTTGTTTTTCCAACTGCTGTGTAAAAAAAAAAAATCCCTACTTTATCTGTGAAAAGTAAGCACCATGTATCCAAAAGCAACTGCCAGCAAAAAAACCTATCAAAATTCTAGCCCCCTGAGTGATGTACATTTAAGTCTCTAAAAATTTCTCTGCAGTTTGGCTATGAAACAATAGGCATATAAGTTTTAAAAAAATCCCAAAACTCACCACATTTATATCTTTATATCATACTGTGTTAATGACATACAGCACATTCTAAGAAAAATTCCACTGGAATCATATTGACTCTGTATCACCCACAGAGCATTTAAGTAATGTGCTTTATAGTTCTGTAACAGTTTCATGGAAGAATAGTCATGATGTCAATGCTTAATTTTATTTAATTTTATTTTAAAAGCTCAAGGGCAAAGATGTCTGCAACTGCCTGTGAGATTAATCATGTTTGAAATTAAGGCTAAAAACTGTAACATTTTTAATATTACATGTAACTCTGTGCTATGTCTAAGTTACAGAGTTAAACCAGATGAGTTGAGTGAGTGAGCCCAGCAATTTTAGGTGACGCAATCCCCAGATGTACCCTTGCAAGTAGGCGCTGAGGGTTTTTTGTTTCTTCACAAGTTGCACAGTGGTGTCTCAATCCTAGGCTAAGCCTCATTGTGTTACTATATCCAAAATAAATAAGGATATTCTAATATAATCCAGGAATATTATGCTAAGGGCAAGGGAGAAAGCAGCAGGAGAAGTTCTGCTATCTGATTTAAGTAAGGGGAATATAATCCAGGAATATTATGCTAAGGGCAAGGGAGAAAGCAGCAGAAGTTCTGCTATCTGATTTAAGGAAGGGAAAAAAAAAGAAGACCACCACATCCAGCTTTTCTTCCAGTATGGAGCTTGTCTTTGTCTTCTGCCTGGTATTTTCCTGATGTTATATATCTCGCTGTTAGTAATTTTTAATCTCTCCTTCCAACAAAACAGACCCAGCATATTAAGGGATGGCAGCATGTGGAAGCAGTAAAGGTACTGCAGTTGGAAGAGGAAAGGCTGCACAGCACCTTCAGGCTTTTGGCCAGTTTGGTGGGAAGCCAGATTTCAGCTCGTTCCTGTGGTGGCAGGATATAAGGAGTGTTAGAAAGCAGGGAAGGGGGTGGATTTCCATCTGTTTAGGTGGGAAAGTCACAGTGTAAGGGAAGGCCTGTCTTCACAGTACCCATCAAAAGCACCTTGGATAATAAACATCTCTTTCACCATTTAGAAAAACAGTCAGATACAGTAAACTGAAAGCTTAAGTCAGGTTAAAAAGAAAAAAAATAGAAAAAGAAGGTGTTAGCTTTAGTAAAACTGAACCTTGAATTATACTTCCATCATAGGGAAAGGACTTTGCTTGCTTCATGATCACAGAGTTCAAAGTCTTTATTACCACTGCATGTTACTTTTTCCAGACCATTGAAAACATTAGTCATTTTTGTTTAATTCATGAAAAACAGGCAGAGGAAAACTTTGAAGTCTCACAGTTAATTGCCTACTTTTGTTTTCTAACCACATCATTTATTACCAAGGAGAAACCCTGCTGGTGACCAGAAGGTTTCCAGAGCAGACCACGCAGAAGAATGGTGCATACAAACAAGCACCCTTTCCTAAATCAATGCTTAAGAACAGAGAGTTTGTGCAGTCTGGTGTATTGAATTTACCTGACTTACACAACATTGTTGAAATACCCAATCATCAGCTCTACATTACCCTTTCTTTCTTCTTTCCCACTGAGATTCAGGAAAGTGTTTGCCCTGCTGCATTTGAGTTGAGCAAGCTCTTAGCATTCCTGCCTGCGTTGAGCAACATCTTGCAAGGCTGGATCATCACAAATCTGCCATATTTAAATACCAGGGACTTGTGATGTAGTTATGTGTAAAAATAGGAATGACATCTTCATCCCAGGAAAGCAGATGACCCAGAGGATTTAAGTTTGCCATCCTCATCCTCAGATGGGTCTGGCAGAGAAGTACACTGTTGAAAAGCAGGCCAGGAAAGGCTGTAGCTGTGTACGCCCAGCAGGAGACACAGGGCAAGGTCAGACAGAGCATCATTTTAATTGTCTTAGCAAAAGACACCATTGCAATTCTTCATTTAAGTAATGGGGAAGTACATGTCCATAGTTACAAACTTTGTTGTTTTCCATTAAGTTACTGTCTCACGTTATGTTCTGTATTTAAAGGTTAAGCTGACTGGTCTCCATAATATCTATGAATTAGGAAAAGCTAGGTGAGAGTCTAAAACTTGGCTTTTGAGAACTATACATTCTTCTGATGAGTTTAGGTTTACCATTTATGATCAAAAGAGAAAGTTATATTTCTCATGGGATTTCTATTATTAAGACTCTTTATAAACAAAATTATTTGTTTTTATGAATGCCTAAGATATTTTCAACACAGGTATATAAATTAGTGTGCACTTATATTTATAAATCTATGATCTGACTTTTAGTAATTGCTGCTTTCTTTCCATTAAAGTCTGAAAGATAAGGCAGTTAAAGAAGTTAATATGAATTCTAAATAAGGACCATCTAACTTCAAGTCCCTAAAAGTAGTTAAATATTTGGTGAAAATGATGAATTCTTGGGTACTGATTCATGTGATCTGAAAATGCCATCCATTTCCTGATTCACCTTCATATCTCCTCCAGGAAAAAAAAAAATATTTTACAATGAATACCGTCAGTCAAACAATTTTTATGTGTCTGTTTTTCTATCTTTCAGCCAATTCCCTGAACTGATACTTTCAAAATGAAGAGGAAGATAAGAGTGGGAATGAAGAACGCCTTGGAGAAATCCAGTCATAAAGTTTGAGGGGTAGAAATAATAGGAAATATTAATAACTCTGGTATCTTACATAGGTCAGAATTTAGAATGAAATGATGTGAAGTTACAAACCTGAGACATAAGGGCTATAAAATTTGAATCAAGATTCACAGATTTTAAAATTAATACATAATAAAAATATTTGCTTTTTCCCCCTCTACTTTGGATGGTAATATATTCTGCTGCCTTATACAACTTTCTTATATAGACTAATTTAAGTTTTTTTGTTTTTTTTATATTAGCCCCAAGACACCTCTTCGAACTAAGCCAGGGTATATATTAGCAATCCATTCGTTTCTCCTCTCTGTCTGCTTGTCCCTAATCATTAATATTGAATTACTACATCACCCAGCAGTACAAGTAGAATTTGGATAGAGCACAAACACACACACAGGGATATAAATATATAAATATGTGTGTATGTGTATATATATATATATGAGATTTTTTTCACTGCCAAGTCTAAAACACAGGACATAGAGCTCATCTAGACTTCAGTTTTGTGCTGGCCTTTTTGGGGATGAGTGGCTAGAGAGGATACTTGGCGTAACTCCTGTTGTAGAATTAGAGCCTCACAATTTCTAAAAGGAATTTTAACCAGCTGTGAAGTCCTCATAACTCAGACAACATTTCTGTGGCACTGATCTAGCACCAGCAGCCCTATAACAAGCTTTTATCAAGTGGTGGTGGAATTGTCTGTGCTATTTAATTTAATAGTAAATTCTCGAAGTAGGCCAACATCTAAGTCACATTTAAAAAGTGATTTATCTAAATTAGTGCAAACCCCTGTATGAATCTTATTGTTTTGCTTTAAGGATATCTTAAATATACTAAAAAATGCACATAAATGAAATAGACATTAAAAAAAAAGACTAATCATCAGTAATGGGTTTTCTTATAAAGAGTGTTACTGTCTTTAATGAGAGTTTGTCTACCCCTTTAGTTAGGCACAGACAGCATATTTATGTGACCAAGATTTCACTTGCTCTCTGCCTTTTCACTCTGTAAGACTGACAGTGAACACAGTAAGGTAGATGTACTTGTCAAGGGGGGTTTTGTAGGAGGGAAGAGAGTCAGCATCTTAACAAGCTGTGTGACATATTGTAAGCATTTTTCCAGCCATGCACTTCCTGTCGGATCATTTGATAGCAGCAATAAAAACTACAAGTCCAGTTCTAGTGATATTTTCCTCAGTTTCTCCTACATCGTATTCAGTTGCCTGTTAGGAAAGAACTAGATGGTGTTGTTTAAATCCAGTCTTTATAATCTGGATTTGTTACAGAGCAAAAAGCTTAACAAATTGAATGTGGCTAAAGAAGCAGTGGCAGGCAAAGACAAAAGAGAAAATAAAGTAAAAATTAGTGTTTGCTACTGAGAAATAGAAACAAGTAACCAACACACACACACACCAACGCACACACTGCAAACCCAGCTGAATTTAGTTACTTTGATGATTTTACTCAGACACTAAAGCACCCTCCTCACAGTCTGGTCTCCTGTTTTGTTGCTGGTTGAACTCAGGCCAGACTACAGCAATGAGAGTATAAGGAGGTACCTATGTCTTTCTCAACTTGAAAGGAAGCCCAGCTCACTGTTTTACAAAGTTTTTGTGTATCTTGGTATCACTTGAGAATTTAGCAAGTGTCATTTTTTTTGGGTGTGTTTCAAAAGTTGCCTATAAGCAATACCAAAAATCTGTTAAGAATCTGTGTTGAGCTGGACTCTCTGCTGTCAAATTTTAAGCCTTCATTTTTTGCTCTGTCCCATAGTGATCCCCAAACTAAGGAGTTCCCACCATTTCCCAAACAGCTGTGAGCTTTGCTGGCAAATTAAAGCACATCCATTTATTGCAGGCAGACCATATAAAAGTGCACAGCTAGTTTCTACTATGAGTTGTATTTTTCATTTTTATATATATCTATATAAAAGAATGAAAAATACAGCCTGCATTGTGACAAAGTCAGTTCAGGGTATAAGCAAGGTTATAGTCCATAATGAACAAAAATTGGAAGTAGTAGAACTTCAGGAAAATGGAAATAGGATCGCTTGGTGATACTAATTTCAGTTGTAATGGGTTTTCATGGCAAGACTCTGGTAGTGGAGGCACTACAGGTGTGGCTTCCCTAAGAAGCTACCAGAAACTTCCCTTGTGTCCAACAGAGCCAATGCCAGCTGGCTCTAAGACACACACACTGCTGGCCAGGGCTGAGCCCAACAGTGATGGGGTAGCACCTCTGGGATGTAATATTAAAGAAAGAAGAAAAGTTATTGTACAAAAGTGAGAAGAGAAGAGGAAGAGAAGAGGAAGGGAAGAGGAAGAGAAGAGATGTGAGAGCAACATCCCTGCAGACACCAAGGCAGGTGAGAAAGGAGAGGGAGGAGGTGCTCCATGTGCTGGAGCTGAGATTCCCCGGCAGCCAGTGGAGGTCCAGGGGCAGTAGAGATCCACCTGCAGCCCACAGAGGTTCACAGAGGAGCAGAGATCCACCTACAGGCCCTGGAGGGCCCCATCCCAGAGCAGGGGAATGTCCAAAGGAGGCTGTGACACCATGAGAAGCCCAGGCTGAAGCAGGGTCATGGCAGGACCTGTGGACCCCTAGAGAAAGAAACTCCCACTAGAACAGGTTTTTGACAGGACGTGTGACCCCACAGGGGTCACACTGGAGCAGTCTGTTCCTGCAGGGCTGCACTGCATGGAAGGGGCTCACACTGGAGCAGTTTGTGAAGAACTGCAGACTGTGGTTTTGACAAATCCATGGAGGACTTTTCCCATCTTTCTGTGCTGCTGGAGCTGCAGTATAAAACTGATAAAGTTAAGCCCAGGAAGGAGGGAGTGGTGGGTGGAAGGTGTTTTTAGGGTTTATTGTACTTCTTGTTACCCTGCTCTTATTTTGCTTGGCAGCAATAAGTAACAAATAATGAGTTCAGTTAATTTCCCAAAGCTGTGTCACCTGGGTTTCACCTGTGATAGCAATGAGTGAGTGATCTCTCCCTCATCTTATCTCAACCCATGAGCTCTTCATTATATTTTTTCTCACCTGCCCACCTGAGGAGGGGAGTGTCAGGGTGGCTTTGGTGCTTACCCAGTGTCCAGTTAGAGTCAAATCACCAACTATTACTACCTAACATTTGAGTGCTTGACTTATTGACCTCAACAATAATTAGTATTCTGTATAGTATAAGTTCAGTTATTAAATATGTATTACTCTTATTCCTCTTCATAGCCTGAAAACATTGTAGTTATTGAAATTATTTAAATCAGAAGTACCATGTTCAAAATATTGTTTTCTTTATATTTTGCATAATAAAAACTGCTTTGTTAAAAATATTGCATAATAATTATTTGATTGGACACAGTGAAAACTTGTAAGAGGTTTTTGCTTCAGAAGGGGACACCTAGTCTGAGTCTGCTCTAGGAAGCCAGAATTTGACTTGTAAAACCTGAAGTTTCATAAATAAGCCTCATTGCAGAACACTCAAGCAGGAGGAGAGATGTGTAGACATGCTATTGAAGAGAAAAAAACCACTATTTTTTGCAGTTATGCCAAGCTGCAATTCAATTACTAAGTGGCTTTATTCCTTACTCAGTCTTGTGGGTTCATTAAAGACTCAAGTTGACAGGAAGGAGACCAAAACCCATGTTAGCTTTCTAAGTCCACTGTCATACTTTAAATAGTACCAGAAGACAACAAAAGGAGACCAAGGGCTGATGTCTACGCATCTTGGAGTTCCTCTTGTCTCTAGTGGACATTCTCAATCCAGAACAGAAGCTGAGGGCTGGAGGATTGCTGTGTGCACTGATGCTGCTGTGTAAACAAAATAAGTCCGTTCACCATTTGTACTTCCATCAGCCATATGTTTACAAAGAATTCAAAGGCTAAAATTTTTTTAAATAGTTATAGCACAAAAGAACTGTTAATGAAATAATTTGCATAAAAATGTCAGATTTCAATTGGGTTTGTCAGCAGGGGATGGAGATTCTAATTAAAAAGATGAGAGTAAAGGAACAAATACACAGGAGCTACATGTGTAATGCTATCTTCTTTTTTGTAATAATCACTTCCCTGTACTATCAAAATGAAGGCATTGATAATAGAACTCAGTTGAAAAATGGAAAAAAGTACTTTAATTATCCTAAGGAAAAAATAACAGCCATCCAACTGCAACCCAAAGCCTCCATGACTGCCAACATCCTTGACTTTCACAAAAATAGGCTATGTATTATGTCCCAAAGACACAGCAACTTGGACCAGAAGATAAAAACTAATTCACAAATTCAGGACTTTTCTGAGAGAAAGTCTCCCCAGAGCTGTTCAGTTTGGGTAAAAGTGGATAACTAGTACAGAAGAAGAGACGCATTCACCCCAAAGTGTGTATGCATGGGACAAGAGCAAGCAGTCACTCAACATGGTAGACAATTGGGAGTTTCTGGTTATAGCATGATAAATCATGTAACCAAAAGAAAAAAAAAATCAATCTGACACATATTCATTAGCATCAGCTTCTGGGAGAGTTTTGCATAGTAATTTCTGCGTGAGACAAAAGCAAATGCAATGTCACAGCGGCTGCACATGGAAGCAAGAAGCTCCGTGGAAAGAAAAGTGAAGACTGTTTTCCCTAGGCTGTCTCCTATGTCTGAATGGTGACACCCTCAGTTCCCCCTGCTTTCCATACCCTGGAAGTGGTGTGAACTATGTTCCTCCATCCCTGCTGATCATGCTGCTTCCACCATGTCCCCTGGCATCTTTGGAGAAAATAAGCTCAGATCAGCTCCCCTAGACATACAGTGTAATTGATTTTTTTGCCTTTTAACCTGTTCAGGTTGTTCAGTAAAGGACCTCAGGTTTTGTCTAAAGTTTTCTAGACTACTCACATTTTTACTTCTTTTGTTTTAGGGAGAGAACTGGGGAGATGTTCTATTATTTGAGGGAAAAATTGTATGAACTGGAAAAATACTGTAGGGTCATAAACTCTTTCATTCTGCTGCTGTGATCAAAAGCAATGTGAATGGACAAAATACTGCTGTTTTAAAATTTTATTTTACAATGTTTGAGGAAGTTACTTTCCAAACACTTCTACTCAACATTTAATGGTTGATGTTCCCAGGGTCAGCAGACATGGAGCTGCCATCGGGAATGCCCTAGATATTCCCTACAGCAGATTGTCAGGCAAAGCCTCCCAATTTAACAGGACTATTCTTCATTAGATGCAGGATGACCACCTGTAAGCATTTAGGAGTTTTGTTCAATAGCAAATACTTGGGAAAGATTGTTTTTTTCTGACTTGAGTGGGAGCAAGAATAGGTTGTAGCATTTCTGGGTTGATACAACATAAGGAAATGAAGTGCCTGCAATTTTCTTGCACACCAATGTGATTTGAAATTAGAGGAAAACTAATAGATAGTATAAATAAATAAAGCTCAAAGTTCCTGCTGCATTTAGTGGCATCTTGCAGTACACTGCAAGTCTTAAAAGTGACACAGCATGAAAAGTATCCTTTAAGCCTGACTCAATTACATTCTGTTTGGAACTCTCTATGAAGAATCACACAAAACAAAATTCAAATGCATATTCCCTATACTAAATACAACTGAAAAATCAGCAGGAAAGAGCTTAGAGTGTGCCAAAATACTCCTTGGATTTGTTAGTTGAGATCATGAAAGAAAATCAAAATTGAGTCTTTTCATTTTAAATTATAGTTTTCCTTTCAGTACTCAAATTCAGATCACTCATCCAAAAATACAGATAACTAACATATATCCTGTGTTGCCTAACTGTTCAACATCAAGAATACTGAGGGTTTTCACCTATTTAAGAGCACAGCAGTACCGGTTACTGCTGATATTGTGTTGTCATCTACAGATACCATACCTGAGGAAACCACAGATGCGTTTCTAACTCTGTGTATTTACTCAGTGGTTAGCACAACAGGACTTTGTTTTCATTTAGATCTACCAACAGCATTAATGTTATAGTAAAAAAAAAAATCAATGACAGTCCTTCTGGATAGAAAGTTACAAACTGTGATTTTCTGTGGAGGATGCTACAGATAAACTCTACAAATCTGATGGGAAAAAAAGCCAAAGATGTTCAGCTACTATAATCAGATATAAAGATCTGAGAATCCCTTAACACTGCCAAGACCTAGGAATGGAGTGTCAAACTATATCTGATTAAAATATCTTTAAGCATATATTTGGTTTCTCACAAATTAATTACCTAACAAACATACATCTTTCCCTGGTATTTATTCTTTTTAACTCCCTTCTTTGTAATTGAAGTGCTGAAGAACAAGTCATGCTGATTGTTTTGAGTTTGGTTTTTTTTTTCTGGTAACATTATAAATGAAAATGCATTTTACTAAAGCCTGTGGAAATGTGATTTGTTATGTCACAGCAATCACTCAGCATGTGTACAGCTGGGTTTGATGATACCAGACCCTGCTTGTTATAAAACCAGTAGCAATGGCCTCAAGGAAGGAAGAGTAAATGAAGAAAGACTGATGACTTGGGGGCTCAAACTAGTTTGGGTCATCAGGAGCTAAAAGGGAATGTTTTAACTTGCCAGTGAATTGCTGGCAGAGGAGTAGAGGCCAAATTAACATCTCATATCTCATTTCAAACACATTCCCTGTCTTTTACCAAAATCCTTTTGATTATTTTAGAATAGAGAAGGGGGAAAATGTTGTGCTATGTATATATCACTTAAAGCACTTTCTAAAAAGATTAGTAAGAGCATAACAAGAAATACTGAATTTTCCACAAAGCTTGTCATGGGACAACTTCAAATCCACCCACTTAAAGAAAGCAGTACAGCACTTCCAAAAACTCATCAATATCCCACTTGTTTATGTTAGTTCAATTCAATGTGACCTGCTTAGAAAAACTTCATCTTGGAAAAAACCAAGAGGCTTGCACCACTGTCTGGTTCGAAACAGAAAAACTTTTATCCCTCCAACTGTTTGTTATTGCTACCTTAACACCGAAAACACAGTGAAAGCACAACAGACCCAGCACAAACAAGGCTGACTCCACCAGAACCTCACCAATGCTGGACCAGGAGCTCAGACAGTGCTGTTGCTCTGGAACCACTCCTTAACCTGATCTCTAAACAGCTGATGAACAAGTATACAACAAACTACAAGTTCTTCAGTAGACAGTAGAGAGAACAACATTAAACAAAAATCATAAGTCCCTTCAAATCTTACCCTATGGCATTTCTTGATTCTGTCTCATAGCTGGTGAACAAAAACTCTGAGCTCAGCTCCACAGTAGAGAGCCAAGAACAAAGAAGGAAAGCTGGAAATGCTTCACAGAGTTTATTCACCAGTGTGGGTGATTACTTTTTTTAGCCCTGTTTTTCTTTAGGGCTGGAAGATTGCTTGGTACAAAGGAAAAATAATTTAAAGAGAAGCAGAGATGAAAAGCAAGCAGATGAGGAAAAGCAGAAAGATAAAACCAAAATGAAGGGTAAGGAAAAAAGGAAAAGGCAAAATTATGTTGTTTTTCATTGTGTCAACCAAATAATAAAATGTTTCCTCAGTACTATGCCTGAAATCCACCCACCCTTTGCCAAACAATATTCAGACCTGGGTGTCAGATAGTCCCTCCACCCAGAGCACTCAAATTCTTTAGTGTAGGAGATGGAATAGGGCAATAGTCCATCTAGCCTAATTAACCTGTCTCTGATAGTCACCCATATGAGATTCTTAAGAAGGAGATCAGCAAGATACAGCTGCCCATCAGTGATTAATGGCTTATAGATATCCAGTAATGCAGGATCTCAGTACATTTGTACAGTCCTTCATAGACCTATGTTTCCAAAATTCCTTCCATCACTGATGCACCTACATCCTCTTAGGCTGAGGAATGCCACAGCTGAGGTGTGCTTTGAAAGGGTGCACTCCCTTTTGTTTTGAACAGCTTCCCACCTAGTTTCCCTCATCATTTTATCATAAGGCAAAGTGATTAGTCATTACCTATGTGCCCTCTCCAGAAGACATCAATTTTCTGTCTCAATTTTCTGTCTGTCCTGAAAAAGGAGGAATCAAGTGTGTAAGCAACCTTCTAGGTTTAGGCATGCTATGAATTTGCATAGTACTAAACCTTAGAGAGAAGCAATAGGAGGTTATCTTAGTTTCTCTCTATTATTTTCTACTAATTCCTAACATTCAGTACTTACTTTGACCACCACTGAGAGCTGAGCTGATGTTTTCACAAAAGTAGTTATTGCAATTCCAGCATCTTTCTTCTGAGCGACAACAGCAAGTTCAGAATCCATCACTTGTGAAGTTAGGATTGCTTCCTTCTCTATGTCCCATTATGGTTGCATACATGGAATTTCACCTTCTCTCTTATCATCTGTTCACTCCACATTCTCTGGTCTTTCTGAAGAATTTGTAGTTGCTCTTCATCTTTGCTACCCAAAATAACTCCACATCATCTGCATGTGCTTAAGTACCTCTTGTAGTACATGAAGAATAACAGATCAATTTTCATCAGATTGTATTAAACAGAAAAGCTAAATTTAGTATTACAAACACTTGAGAAAAATGCAACAAAATGCTATGCCTGCAAATGAAAACAGCATTCCACTGATCTTTGGTGGAGTTGGGAAAAGTCTACAAAACTTGTCATGATTACCACATTTACACACAGGTTGTGGTTTCCAAACAATTTTCTACAACTTGGATTATTTCTTTGATCAGCAGCATCAGAATGGAAGAGACTACTGCCAATTCAGTTTGAAGTGACTGCTTTGAGCCATAAGTTTAAGACCTTTTGATGAATACTGACATGACATTTTTGAGTTTGATTTTTTGTCAAAGAAATACAAGCCAGAAGTACAACTGGCATTCAAGTGTTTTCCACAATGGTCAGTCAGTGAGCCTGGTTATTTCTAGAGTTCTGCTGAGGTTACTGAGGAACTGAAAGTAATACAATGTCAGAACTGTAGCAGTGAAAGCAATTAACTGTGAATGCACAGTGCCAGACCAGCTCACAGCTTGCAGCTCATTTCAGCTTCTGGCTACAGCTCTAACCAGCCACAATTTAAAACAAGTAAGGAATATATAATATAATGCTTTTGGTCAATGTCTGCTAAATATTAAAATTTCAGACACCTTTACCTCATAGGTAATAGGTTGGCATTTCCCCATGTTTTCTTAATTTTAACAAAGCAAATACAAGTAAGTTAATTTATATAAAAATACAATTGCAAAAGTCTGCTCTGTACTATCTGAGGTAAATAAGGAAAACTAATTGTAGAAGTCATGATGAAAAAAATCGTGGATGAAGAAATAACTGTTTTTCTGGAAAAGCTTAATTAAATTCTTTGTATAATAAAACTCTCTGGCTTTTGAACACATTGAAAAAATTTGGCATAAATCTTTACAAACAAAAGAAGAAGCATAAAAAGTTGCAAAAATTAGAAGAAAAATATATTGATTAAAAAAACAGGAAAAAAAAGGATTTATATTCCTTCAGAATTATCTTTTGATAATTTCATTTTCAGGGATTCAGTTAATGAGTATGAGAGTGTGACTGGGTCATGGCTTCCAGCAGACACAGTGGGTTCACAGCTATCTACATTGCCCTCCCCATTATTCAGAGATTTAAGAAAAAAATCTGTACAGGTAGTTACTTGGGAGTCAAATCATATTTTTAGCAAGTTACCAGAGGACAAGGCTGGGCTTTTAGAAGAAGTTGTTCCCTTTTATCAGTTTAATTAATTGTGGCCTCCATAGAAGAGTTGTGGCTCTTCATACTGTAAAGGCTCCAACAACTTATACATCAGTCATGATGTAACAGGCTTCTAAAACCACTATTTTAGGCTACAAAGTTTTTTTATTAATAAATAGGAGTGCCACAGAAAGTACCCACACACATCCACATCCCAGTTCTTCAATATTTAAAGAAATTTTATATTCGATCTTCAAAATATGGCACTAAAATTGTCTATCATATCCATAAAGTATCTGATTTTAATTAAAACAATAATGCATTGAATAAATTGAGCAATTCTGAATCAGAGGAATGTATCAGACTCATATGAAAACATTATGATTATATGCAAGAGACAATATACCACCTACATGCAACTAGCCATTTATGATGAACCTGTTATCTAAATCATCTAGTAAAAATATTACTAAAATTTATAGTAGTAACAATGATGATGATGATGATGATGATGATGATGATGATGATGATGATGATGATGATGATAAAAATCAGAAAATAATTTATAGTAGTAACAATGATGATGATGATGATGATGATGATGATAATAAAAATCAGAAAACAAACAAGAAAATCTAAGTGACTACACCCCCAGTCCAGGCATTCACAAAGTGAAACCAATGTAGACAAGCATCAGGCAAGTGTCCACAAGGCAATTTCTACCACAGCTAAAACCAGCTCCCATCGGGGCACAGCCAGACATGTCCTAAGCCCCATGTTGCCAGGTGCCCACCAAGCCTGTGAGCTTCTGCTATGGGTGGCAAAAATAATATTTACTGGTTAATGACTACAGAAGTTCATAAGTATCACCATGCCTTTCGAATCAATTAGATGGGGAAAAGTCCTAAATATCAGTGAAAACCACACACATAATACTAGATGTATATGAACATTTCAAAGGTTGAAGAATACGTGAAAGGTGGCCCACTTTTAGACTTTTCATGGACCTTCAATTTAGTCAAACTTGGAAGAGACTGCAAGAACCATCAGAACCATCTTACCTTGGTAAATTCAGCTGTAGCTAGCTTTGGTACCAGCTTTTCTTGGCAGATATCTATCTGTTTCTAAAAGCATCCAGCTAAGGAAGACATCACAGTCTTCATGGATTTCTACCCATACTATTGCAAATGTTTTTTGTGCTCCTTTACTTTAAACTAACACTTTTTTCCCAATTGTGATGGAGAGCAGTTTATTTTCTCCATTTTCTAGTTACCCTTAATGCTTATGTAGACAGTAACAAAACCTTCTTTTTTCTTTTTAAGGAAAAAACATCTTTATTCAATCATCATTTCCTCATAGGTTACATTTTCTGCACTTTCAATAGTTCTT
The DNA here is from genome assembly GCF_014805655.1 of Passer montanus. NCBI lineage: Eukaryota > Metazoa > Chordata > Aves > Passeriformes > Passeridae > Passer > Passer montanus. The sequence continues at coordinate 8,998,077 of NW_024367819.1, read as the reverse complement.
GTCCCTTTCTTTCTGATTCCTCCCTGCTTTCATCTCACCTACAAACTCCATTATCTTAACCTGAATGTTTCAGATACTGCTTTATTCCAGACTTCTCTTCCCCAAAATATTACCTTCATAGAATAAGATGAAGGCACATCTTGCTGATATGCCCTTGGCTGTCATCTCAAGTTCAGTACAAGCTAAAACAGAGTGGTGTCTCTCTTCTTCAAGCTATCTCTTCCCTGCCTCCTATCCAGATTTGGAAAGGACTCTTCCTGTCCTGCTAAAAACACCCATAACTTGGACGCCAGGTTTAATTTAGACTCTGCTATGCCTGCAAAACCATCTCTAAAACTTGGCCTTTTTCATCCACTCATGCTATTAAAGTTCTCATTAAGGTCACAATTAACTCACAGCTTACTTACTATAACATCTTGGCCCCAGAAAAGGCATTTTTGTCTTGGGCACATCTATTTATACACTGCTGCCGAGACTGTCTTCAAAACCCACCAGCTTGATTTGCTCATGCAGCTCTTTGCGAGGTTGACAGTAGCCATCACAACAAACAAAAAAAATAATTTTAAAAGAAATTGATCAACTATTTTCATTCTATGAATAATTTTTCATTTATTATCCAGGAATGAGGTTCAAGCTTTAATTAGTCCACTTATTTCCCCGTCTGCTTATTTGTTCAAAAAGCCTATATGGAGCTACCCATAAATGTACATAACTTTAGGCTTTTCACTTCCCTAGTCCCTTCATGCACACATCTTTGCTGTAGTGCCTAATAATTCTCCACCAAAAAAACTACTGATAATTATTAATCTGTTATTGTATCAAAGACAAGCACATTTAGGGGACATTAGCACTAGGGCTCCTGGAACATTGGTTTGTCTTCAGTTTTTCACCCTTTATTTTAGATGGACAATAGGCTCTGTTATGTAGTAAGTGCCTGATCTCAGCTTGGGTGTCCTAAGAAAAATAATGGTAACAAAATTAGTACTTATATTGTATCACACAGAATTTGAATGATGCAACCCAGCAAATAAATTCCTACGATAGGATCTTGTACAAGCATTGTAGTTCAGAAAGTTTAGAAAAGCAAAATCGCCTGCCAACATTGCAATATATTTGTTCTCATTAGAGTTGCAGAGGCAGTAGTCCTGCTAAAACTAGTATAATTATGTATAAATGATGTTGGCAGACTTCACAAAATGTGTCAGAAGGACAGAACCAGATGTTTCCTGTTCTGCATATCCTCCGTAGGTTTTACACCATCAATCTGCAAATAAATGTGAAAGTCATTTTAGTGAAGTGTGTTTCTCTGTTTTTCCTGAAAAGATCATCTTCTAATATTGAACAGAGATAGTATATAAGTTACCAATTATCACTCAGGCCTTCTAGGCAATTCAGCTGATCTGCCTTGTATCAGATGCTGCATATTTCCTTAATCCTTGAATTTACTAATAATTTAACTCATTTGTCATTTCATTCCGCTTTCCAAAACTTAAGGGCCTAAGTCTACTTCCACAACTTGCATTCCAGTGCACCTGTGAGTGGATGTGTCTCGCACAAGTGATTAAAGAAGAAGAAGTCTGTGCTACTGAATAGAAGCCTATTTCTATTTGTATGGGATGTGTCTCGCACAAGTGATTAAAGAAGTCTGTGCTACTGAATAGAAGCCTATATCTATTTGTATGGGGGGTTTTTTTGGGTTTTTTTTTTTTTGGTTTTTTTGTGGGTTTTTTTTATCTTAGTACTCCCAGTTTTCCATGCTCTCTGTAAGCTTTCTTTTGGACAAACTGCAGTAGCCTAGATCTAGTGGGCACATATTGCAGGTTCAGGCTTTTGCATCATCTATCTGTATCTTAATCTTGATGTCTGCCATGAAATCCAGCTTTTCTGTTCCCATTGTTATATAACTTCCATTACCTATGCTTTTGTTATTATTCCTCAGACTGTAATACTTGCTTCTATACACTTGCAGATCCCTTACATATGGGGGATCTGCAGGTGTATAGAGGTAAGTATTACAGTAACCCCTTCATATAGTGATGTGGTCCTGAAACCTGTTTTTTTTAAGAATAGTATTTCCTAGAAGCAAGCACATCCTTTAGTGATAAAAGGAAACATTTTTTGGGTATTCTGCATCTCAAAGAGGAATACTAGCAATTAGTAAAAAAAGACAGTAAAAATAAGTAGGAGTTGGGGAGCATGGGTTTTCCAGCAAGTGTTATAACTTAAATAAATACATATCTCCAGCAAATTTACTGGTAGAGCATTAAGAAATAATCCAGTTGTAAGGAGGGAGGCAAAAGCCTCTCTTATTATACACCCTGGGACTGTTTCTTCTGATAGATAATTCCTGATTAAGTAGTCAGTGCCATGGCCTGATTCGCTTTGCACTGATTAAGTTTTCTCAGGCAATGAAGGCTCAGGGTTATGCCTATTTCATCTCAAGCTACATAGAAAATATTCCTCTCTTTTGTTTATAGAAGCTGAGATGAATTGCAAGAAATCCATTAGGTACAACTCTCCTGGACACTTAGAAGCTTTTAGGATAAACATAGTTAAATTCCTTCCTTCTCCTTTTTCTTATACTCTGGTAGGAGATCAGAGGAAACTCATGCATAATGCCTTATTCCTCATATTTGCAAGCATTCTGAGATCAGAGTCTTTCTGCAGAAACAAAACAAAACAAAACACTTGAGGTATTTTTGATAGTGAATAGGTCTTTAACTGGACTTACAGTTAAGACATGGATCCAAGGACAAATCATGAAAGAGAGCATAAACTGACAAGAGATTGTTTCCTGAAAGGAAAACAAAATGTAAACAGTTGCCAGCCATTGCTTTAGAAAAAAAAAAACCAAAAAACTCTAAGCCCTAAGGGGCTCTTTCATACTTGTGCATACAATGACTTAGTGAGGTATTTTCTGGGAACATCTGCTCTGTCGAAATCTTTAAAAGAAGATGGAATGTCTTCCACTTATTTCCTTGCTTTCAGTCTTCATGTATTGTCTCCATCTCAGTCCACATACAGGGATCATGTAGCAGGGATCATCCAATGGTCCCAGTGAGCAGCCCTTTCTGTAAGCCAGCAACAGAGGTTTTATGAGAAAGATGCATCTTTACGAACATTGTCAGTTTAAGCCAAGACAGGAGACATATATAGCTGTTTGACATTCCACAGCTTGATATACCAACCTCTGCCAGCTCTGCAGAGGAGGAAGGGTGAGGTCTGGCTTCAGGCATTGCATGGAGTGCAAGCTGACATGTGGTGTAACAGTCTGAAACAGTCTGAAATCTGTCTCTGACAGATTTATCTTGAGGTTACAGATGACCGTCCAGATGGACTGGAAATCTCTCCTCTGGAAGGTATGCAATTGCTATTTGTAGTCCATTTGAACTCCAGTGAGGGACAATTTGCTTCGGTTTCTCATCTGATTCAGCTGTTCGTAACAAAATTGAAGTTCAAGGTTTGTAGCGCTGCCCAGAAATCTATGGCTTTGAGTAAGTAATTGAACAGACTTAACTGCATTAACTCCATAAGCGCCATGGGTTGATGAACGCTTTCTATAAACATCCTTAGCACTGGGGAGAGTCTGACTATTACTGTGCTGTGAATCACAGATATTTTATGGGAAGGAAAGAGGTCACAGTATGGAAGCATGCATCCATAAGAGAGCTAAAAGGTGTCCTTAGCATTATAAAAAGAGAAAGAAGAAAATTATCTTGAGACTGAGGCAGTCCAGTTTCCTCAAGCCAAAGACATAAATAAATATTTGTGTTTCTATTTTGGAGAAATTGATTGTCACCAGTAGACTTTTCCCCTTGATTTACAAAACACCAATTACCTACCAATCAGGTATCCAATAAAGCAAGGTTATATTTTTTCACATGCTATTCATGAAAGACATCCATAAAAAGGATGAAAAAAACCACAAAAAGAAACTGTAATTGATAAGGAAACCAAAAAGAGATGAATTCTAGGGCCTGGCTAAAGATTATTCTGTCTCAAACATAAAACAAAGGTAAAGATGACATTTGAAGACACTGGAAAAAACTGTCACTGTTCTTCCACGTATCACCTTGGGCTACCTTGGTTATCTCACAGATCGGTTGCATTTGTAAATGATGGCAGCTTTTTAAAAGGAAAACTATTTTCTTAAAACATAACCACTTGGTTTTCACTGCAAACATGTAGGTACTCTGTAGTTGTCTGGCTTCGATATTTGAAGGGCCTCCATCAAAAGACCAAGATATATTTGGGCAGATATTTTTATTAGGACTGCCCATTCTATATGCTTAGCTGCTTAAAAGACTTCTGCCTTCAAAGGAGAAAAATTGCGCCAAGTTCTCTTCAGAGTTTTTGAAGAACCCTTTATTATCACAATCATTATGGGAAATTACATGGAAAAATAAGGAATTGTAAGGACTAAACTTCCAGTGTTACTCATGGAAATGTAAACACCCTTCAGAAAATGAAGCCTTGTATTATTTAGCTTGAGACTGAAATCTGTTCACAAAGGCAGATGCTTTGTTCTGTCAGTAAGCAGTATTTACATAGTGTTATTTTACTAGGCACAGTTGGACTGAAATAGAGGAGTACTTTACTTATTTTAGTCTGGCCTTTGGAGTTATTTGTCCCTGGGAACAGCTGTCATTAGAGAAAGCTGTTTAGTTTTCTTAGCATCTGGAATGATAGTACCTGGTGTCATTTTAAAATGACTTCAAGATGTCTTCTCTAAAACAGCATCACTAACTTGTCTCCAGGACCTAAATGGGTTGGTAATTGATGGCCCTTTTTCCTCTGATCATTGATTTTTCAGTCTTCAGGGTAGTACCAGCTATGGATGGCACCTTTTGCAAAGCTTTGAGATCAGTTGGGAGCAATGTAAGAGCAGAACAGTGTGTACTCATGTCATGATGATAAAGATGAAAGGTTCTTGGGAGAAGCTGCAGGGTATGTCCTCATGATTCAAGATCTCTGTTTTCTTTGCTTACTAGGTGTTCATCATCTCTGTCCCTAAAAACTTATCTGAGAGTACTTGAAACCTGAGGCCACAGGAGTATTAGGCCATTCTAATGAGCAGTACACTGCAGATACATGGGAAGAAAATTTGCTTCTACACTTTAATAAACTCAACAGTATATTTACTATATAGTACTGAAGAGGAAATAATTTGCACCAGCAATAAATTACTATAGTCATTTTCAGAATGATGATTTAAGTTTCGGATGGTAATGCAGAGCCTGTGTCAGTGTTGCAATTGTTATCTTTAGAAATGAAGAAATTGCATGAAATGTAGGCCCTTAAAAGCGGAGCTGTTTGGGGAACAATTCTCAGTGGTGCTGCTACCAAAATGGTACTTTGAGCTCTGTTCTTAATCAGGAAATATAGGCATATATGTTCTTCCTTTATTCTGTTTTCTTTTTTTTTCTTTTTTTTCTGTTTTTATGCCTCTGTATTTTCTCTACATCAGCAGTGGAAGTTTGGCACAAAAAACCAAGCTCGTCCAATTCCCTGCTTTTGGAACTGTATCCTTACTGACAGCAAGAGACAGATAATGGAAGATCATAGGAAAAGATAAAAAAGCTTCAAGTTTTTACTTTTTGCTTTCAGAGAGCAATCTCATTTTGTTGTTAGTGCCTGTATTTTCTTCTCCTGGAAGAGAATGATTGACAGATGAAGCAGCTGAGTGTTTTTTCTTAAAACAATGTAGACAGAAGCGTTGCCTCCCTGGAGAGGCATGAGTCCCTCATGTTTTGAATCCAACTTTTGAAATCACTGTGATGCCAAATATGATGGGAAATATTTTTTGACAAAGAAATTTAAAAATCAGAATTAAAATTGGCAGATTTTACAAGGAATTAATGTCTGTTGGCTTGAAAAGGACAGGTTGCAGAATGTGCGACAGATGAACAGACATTCAGAGGCAGTATGAGGGAGTTCTGGAAATCCTGTCATTCTTTCTTTTATGACCTCACTGGATGAAGAGCTGAAAGAATTACTGATCATACATTTGGGCCAAACAACAGTACTGTTTGAAGGCTTTCGTGTAGTATTCACTGAAGTATAGCTAGAGTGGTTTCTAAACAGATGAGCTCTTATTGAAGGACCAAAGAGTCTGAGACTTAAAAACAAAGGTTGAAAAAGTCCTTCTGCAAAGTAAATAGCATCTGTTCAGAGAGCAGGAGGTTTAAATAGACACCTTTTCTGTATCACTGAACTCAGCACGGACAGCTTAGCTCCTCAACCCAATTTTTCTTATGATATTGATTTTGGACAGATTACTGGGCTTTGGTTTGGGTTGGTTTTTGGTTTTGCTTTGTTGGTTTATTTTAATATGACAAATGCATGTTGCTCCAAGTGAAAAATCTAAAGTGCCTTCATTACATAGATCAAAGATATTTTCTTGTAATTTTTTCAGAATCATATATAAAGTTTGTAAAGAGTTTGATTTCTGGCAGGTATGTCCTAGAGAGCATTCCATAGACAAGATAAAGGAGAGTTGAATTATATTTCTGATGAGCTCAGATTTCACTACTGTCCTGGATTCAGCCAGGACAGGATTAGTTTTTTACAATAGCCAGGAGGGAAACGTGGCCAGACTCTTGTGTTATTCAGTACTTTGTCAGGTCACTTGCCAGGGACAGAAGTAAGGGACTGTCTCTCTTTTTTCTTGTTGGGGGAAAAAGCATGGTGGGAAAAATGGTCCTGTACTGTTTTACTTTTCGTGTAAATAATTTTTTTGTCATATATCTTTCATTATTAATATTGTTGCTGTTACTGTTCATTTTCTTATCCCATTGCTGTTTCCAGTAAATTGTTTTTATCTCAATGCATGATTTTGTCTTTCATGCCTCCAGCTCTCAACTCCATCCCCACAGGAGGAAGAGGGAGAGGAAGGGGCAGGGGGCAAGGAAGCAGCATCTGGTTTGGGAGAGTCCCAGTGAGGGCATGGAATTGGAGAGTACTGTTCCTAAATGATGACAACTAGTAGTTTTGGAAGGTAACCATAACATATAAATGATCTGGTGCAGCATAGCAGCACAGAGAATGCACTGTCTAGTGATTATGCATACCCTACTTACAAAATTTATATTTCAAATTACAAAGAAAGGATAATTAAACACCATCATAAGCTACGTGGTAGAAGAATCAGGGTGCAAGAAATTAATAATTCCTAAGAAAGGAAAAGTTGAGACTGTGACACAAGTCCAAAGACCTTCTCAGTGGATAGTCATCCCCTTCTAAATCATGGTGCTTGTAGAAGAGGTTATTCTCTCTCAGCCTCTTATCACCACCACCTACAAAATTTTTGGCCACTCCTCTGTTGCTGGTGTAGGTTGCACAAATGACATAGAACTGGACAGGTTGCCTTGGACAATTTTAACTATTTACATCAGAATTACACCACATTAGGAAAATAAGGGTGTTGTGATAATCACAAAAAAAAAAGCCTGTGATATACCTGAAAAATATGTTTAACTTCCTAATGCCTAGTCCAAATAAAAACCAGTGCTTGGTATGGCCAGAGCACAAACTCCACATTCTTTGTCCCACTCCACCATTTCCATTTGCCTGTGGATGAGGACTGAGAAGCAGATACTCTTGTGCTACCCTATTTCATGCCCAAGCTGTAAGACCATTATCTCTAACAAAGCCACATTTGAGTGAGTGGAGGGAGTTGCTCCCAGAGGAGCAAAATTTGTTATTTTTCTGTAAGTAAGGAAGTCGAGCATAATATTTAGTTATGGCCAAACTTCTCTGAAATGTAGTCAATGGTCCAGAACATATATCCCAGTCCTTGGACCACCTCCATCTCTCTTGCCAAAACAAGCAATAGCAACCGTGTACACAGACAACAGAGGAATTTCAAACCTCAATTCATATCTATGATTGTCTTATATCAGAAAAGGCATTTTTCGTAAGTTTGCAAAATTAGCAAGATTCAGGTTTTTAATGATGTAAATATCACAAAATCAACTCACATTAAAATATTGGGTTATGTTTCTTTGATTCAAGATCATAGGACTGGTTTATTTTGCTATAAATTTATTGCATGTTTCATTCTACACAGACAATGTAGGCTTCATGCCTTTTCTTTACGAAGGGAAAATACATTTATTCCTTTATGTAAATAACATGCACAATGTAATCAGGCCTGATTACAAAATTCATTAAAAAATTGTTTTCTTTCTTAACAAAGCTTACAAAAGTGTGACACATGGCTAGCAACTTATGCCAACAACGTGTACTAGACGGAGACTGAAAGGGCCAAGCCAAGCCAGCATCTGATTGTCACCTTTCAGTAATGAGTCTCAGGTGTCTATTCTGATGCAGCAGTAGTGGGAGATTGCTTGTGCCTGCAGATGCAGCCAGACAGTATCCAGCATGGCTTGCCAGTGTGTTGCTGACCCTCGATCAGCCACAGATTCTGTCTGTTGTGCAAATGAGACCTTATACAAAAAGAATTTCCCAAAGAACTTCAGTGCATTTCATCATCATCTCTCTCCTAGGAAGCAAGTTCCTCTGAGGCAAGTCCTTCTCTTTAAGGAGCTCATACAGTTCAGATAGGTGTTAATAGCCAGATTCCAGAGGGATCATCACTTCCCCTGCCCTTTCTGCCTCAGCAAGGCTGGAGAAGGGATTTTTCTGCTGTGCTGGGATAATGAGCCATATCTCTCTCTTAGTCGTGTTGTGACTCTTCCCCGATGCTGATCTTGCCACAGTTGCTTTACAACTCCCAGACTTTTAACAGGACAGGTCTGCATATTAATCTGGAGCTCAAACACAAAGGTCCCTTCCAAACCAGTATTCAAAAGAAATGTTTTATCTCCTTTCATTACAAAGTACAATACCATGATCCAAGTGGGAAAAGGTGGCATAAGAAGATGCTTGATGTATTGCACTTACTTCAAATGCAAATTTAATCTGTTTTTATAAAGGCCAAATCTCCCTTTGTGCGCACACTATTGATTAAGAATTAGCTGACAGAGATCTTTAACAGAGGTATTGGTGCAGAATTGTTCTTCATGGAAGGGATTTTCTATAAAGATTCTCAACTACATTCAAATTTATTCCGCTTCTCCTGACTAGAAAAATAGACAAAAAAGTAAGCCATGTACTCATCCAGTTTTTCATGCACTATCCAAATGTGGCAGAGATCACATGATAAAAAAAACCTGTGTAGTAGGAACTGCAGAAGATCTTACTGAGGTAAAGATCGTCACGTGCCCTTTTGTCTTTTGAATATTCTACTGCTGATACTCTGAACAGCTGCAGACTGTGAAGCTGTTTCCTGCCAGCCTTTCTGTGAGAAGAAACTACTTATCGGCTTCAAGGAGGGTACCTTTTGCTCTGATTGGATACTTATCTGTATATGGAAATGGCCACTTGCCTCTAATGTAACATATTTCTCAGACACTGCAGAGAAAAAATGTTATGAAGCCAATAATTGTTATGGGACTGCTCAATGGCAAGCTACATTGATTTCACATCATAACATTTCACAGCAGGATGAGACAAACACTGCCCTCTCATGCACCTGAAAATAGTTTCTGCACTGATTCTCCTAAAAGCTGCCCATTGCACATCAAACAGCAGAAATGAGCAGAGGATATTTCTGAAATATTACGGCACTTGCTACACTGCTCACCCACAGCAAACCAGCTGCAGCAATTCTCGAGTAACATGGACAAAAAGAGTTCAAGCTTCCTGGCAGGAGGTTACATTCCTTATCCCATCTCCTGTCTCTGTATCACTTCCATTCATTTCCCACCAAAATAAAAGAAATTATCAGAAAATATCCATATGAAAGGGCAAATCCATCATTCTACAGTATACAGAGGAAAAATAAATTTGCCCTTTGCATACTTAAAGTCAAAAAAGACAGAATGAGTTACACTTCAATAGGCCATTGAATATGACATTGATGCCAGAGCAAGAGAGAGGACACTGTTGAGTCTTGAAAAATAAGAGATGGGTTTTTTTAATGGACTATAGTCCTTCTCAGATCTCATTTTATACTTTTAGGAGATAAAAATTTGGAGATTAGAGAGTTCATAAATACAGAACTCTGCAAGGCATTTTATTTAGTGTCCTGTGACATACTAATCAAACAGCCAGTGCTCCACAGTATAATTTTATGCATACTTTATCAGAAAAAAAAAAGGAAGAGCTAACTGGGAAATACCTAACAAGAGACAGAGATTTATAGAAATCTCATAGACTAGTAGGGGACTTTCTTTCCTTAAGAGAACTGACAGGAAAAGACTGCAAAATGACCTTGCTTCACATAATTAATTTTTTAGTGAGGACCTGGACTACTGCAATAAATTCAGAGGAAACAACAACCAGCGAAAGGACAAATGACAACAGAAATGTTTGTGTGGTATGGGGCAGGTAGTGAGGGCATGTTGCTAGTGCCTGGGAGGTCCCTTTGCCCATACTTCACCTGATCAGATCAGTAGAGTGTGGGGATGTTCACTGGATGGGAGCTAGCGTGTAGTGTTGGCTGGGAAAGCTGCTCTTTCCATGCAAGGGAACACAAAACCAAGAGGGGTCCATCACACAGAGCAAACAGTCCCACATCAGAACATTCAAACAAGACACATTTTCACACTAAGACATCTGGCTAACCATCAGACAGCCCTGGTGGGAGAGCACAAAAGGCCCAGCAGTAACTCCCAGTGCCATGCTATGCCATAAGGACAGATATAGAGGAAAGCCGTGATCAGCAGTAGCAAGCTGAAATTACACCTGACTGTGACTTTAGTGAAACTAGCAGTAAACTAATTCAGATTACACAACCACTGTCAATATTTGTGTTTTTTAAAAAGAGCTTTGAGAATTGAAGAAGATCAAGAGCCACAAAATCAGTCTGTAGTTTGGGAAAAAAGGGCTTTAAATAATTCAAACTGTCACTTCATCACAGGTGAGAAATGAAAGGCAACATGCATGCAGTACAACTGTCTTTATTGTGGAAAAATTAATGAATACTAATGGAACTCTGACACTAAAATGAAAGGAAAAAAGTATGCTAGCATTCAGAATCTGATATCAGAAAAAAATAATAGAAATTAGACACAGCTTTTGCCTAATGTGTCCTCTTTGGAAAACCATATACTAGTCGAGTGTAAATTTCCTCAGACACGGATTATTCAGATCAAGAGAGACAGTAGGTAATGAAACAGAATGAGGTGCACCAAGGGGTCATTTTACAGCATGGGCTCATAGGGACCACATTCCAAAAAGGGCTCCAGCACCTGATTTCAGTAAGTCTGACGAAACTGTTGCTCAAGATATACCCCTGATTCTCGTGCAGAAGGTGAGACCCGTGGAGTGGATTAACTGTGCATGCAAAAACATCTATACCATGGGGAACACAGATCTGAGTAATGGGATCAGCCAGTGTGATCCAGTGCTTCCTTTGTCATTAAATTCTATGGAGCTATGATAAATATAGCCTGAACTATGGCAAATTGTTTACTGCCACGGTTGAGATCTATGAACCTATTTAGGGTAGGGTAATGACAACTCAAATACTTGAAATGTTACTCAGGTTTAACTCCTCAATCAAGCATTCCAAGTCAAAACATAATGCACTTGGAGTTACCAGTGATTAGCTGAGTCAGTTTTGCCAGCATGCAGTGCTCCAGAGTCTTACCCCATAAAATTTACTCAGTTGCTAGTTTATGCTGATTGTTCCTGTAGTATATATTATTTGTTCCAGTATTTTTGATATGCTAGGTTGAACTGTTAATTTTCCTTATTAGGAAAATTATTACTAAATATTCCTAATTATTCCTAAGTTCCTAATAGGTTTCTTGAATTGGACAAATAACTCTTCTTCTATGCAGAAATATGACTGCCTCAAAGAGAATCAAAGGATGTTAATAATGTTTCCTGCTCCAGTTAAGCAAAGCAAGTCTTGGTAGTGTTGTTTTATTCTTTTTTGTGTCTATTAGTGTGTCATGTAAAAGACTTTTACTGTATATGGAACAGAAAATAAGTCACTTTCCCTTAACACTCTATGGAAAATTATTATTTTCTTGAATACATGATCAATGTCACTCAGACTTCTACCCAGATTCTTGCACAGAAAAATAAATATAATCTCTGCCTGTTTAAAAGATCAATTCACATTAAATCCATGCAGTCATTTATCCTTCAGCCACTGAATCTTATGTTTAGATTTTTATGGTGTTCTAGGATAGAAACATAATCATGGTTTCCAAATGCATAAAGCTTTGAGCCTTTGATCCCACAATCACAATCATTCATGCAGTACTACTGAAAGTAGTAATATAACTTAGAAGTGTAATGTAATTTAATGAACATGCTTTCACACCAGGAAAACCTTGCTGCTTTCTATTCTCATCATCTGAGTGAAACCGGAGTTGGAAGAAACTGAGAAATTACACTATTTCTTGTCTGCTGAATTAGGAAAGCACCTGAAAAGCTCAAAGACAATTGAAATTTCTTAAAGACTCTACATATGAACTAGAATAAGAGAATGACCAACAGATATACTACAGGCACTAATTTTAAAACTAAATGTAAAAAAGGTCACATTAAAGGAGGAGAAAATGTGACAAGGTCAAAATGAACTTTCTGCAAAGAGCAATTAAAAGCTGTACCTCTAGTGAAGAGCACTGTTGGGGTTGATGACAAGTGCCCAAACTCTGTCAGGCAGAATGATCTAAACTTCTTCAGTTCAAATGCTGTAATCTACATTGCCAGGGACTATTCTAAACCCATGCAGTATCATGGCAGTTTATACCCTAGGGCCTGATGTTTTCCAGATATAAGTGCTGTTGAGCCTGAGGACTTTCTAAACACTATTGCAAAGCCTTCGAAACATGTCTCTTAAATGGGCAAATATTATATACAATGGACATATTTAAAATTCATTCAAGAGGTCAGAAGTGATAGACATTTTCAAAAGATAAGATCTTTCATAGGTGTCCCTTCTAAAAAGAGAAGAATTGTCATGAGCAGTAGCTGCTCAATGATGAAGACTGAAATTTAGACAGAAAATTGCAGTTATACTAAGCATTATGCTATCAGGGACCCAGGTAACTTCTGTCTGGTGGAAGCTGCAGCCATGCTGCAAAAAGGGGACTGAACAGAAAAAGGTCCACAGAAAGCAGGGTGTGCAGAGACAGTGAAATTAGCAAACATTAAGTTTATGACTTAGCATGCCCTCTTTCAGAGTCTCTGGTATCTGATTTGGTATCTTATTTAAATAAGAAAGCACCTACTTTTACTGAAGAGTCCTTATTTTTTCAAGAGCTAAATCCCAACCATTTCCTATAAATCATAAACAGTGACTGAAGGAATCAAGGTTCCTTGCAAAGCCCAGCTAGGACAACTGCAATCACTAGAACTCAGTAACTAGAGCATTTATAGGACATCTGACTTTAAACCTCTACACAGGATGAAGAGGTAAAGGAACCAGAGTTTCCAATACAGCAGATATATCTCCAAATTATCCTACCTTATTTAAAATAGAGGATACTTTCTCCAGCTTCTCCTTTGTCACCAGGATTTTACATGATGATCAATGTCTTGTAATGACCTGTTGGATTGGGGTCTCTGAGCACTCAGCACAATGTGTCCCCACAGACACTGTTAGGTCTTAGAAATCTGTTTAGCACTGTTAACATATACATGTGGGGGTATTGAAATACAACTAAGAACAGGTATATAATCACTTTTGATAATTAATGTAGTGAGATGTAAATGCAAAGGCTTTTTTATGGATCTACATTCTCTCAGTCACAAAAATTTGAGACACATGCAAAGTATGTCCTTTTTAATATTTTCAGATTCTGCAGTCTCTATGTTGTTCAGGTGTGAAGGTTTTGTGGGTTTTTGGGGGTTTTTTGGATGCAGTCATTGCAATTTTTTCCCCTAAAAGCTGGGAAATAAGATGCGAAAGACACTCTCTGAATAAAATAGTTCATAACTATCTTTGCCATTTTTACCTACTTTGGGTTTCTAATTTGCTACATAAAACTAAGCCATGATATGTTTCACTACCAGCAGCAGATAATTAGAGCAGGTTGACATACACAAGTCCATTTCACTGGCGCTCACAGATGTGAATGACCAATTGTCTGAAGAGACATTTTTCTCACATAGGTAATAAATAGATAATTGTATTACTCTGGAGATAACAGTGAGAGGTGCAATATATCTTCCTGGAGAGGAAAAAAGATCTTTCAACCAAAGCTTTCAAGACAATATCCTGAACATCAAGCTGACTTTAATAATTTAATTATTTAATTTAGGATTCAACTTTGCTCTCACTGTATAACTGGGACCTTTGTTAGTATGTAATGGAGAACTAATAACAGGTTAGGGAAAAAACACTCAATAGAAATCAATACTGAAACAGATGCTCAGAACAACACAGAAAGCTCCCCTGAAGAGTAGCCAGAGATCAGAAGACCCAATCACCTCCTCCCAGTGACAGCTCCATGCTGCTCTTCAGTCTCTCTCTCTCCAGTCTCATTTCCTTGTCTGCCAAAAAGGTTGCTAAAAATCTTTTCTAAATATAGACTACTAAACATAGTCAAAGAAACACAATTGAGAGATTCAGCTTTTAAAATCCAACTTTCTAGAGCAGGCTGTCAAAATTAATGACTGAAAACACTGAACCAAGTTTCTTTAAGGATGCTTTAGTATGATGTACTGTGGTTTAAAAATCAGACCACATATGATGAAGGCTTGCATATACTGCGTCTCTGTACTACTGTTTACAAGAAATTCCTTTGTACATTGTGATGAAACCACTTCTAGAGATATTTCTAAAGGAACAGGCAGAATTGAATTGGAAATATTGGTCTCATTTTCAAGTTCAGAGACTTGGAAAACCTTCTGTCAGTTTGAAGGAAGCAAATAGAAGAACATAATTGTTGCGATGGAGAAAGTAATCCAAGGTGATGGCAATGCACTGATGGAGTTGAATTATGTGGAGAATTAAAAAGTCTTTAAGAGAATGACCCACCATATCCTGAATAGTTTTTCCATCTGAACTTTGTAAGAAAAAAAATGTATCAATAAATTGCATGAGGAGGGGTTTTATTCTGAATAATTGTTGTGCAAAAAGACAGGATATTTGGGGAGCCCAGAGAAGGTCACTGGGGACTTATGATGAGCCAACATTTTATTTTTTTCAAAGAGAATGGGCCAAAAAAATGTCTCATGACAGCATCAATGTAATTTTTCAACACAGGCATGGAAGATGCCAGTGCAGAAAGAAAAAAGGAGCTGACCAAAGGCCAGCCAGATGGGAATTAACAATGTGGATAGTCAAATGGAAACCTGAAGAACAGAGGGCAAACAGCACTGACTGATGGCACAGTGCAGAAAGAAAAAAGGAGCTGACCAAAGGCCAGCCAGATGGGAATTAACAATGTGGATAGTCAAATGGAAACCTGAAGCACTGACTGATGGCTAGTAGAGTGATCACAAGAGGAGAAAACCAGGGAAATATCATCTGTCATTGCATTCAGCTTGTCCTGGATGAATAAGAAGAAGCAAGAGACCCCAAGAGAAATTCCAGAGATCTTAAGATCAAAAATCGCTCCTCCTCCAAATCTTCCACCTGACAAATGGTTATGGCTGTAATACACCCTCAAAATACAAAGGTTGCTCTGGAGAAGCCTCAGACAGGTGGCCCTCTCATGTCATTATCCTGGTGTGCATCAATATTGATTCAGCAGAATACAGGTGGTCAGACTGGGTAGGCACATTAGTAAGAGCTCCACTGTCATGCCAGGGAAATCTCTGACAGAATTCCAGCTATGTGAGTTATGAGACCTCAGTAGCTATTTTCATGTCATTTCTATTTGTATTTAGATACAGATTTCTTAATATTTCTTCTATAAAATTTCTTAATAGCGTTTCTTGCTATTAAGCAGCTTCATTAAGGCTGTTTTCAAAACCAGGTCCTGGCACTGAAAACAGTCTTAATTATTCCCATAAACCTTTAGCAGGAAGGATATACTGCTTTTTCAACCCCAGCTTTATCACTTCCCTTTCTTTCCCTGGATTGAGACTATTGTGTCCTCAGCCTCTCGTGGGCTGCTAATACCTCATCTTCAGCTGTTGGCTTCAGGAATATCCAAGCAGACATTACTGGCTTTGTACTGTATTCTGCTCCGTGTTTATGTTTTCTGCTGGCACCAATCCCTGGTGTGCTCCTCAACAATTCTGAACCAGGAATCTAGATTTTAAATTTGCTCAGGACTGATGAGCACAGAGGAAAGCATTGAGGAAAGCAAAATAAATGGCTGGCATGGGGAGCAGTTTCATATTAAATCACCTCTTACTGTCATGGCCAGCTACCTCCAGAGCCTGGTATGAGGTACTGCTTCTCTCTTTCATTTGTCCCTTTCTTCTGCTGCCAGACTAAGACTGTGCACAGAGGAATCCATGAGTACATTTGTTTACCATCTAAATGGAGTTGCCATGCATTAATATTATTTTGATTTTTTTCTTCCTACTAAGATTTTCCTGAGGTCATTTCTCAGGGGCAATGCAGTCTCTGTTTTAACTATGTAGAAAAGTAGACAGACACTCCTGATAAACACCTTCTGACCCGACATAAACAGTCTGTTCTGAAATGAGGTTTGTAATTCATGGGTGAAGACACTATCTCAATTTCAAAATCAGAAAAGGGGCAGCTGGAGCCTTCTCACTGCAGAATATTTTTTAGGGGAACAGCCTTCAATTAGTAAAGAGAAAGGTCTGTACTGGATTAAAACAAAATATATTCTCTTATCAACAATTATGTAATGATAATTAACAACTGTTTTACTAAAAACTGAAATAGTGGAGGGCACAAATAAAGTTCACAGAAAAGCATTAGCAAGAGCTAAAATACATGTAATGAAAAAAATTGTACAAAACCAAAAGTAGCCTATATTAGGGAGCTGTTACTAACATAGCACCTATAGATCCAAAATTTTAGTAAGCCATAACAGAAGGCACCAGAGAGCACCAAGGGAGACAGAGAAAACAAAGAGGAAGAGTATGAGAAATCATTAGCATAAGCCAACTCATATGCACTGCATCTTATTTTGTTCTGCTACAGAAATACTAGGTACCTTTAGTGCATCTAGAGCATTTCTTTTTCACAAGCTCCCACTAAATCCCACATAAAGTTTACAGAATGTAGTTATCAATATTTACATGGAACTAGAATATGAATATGAAAGATGGCATAGGAAGGAACATCACAGAAAGGTTGTTCACTGAGAACATGTCAAATGTGGAGAGAAAGCACCATCAGAACCATGAAAATTTTACAGGAGAGAGTGTTTGGTAACATGGCATCTGCAGTCTTATTTTAAGATGAGCTTAAAACAAGATGACGGTGAATAATGTATTTCCAAAATGTAACAAACACTCCAAATCTAAATTGAAATGGTTAGGTAGATATTAAGTGAAATACTTTCTTTTGTACCTCACAGCCAGATATAGGGATCAATAAAGAAAACTTATTTATTTTGCAGAAAATGAATAAGCACAGCCTGCTTACTGGACTTCATTAGAAGTAACAAAAACAAAAGCATAACAATTGAGATGAATGTGTTTTCCTTCCTTAAAGAAAGATGCAGGATGGATAGACACAAAAGGGGTCTTTCCTTTTACCCACATTCCTAGCAATCTCTATACTGAGGGCCAAAGAGAAAAAAAAAAAAAAGGAAAAAAAAAAGAAAAAAAACCCACCAAAATACCATTAAGCAGGTCTAAAGACAGCAAAGGTTTTGACAAAACAGAAATTGGTCATTTTATCCATGCCATTTGAAAATCAGTTTCACAGAACCCAGTAAAAGACAGCCATCTTGACCAAGTAATGTTTAGCAGGAATGCGTAATGACTGAATCATCTCAATCTTTCCTAGTTTTTTGTTTTAATAACAGGTATTGAGAAAAAGCTAAGTGATCAAAGTAGGGATAAAAAAGTACATTACAGAAATATTTCATCCTTTCCCACAGTGATGTTCTGATCCTTCACCACTGGTGAGGAGAAAATAATAGCAGAGAGGCCAAGGCACCATAGTTTCAGAGAAGTAAGTGGATCATAATAAACACTTGGGGTTTTTTCATGTTTGAAGCATCTCATTTCAGTTATCTCATTATGACTATTTTTAACTTTAACCTTGTAAAACAGAGACAACCCGCCACAGCATCTTATTTTGTAAGGAATTAGATGTCTAAAACACGAGCAAAAGCAAACCCAAACCAACAGATATAATGAACAATAATTGATGTTTCCTGTTTTAGCTTGTACTGACTCCATGTAGGGTACAATGCCTTACAGTAATATGTCTACACAGTAATAAAAAGTATGACTACTAAAAAAAAGTATGACTATAACTAATGTAGAAACAGGAAAAGCAGCTCTTCACTGTCTGCGTTGGGTGGTAGCCATGCAGACACGGCAAGGCATGGTGCAGCTTTAAGTATTTACACAGATTTGGAGAGCTTGCAGCTTGCACTGCACTTCATGCTGCAGCAGCAGCAGCACAGCTGGAAGCACCTGAGCCAGCAAGCTCACAGCTGGGACATTTTCACACAAATTGCCAACAGACTTCTGGCATTCCGCCACTTTGACATTCACATACAACTTCAGGATTTGTATTCATTTTGCATGGTTTTGCTTGAATATGAAAAATAAGAGATCTTGTGGCTCATCTCAAGGCAAGATAACTAGAACATTTAAAACTCAAACTTTTTTTAAGACGAAACATGACATAAAGGAGTTAAACAGTGGTTTTATTAGACTGAAAAAAAAAAAAAAACAGAACCCATAAGAGAGAAAAAACTGTAAACAATTTGCATTTTGGTGTTCCTGTTCTGTCTTCCTTCTGAGTGTAACATCTTAAAGTACCATACCTCAGACATCACAGGAATCTGGAATTGTGTATGCATGTAAACTCCAGACATTGCACTACACTTTCAATTGAATGTGCAAAATGTGTGATAGTAGCTATGGTATTACTCTGATAAAACAAAATGCACATTGCCAGCCATCTGCCATGAGTATTCACAGGGGGAAGAAAAAAGCAAAGTAGATGGTATTTGTAGGACAGCCCCTAGACAAAAGAGAGTAACACTGAGATTCTTTTTATTTTGTAGTTCTGCTAGAAATAAACATTTCTTAAAACATGCTTCCATAGCAATTCTTCAACAGGTATTTCTTCTTAATTTTACTAGGCAGAAAGACCAAGTGATCATCTTTCACATTGTCTACCAAAGAGAATAAAAAAAATATGCTGGACAAGAATCAAACTGAAAATGTACTTTTTTTTATGTTTTAACTCTATAAACTTCTTCATACTTGACTGTCATATTTGTTTTCACTATTCACTCTTCTATTTTTGTTCAGATTCTAAGATATTTCAAGTGAAATACACCTTAGGTTAAAAACCCCAACGTTTCTATATATACAGGCAAAATTAATAACTTCCAAGAGAAATGACTGTCTAATTATCACACAATACGGTCCTGGTTCTCAGCCAGCCAGGGCCATTTTTCACCAGCTGCTCCTGAGACACTACCTTCACAAAAATAGGATATTAAAAGGTGGACAGCACATTTTATATTGTGTGTCACAAACAAATATATCTTATCAGTGTCTATGCACACTCCCTTTCCATAGTTGATTGTGAAGGAAAGTGAACACTTAAAAACAATTAAAGAATTAAAGTATCCTAGAGGGAACAGGAGACAAAGACAAGCAGGGATTAAGTAGCGGTTAAAATATGAAAAAGTAGCAATTTAAACTGATTATGGTCTCAAAGTCCCAACCTGCTTCCTTAGGAGCTGCATGAGACCTGTTAGCTATTTTTAACCCACTTCCTAGGGTGAGAAATTAAACCGGGGTATTCAATAGTTCAAGTTCATTTTCTATATGAGAAAAAGTAAGTTGAAACTGAGTGATAGCTTAGGAACTGGCACTGCAAACTGAGTTTTTGGCAGCAACAAGAAAAATATGAATCATTCACAGAACATAAAAGAAAAAGAAGAGCAAAGGTCAAAAATACAACGGTGACATGCAAAATTTCAGATGGTCAAGAGAACATTTCAACTGTTTGTCAGTTTTCTTTCATTGCATTTTATTTCACACTGGGAAGATTATTTGCATGCCCTTTCACTCAAATTTTTTTTAAAGAAAGAAGATTTCATAATAGACATATGTAAAAGTAATTAATCCATTCAACACCAGCAACAAGACAGTCCAGGATTTATATTATTCTGTTAATAAAGAAATCTTCAGATAGCTAAAAATATTGCACATAGCAAGGCATGGCTCTAAAGGCAGTGCTGTGAGGAGAACATGGCTTACTCTTGCCTATCATGGAACACAAGAAGGGCTGGGAGCTGCAACAGTCTGCCAGGGTGAGTCAAAAAGAAAATGCATCATGTGTGAAATGTAAGGGAGTAAAACTGTATTAGCACCTCTGGTTTCACCTACATTGTTCAGCTGCTGAGTCAACCAACCAAGAAACACAGCTAAGCTTTACAGAGTTCTAGTCAACTTTACCAGTGTAGGAAGAATATTTACAGGCTTCCATGAGTAACAGAACTGCAAAGCAGCTGCAGAGAAGGACACGTTTCCTTCTGGGTTTTACAGAGCATGAAAACACCTAAGAATTCTCTGCTAATTTGTGATATAGCAAATATTTTTAACAGAACTAGAGTTTTTTGTTTGCTTTTTGTTTTAGTGCATTTTTAAGATTTGTGAAAGACTGCTCATGCAGAAGCCAGGAGGTTGCTATGGGATAGCCATGTCTCTTGTTAACACTCAGCCTAGCACTCCTCGTTGGTATTTCAATAACCTCTCTGTAAACTTCCATGTCTCCCTTTAGATGTATTGACTTGGCTAGCAGTTTGATTTTTCAGTGCAACGTGTTGCAGTAATCACACTTGGCAATCACAAATGTGGATTAGCATAGCCAAGCGTAGGAAGACAGGGTGCAGTTTCCTGTCCAGCCTCAGGCAGAAGGGACATTTTGCACAGCTGGCATTGTGCATGTTTGCAAAAGCAACATAAACATGCAAAAGGCCCCTCAGGCTTTACATTTTGACACATCCCAAAGTTCAGCCTAGTTGAAGTGCTACCTTCTGCCAAATGAAACTGAACCTTATTGTGGAAAGATAAACACTACTATATATTAAGAAACTCACAACATTCACTCTAGCAACAAAGTAGAAGTTGTGTCAAAAGCTAGATCAGTATCTGGTGCTACAACTGTATTTCCTAGAAGAGGGAAAAAAAAGTATAATGAAAAATGCTGAACTGCTCGCAGATTTCCTTTCTGATAATCGTTCCCTCTACTCTCTCATCTCTAAGTAATTTCAGCCTTATCAAATCCGAAAGCACCACTGGTAAAAGATCTTCTATACAGTGGATGTAGTTTTTCACAGCTGTACAGTGATCCTGGATTTACTATCAATATTTGACCAAGAGAAGAAGAAAGAACTGTAGTTCTAATAAGACTGAGGGGGACTTAACCTCTTCCTTGATAAGACAACTGTTGTTTGAGCTGGCCAATCTTGCTTTCTGCCCCTGACCCATAATCAAACTCTTATTTTTAAAAAGATATTTAAAAATTTTCATCTGAAATTTGACTGGTATACACCCAACCTTTCCATTATGAAGGAACATAGCTTTTTGCTGTAGTTATTTTTCTACTGAGCCATGCATGATATATGTATGAGTAGCCAGTCAATACTGGATGCTTTAAAGAAAGATATAAAAACTGAAGTTGACCAATGATTTTTCATCAATACATATTCTACCAGAAAAATGGGATTTTTGTTAAGTTATCCTCTAGGTTTCAACTGAAAAAATGTAGCAATGATTGCACTAACAACAGTAAATACAAAGGGGTGGCTTTATGAGGGAAGTAGAGGTGATGTAATTCAACAAAGGAGCAACCTCAAACTGTGGAGATACTTTTTCAAAGAACTGATGAAAAGGGGGAGGAAAAACTTTTGAAACAGGAAAAATATAGGGGTATTTCTGGACCTGACCTTGACAAAACCCTTCATGCAATTATGCAAGACTCCTGGTGCAAATTGTTTGTCAGTAAAAGGGCTTAGGTGCTGTATTTGTAATAAAATTTACAAAACCCTACACTTAACCCTCTTTCTCAGCCCAGTTGTTCATGTATGTTAATGTGCCATAAAGGACAGAAGCTTTTCATGCACTGGGAACTAAAGCCAAAGAGTGTGTGATTTCACTAACCCACATTCTGAAATGGAAAGCACTCAGTGAATTACTCAGCTCTTTAGAAAGACCAGCTTCAGGTTTTACCAGCTGTGACATTTCACATGTGACAGTCTCTGACTCCTTATCCAGTCTAAATCCTTATAAATGACACAGTAAGGAACATATATTTTATTTTCTATTAATCTCTTTTCTAAGGGTTTTGGGGGTTCTTTAGTAAATTTTAATATTTTATTCTGCTTGTTGCTCCACAGACATGCCATCAGGATCAAGGTAGTGCATATTAAGGATATGCACTACCAGAGAGTATCCTCTTAAATCAGGGTCACTACATCTGTGATATTCTACATAATCAAATAGCTCTGATAAGATAATCTCCCCTATTATCACTCTTTAACACCTTTTCAATTGCATTTTTGCTTGCCAGGTTCTGTTCTACAGCATAGCATTGTTGATATCTCATGCAAACAGAGTAAGTGGGCAGATGGGACAAGTCACACCAGCCAGATGTGCAACCAACACTGCGACAAATGTGCTATTAAAGTTTTCCATCATTGTTATCCTTTGATTTTACTAGGCTGCTGTAACAGGCCTTTACAGAGAAGCTCTCCAAAGGAAAACTTCTGAGGTCTGTAGTGGATTAAGGATAAACAAATAAAAATAAACAAACAAATACTCTCTAATTCTGCATTTATTTCACATATGAGAACCAAGGACAATCATAACTTGTGGGGAAAGGAATGTCAGGTTTTTTTTGTTTGTTTTTGAAAGCATGTAAAGTTCCACATGCAAGATACGGTGGGGACACAACCATGTGGTCCCACGTCCTACTTTTTCCCTTGCATGATAAAGAGGACAGAGATGTAATAAATAGACTCCCGGAGTAATTGAGGTTGGAAGAAACCTCAGGAGGTCCAGCATCTTCCACAAATCAAAGCTAACATGGAATTCACATCAGTATCTTGGGGTTTTCAAAACCTCCAGGGTCACAGACTCCATAGCCTCTCTGCACAACCTGTTAAAGTACCTGGCAATCCCCACAAAAGAAAACAAAACACAAACCAACCTTATATCCAGTCAGACAGTCCCATTTCATTTAACAAGCACTGCCTCCAGTTCTCACAGCATGGACCTCAGTAAAAAAAACCCAAACTTTTCAAATAAACGAAAATTCATTTTTAAAGGAAGGAAAAGTCAAGGAATAAAATCTTGCTGTCTTCTTATGTGTTTTGATGAATAATTATTTAAGGCTACACTATATTTTGCATTTATCCATCAGTTCCAACAACTCCCTAAAGTGGCATGTGACAGCTTCCTTCTCTTTGCTCTCCTGTGATCTGTCTGCTTTCACAGTAATCACTTCCTTTATTTTCTAAATTTTCTACCCTATATTTAAGTTCTAATCATACTTGAAATTAAGCATTCATTCAATAACAGCCTGACAAGAAGCCTTTAAACAGTGAAAGGTGCCAGTTCAGCTTTTCACCATTTCTATTTTCATGAGAACCTTCTGAAAACATGTAGACTCCCTGTGCTTCAACATTCTGTGACAGAGCAACAGAGAACTCAGAGGGACCATAAAACCACTCTAAAACTGCTCTGCTGGGGAGAGCTGATATGTGCAGTCTCTCTTTGATACCATAACCTGAACCATGGACCATTCTTTTTGTGTCCCCATTTGATGAACAAGAAGTCTTCTGTAGGTCTTGCATGTATTACTGTGTAGAGATTTATAATGTACTGAAGTAGCAAGTCAGGGAACTGGATTGCTTCTAATGTCCTTCCAAAACAAGAAAATGGGGAAGATCAAATACTGAGGCTCACTACTTCTCTCACTGCCAGTTATATAGACTATTTAAAAATCCTAAATACTCTTCTCAAATATGAAAGGAAAAAAAAAACCCAAACAACCCTTTTCATAATATTCCATTTTATGCATGTTCTCTTGTTAGCCTCTCTTAGTGCCCTTTCTTTAGTCTTCAAACTCATCTTCACTCCCATCATCTTTTTCAAAAAGGATAGTGTGAAACTTATCTCAGCTTTGGTGTCTAAACTCCTTTTATTTGCCTAAATGGTGTTAAAGGGGAAAAAAGTAAAAGGTGTCCAATAAGTATTTTCTCTGCTCCCTTTAGTACATACACCTTTTCCTTTAATTTTCTTCTATTTTCAGTTCATTGTCTTCCATAGTATCCACTTTTTCTTTTTCTCAAAGGTGTCTGATCTTTCTGTATGTAATATAATTTTCCCTTTTACAGTATCTTTTGATGTCTCAGACCTTTTCTCTGTAAGTTCACCTTTCATTCTGCTTTTTAAAACTATTCAACCAACAATTGTTCAACCCCCTGTTATTATAAGCAAAAAACTTCAAAAGCTTCATTTTGTGTATCTGAATTACACTCTGATTTTCTCTGGAAAAGATAAATAAACATTCCAGATAACTAATCATAGACTAGACTAGATCTAGCACACATTTATATATGCATAACATGTTCTTACCCAAATATATAAGTACATGCAATTTCAAACACAGTCATGTGGTTTTACATTCAAGTTGCCAACAACTGGAAAGGCTGAGGCCAGAACAAAGATGAACTCCAGTTTCCCAAAATCATAAGCAAAGGCGTGCATTTATCTTCATTTCATGTGGTCCAGGGACTACTTTATTGCCCCAGCCATTACTAGAAATACGTGCCTCGAGATAGCAGAATTTCTAGGTGTTTCTGCCATCACCCTCTCTAATTAGCATAGTTTCTGTATCCATTGCTGAACAAGGACACGCACACAGCAAACTGAGGACTGTAGGCTTTGTATCAAAAGAAATATGGCTTCACAGTTTATTGTAAGTACCACACAATACAACTTAACAGCTAGTTAAGGATTAATAAAAAAGAAAATCAATTAGAAATATTTTTTTTTGCAGTAAGTTTTGTTTTTGACAGTGAGACTATGTACATCGCATAGTTCTTAAGTACTGGTCATTACAGAGAATAACCCTAATTATTTTTACATATATTTACAAATTTCTCTTTAATGCTTGCATGAAAGGCAAATGTTTAAAGAACTTTGAAAATATTTTATCCAGTGACTATTTTAAAACAAAATACATAAAGAGTCCAGAAATAGAAAACTGAGGACGGTGTGAATGGTGATTGGAGTCCAAAGATCCACTTTGTTCAACCAGCTACCTGAAATACTGCACTATGTCCCCCCATGCCTTCTCGTATAGTTAGAGGAATTTTTTAATTCCTTCCTTCTCCAGTGGCCCAGCTTGTCAGGAGAAGTGGAAAATTATTGCATTCAGTGCAGCTGGCAGCCTAACATCCAGGGCAGGCCCTGACAGAGGGGGAGTACCCTTAGGATAAAGAGAAAAGCAGAGCTCATGGCCCCTCTTTCCTTGCTAGGTGCTGTAACCAGGAAAGCTCCTGCTACCAGTAAGCTCTAGGTAGGGGTTAGGCACTGACAGACAAGGAGAGAGCCTGACTGTGCAATCAGCATGCTCAGAAATCACACCAGGTTAGACATTGCTCTGTTCAGTGTCCCAGTCCAGCCAAGGCAGGGCGGCATTTCTGGCTGTCAGACCAACACCAATTGCTCTCATCAGCCGATTGTGTCACTACTTCAGAGACACTTATCTGAGACGCTTCTGGGATTACCTTACCACAAGCAGAGTTTTTCAGATCACAGTGGTGAGCTCCAACATCCCCAGCTCACCTAGATCCTCCCTTAAGTCTTTCCTATTAACAGACAAATAACCTCACAGAGGTAGTACTTTGTTTCATAATGTACACAGCATAGTTCTAGACACTTTAAAATTTTATGAAATATAAAAGAAATAATGCACAGTAAAGAAAATAAACTCCCATGAAGAAATATTCACTTTCCATTGTGTTATGGCCCCATTTTTTCTACTAAATGTGCTACTGAGGATTTCAAGGGCACCTAAGCATGCTTTGAAATCAAGGTGAGTTATGTTTTGAATACACTAGTTTTGAATATATATACCTTGAATACAGAAATTTTAACTGCTATTGGTAAGTCATTCAGCACTACTAATTTTTAACCCTAGTAGAGTAGGCTGGTAGAGATGACACAAAGCTGGTGGCAAGTAATGACTTTTTCTTGATCATGTTAATGTTTGAGAGCAATCACAGTTCGTCCCTAGAAGCCTTAAAGCAAAGAATTCTGAGTTCACATCTCCCAATGCTTCATTCTTTATGTTTACCTTTTGTTTCTGCAAGCTTTATTCCACAAACATCAAATGTACAAACTGTACATTTAGAAGGATGAAGGCAGCTGGAGTATACATTATACGCAGAGAATTTATTTATCCAGCCATGCACTGGTCATAGTCACGTCTAGCAGGTGTGAAGCCTGTAGCAACTACATTGTTTTGTACAGTTCCATTTACAAAAGAAAGTTCATCATGATTTCCCAGTCTAGCATGAGACAGCAACATGCCTAGTTACTAACATATAAATGAAACCACCTGCATTTGAGGGTCAAATTAAGTGCCATCTTCCACATCACCCATCTTATAGCATTCAGGACGACTCCTGACTCAGGGAATTATTGGCATCTGACTCCATTGATTCAGAATGCTGAACAATTGCTTTATTAAATTATATTATATGACATTATACCATACTATATTAAAGAGATGTTATACTACAAAGAATACTAAAGAAAACGTGGTTGTCTTGAGACAGCCAGGACACAGCTTTGAGTAATTGGCCAAGGAAACAAAATAATCCTTAGCAGAATCCACTTGACAAATCTCTTCAGGTAAGCAATCTTCCTAACACATTCCACATGTGCAAAACAACAGGAGCAGCAAGTAGAGATAAGAATTGTTTTCTCTTTCTCTGAGGTTCCTTGCTGCAATTCCCAGGAAATATCCTCGAGAAGTTGTGCCTGTCTGCTCTCTATGAAGAGAGCTGTAGCTACACCCATCTCACTTTACAACTCAACAAAACCACTCTCTGAAGGTTCATCTTAAAAGCCTGAAAAGCTGGATTGTCACCCGGGTTGTGTTTTTACTGCACCCCTCGAAAGCTGGCAGGCAGGTCTAGCCCTACATCACACTCTCTGCTGTGGGGTGTTCATCTGAGTCCCTTCCAGCAGCAAGCAGAGACACACATACACACACACACATTCAGGGACTGTGCTGTCAAGTACCAGAGCAGATGGGGGCTCAGGAAGCGCAAGAACAAGGCAGTGGTCTGCTGAACCTGGATCCTCTCCTCTGAAAGTGGCCAGCTGAAAATGTCTGGATTGCTATAACAAAAGTCTATGCACATCTACAAAGTAGTGAGACATGTGCCTTCTGAGTCTGCATCCAGAGCAGATTTTCTTCTAGTCACCAATTGAGTTATTCTTTATGAATGCATGGAATTGTTTTAGAAACCCATTTATTCTTTTAGCCCTCTCAAGATTGCACTGGGAATGAATTCACAACATAATGGTACATTGTGTGAAAAAGTACTTAATTTATTTTTAAATCAAATAGTTCCATAGACTGACTTGATTCCGTGTATTTTGAGAACAGCGATTAAATTATTTCACACTCCCATTTTTCATGCCAGTCCTGATTTTATGGCTCTCTGTGATACTCTGCCCTTTTCCAGGCAGGAAGGTGTGAAGTTTTACCTT
Source organism: Passer montanus (assembly GCF_014805655.1). Taxonomy (NCBI): domain Eukaryota; kingdom Metazoa; phylum Chordata; class Aves; order Passeriformes; family Passeridae; genus Passer; species Passer montanus. Next base: position 8,970,186 of record NW_024367819.1, on the reverse strand, counting down.
GTTCAGAACATATTCCCTGCTGCTGACTGACCTCATTGCAATTAATCTAGATGAGTTATGAAAAGAGCAGTGTAAATGTGATTAAAACTAAACATGAATAATGTTCACACCCCAAATTTTGAATTCTAATTCACTCCAACAGAGCCTTTAATAGCTAAAGTTGAGACTCAGACCTTGCACACTAACAAACAGCTGGGCTGTCTGTAAGACTTTCTGGCAATCTTGCCAAGGTGGACAGAAGCAGCTCAGATTCAAAAAGTGCTGATCACATACACCCCAGCACAGCACTTTCAGAGCAGAGCTGCCTCAGGGCAAAGCAGAGTGCAGATTGCCAAAAAAGCTGGGTAGGCAGATTAAGCAGTGCACAAAGTAAATCATGGCAGAAAGGCAGAAGCATCCCTGATGTGAAGTGGGAAACAATGCATGTGGGAAAGCCTCCCCTCATGGATACACAGCCAGAGAGCTCCTCTGGAGAGACAGGGAGCTGACCTGCATGCAGCCTTCAAGATCTGACTTCAAGGACACAGCTCTAGAACTAGGACCCACAGAAAAAAAAAAATCCCCGCCAGACATTTTAAGAGCAGTATTTTCCCCCCCTAAATTAAAATTCTAGAAAAAAATATCTGGGTTTTATTTGGCATTTATTTTTTATGTAGTTTGTCCCAAGAAATAGCAGTTATTCACTGTTTTCTTGAGAACAAAATTTCTTTTATAACCTAAAGAATATAAGATTAACATTTGTAAAAAGTTTTAAATTCTTTAATAGAAAACAATGAAATTGTATCATTATATGTTGTTATTAAGCATCTCCATCTTTAAGGAAGATTTATTTCAAAATACATCTTCCATAAAAATTATGCAAAGGAAAGGCACATATTTTTGAAAACTCAAACCCATGGTCCTTATTTAACATGGTTTTTTGATGATTGACTTCAACTGCTCCTTTTACAACTTTTACAAAAAAAAACCCAACAAATAAACAAAAACCTACAGAGGCCTCAGCAAATATCTAGTTTTGACTACGTAAATAAGTACATTGAAGCTAAGGGAATCACCTGCATGCAAGATTTAGCTATTTATGGAAGTGGTGCCAAAGCTGATTTGTCAACACTTGGAAGAATGAGAGAACAGGACTACAGACCAGATGTTCACCAGGGAAATACACAAGTGAAATGTTGTTTTAAGGGAATGAAAATTTAGAATATATTTTCCACCACCAATAAAAGGAAAGTACTGTAATAGAAGTACTGACAGAGCACCAGGATTTCCTGATGCTGAGAAAGTGAGGAGATTCAACTGATGCCCAGAGAATGCTTTGGGACTTCATAGTTTGGTGTCATTAATCACTCTCAAAGCAACAGGACACAGAACATCTAATGATCTTCCAGTAATTGATATGGTGACAAGGGATATAATCACTAAAATATTTAAGTTACTCTAGCTCAATACTTGTTTGCAGTTCAAAATGGAATAGATCAAGATATTGTAGTTGATTAAAACTACCAACTAATAGCATTTAATATTAACTCTCAGTCTGGAAAATACTGGGTTCTCTTCAAATTTCACTGAAAATGCAAAATTTTGCCTTCATATTTTATGTTTACTGGTGTGCATTCATAGAATAGAGTGTAGAGTGGGACCTGTACCTGGTCCATGATACAAATAGAAATTGTTTTACACTTGTCATCTAGATTTGAGATCAACATTCCATGTCATTTTTGAAAATGTCAAGTATAGCTGTCTAAACTCAGACAGCTGGGAAATAAAGGTGGTATTCATCAGCTTTAAAAAAAAAAAAAAAGAAAGAAAGGAATGGGAACATGTATAAAAAACCCTCACCAAGCAACAATAAAATGTAATAAAAAAAACCAAAAAACTGACTATTTGCGGGAGTGAAATAACATTCTTTCAGCAGATGTGCTGTCTGATGCCGGGATCTATGAGAAAATCCAAGGACCACATAGAGATGGAAAGGCAGAAACATCGTAAGTGCATTAGTCCATCATGAAGTAAAACCATTCCCAGGGCAGACCTTCTTGTGGCGTACATCCCACTGCCTCCCCAGTTATCTACCCTGGTATTGTTGTAACTTTTTGTCTGAGGAAAGTCAAGTTATAAATCTCTTAAGTCTGATGCCACACTCTGGCCACTTTTCTAATAACAGGAGAAGGCTGCTGTCAATTTTTCTATCCAGGGATGAATAAAGACCAATTTCATGGCAGTGGTGATTTAGAATATTAGACCTGTCAAAGAACATCACATAGAACGGGTGGCTTGAGGGCTCCAAGGACTACAAGATTTCTAGTCTTTCCAGGTTCCCTTTGTTCTGAAATCACATCCTCGTTTGCTTTGTAGAAAATGAGGAGAATAACTGTATGAACTGGAATGGCCTGCCATAGTATCAGAAGCTTTGCCTTCATGCTGTTGTGTCCAGTTTGAAGGAGTCTGGTCCATTTTCTTACTGCCAGCAGAAAGACTGAGAGCCTTTCCTCCAAGAAGAAGAAATTTAGGAACAATACATTAATCTCCTCTTCCAAGCTGAATGGCACACAATGAACCCCACCATAATACAGCTATGAAGTATTTGGCAAAGAAGTAGTACTACAAAAGTACAAAAGTCAAAGCAAAAATATCAAGGAAGAAGGGAACTGACTTCCAGAAGGTATAAGAAAGGGCTTGTAACTCAATGCAGTGTCTTTGATGCAATGTCACTCAGAAGAGATTACACAGGATGCAACATTTTTCAGAGTTATGATTTGAAGAACCTGACCTGTCAGCACTTTGAGCTAAAATTAAATTTCGTTTTCCTAGTGATTGAGCTATCAATGATCTAGCTCAGAATATCTCTAAGGCTTTGGACCTGGGCACACTTTAAGAATAAAAAGTCTTTATCCAGGCACCAGTTCAGAGGCTGATGATAGATGGCTCCTCTGCAGAGAGAGCACAGTTTTCAAGTATGATATTCCACCTAGACAGTGGGTATATCATCCAATTTTGAAAACTGCCCTTTCTCTGCTTAAGAATGTTTATCTTCTACTCTCAAACAAGCTGAGTAAGAAAAAAGAAAGAGGCATTCAGCTAGAAAAGACCTCTAAGATAAGATCTCAGAAGGACTATAGGCAAGTTCATATTTTTTGTCATTAATTTAAGCTATTTTATATACTATACCGCTTAACAATTATTTTTAAGCTTGGTCTACAGGTGAAGACTAAAGTAAAATAGTCTTTGATTTGCCAAACCAAACTTTCTTTCAAAAAGAATTCTAATATAAAATAAGTTTATTACATTATTTAACAAATATAATAACTTATAATGTTTTTCATAGAATATATTTGAAAACTGCCCTTTCTCTGCTTAAGAATGTTTATCTTCTACTCTCAAACAAGCTGAGTAAGAAAAAAGAAAGAGGCATTCAGCTAGAAAAGACCTCTAAGATAAGATCTCAGAAGGACTATAGGCAAGTTCATATTTTTTGTCATTAATTTAAGCTATTTTATATACTATACCGCTTAACAATTATTTTTAAGCTTGGTCTACAGGTGAAGACTAAAGTAAAATAGTCTTTGATTTGACAAACCAAACTTTCTTTCAAAAAGAATCCTAATATAAGTTTATTACATTATTTAACAAATATAATAACTTATAATGTTTTTCATAGAATATATGCAGAGAAGTTATTAGCTGGTTAGAGGGATCAAAAGCTACCAATTTTTCCAAAGTTTATTTCTAGGTATTCCAACCTGTCTTGTAATTCTTCTCAGTATCAATTTCTAAATACTTTGGGTAAAAAAAGATCCTTTCAGCAGATATTTCAGAGGTCTTCGAAACAGAATTTTATGTGATTCCATTATAATGTTTTCCCTGTCATATTTTGTTGCTAGTTGCAAAGGCAAGTAATTGTACATAATGCTCTCTCCACAGGCTATGAAAGGAGAATATAGTCATTAACTTCACTACTGACATAAAGCTGTGATGGTTACCACTCTTAATTCAGAATGGCTCCCTACTTCAGCTGTGCTTCTGCTCACAAGTTTCCGATGTAAGAGAGACACCTGTCAGAACTTGCGTCCTGAGACTGTGGCAAAACCATTTATATTCTTCTGTCTCTGTGCTGAGCAGCTTCAGAGTTAAACGGCACAAGGACAGAACAACTGAACATCCTACAATTATATTTTCAAAGATATTTATCAACAAGAGTAAATGAAGGCACTTCAATACAACTTTAGGGAATTCAGACAGAAGAGAGAATAGAGAATACAGCAATACAACTGTTGCTATTCTCTACTCTTAATAACAGTCTTAACTTACCATAAATTGAACAAACTAGTTTGAAATAACAGGCTCCAAATTTGACTTTGTGACTGATTTGCTGGGAACTCAAATCTCTGAGCACTCCAGCTGTTTTTTCTGTACAATCTATCTGGTAGTACATGCCTAATCCTCTGGGCTCTCAGGGTAGGGGAAGAAGGTCTGATTTGAAACTTAACTTTCAACAAGCTGCAAACCATTTACTAAAATTCTCCATTTTCTTGAAAGAAGTCTCTATAAAATGCAGACTAATGTTGTGTACAGGAGATGCATAAACACTTGGACAAGGAATAAACTTAAATGGAGCCTAGCTACATACCCTACAACCAGTTTCTGTCACAGAGCATTGTAACTGTTTTCTTTTTGCAATCCCTTCTTTCTCCACTCTTTGCAAGCTAAGTTATCTCTAGGATTTGAGCAGATATAACCCAGGTTCTTTTTGTTAGTTGATTGTATAGAAACCATTATGTGATGTGTGCTATGCAGAGACAGAGTAAAGCAGGCAAACAAACAAAAAAGATGGTTGTGTGACAGCTTCTGTGTTTGCAAAACATACCCTGTCACAGCTGCAGTTGCTGTATAGAGACTGTGAAGGTAACTTCAGTCACAATCTTTTTCTAGCAGTATATTTTTTGTTTATTATCAGCAAGCAATGGAACATACTGTATCCAATAAATTTCAACACAGAATTCATTTTGTGTCTGGTTTAGCTAAAAAGTTTAGAAAAACAAAGCCTTCTGATGAACCAATGAAATATAATAAACAGAGCTATAACCTATCTAAAATTTGTGAGAATACAAAAAAAAAATCCCAACCCCCCCAACAAAATTAAAAAAAAAAAAATCCAAACACCCACGCCACCCCTCAAAAAAAACCCCAAAAACATCCAAACGAAAAAACCAAATCAACTCTGCCCTTTGAAATCTTGTGGAAACGAAAACATGGAAACGAATTTTTTTTTTTTCTGAGTGGAAACGGAATTGTCATAAATCATAAATGGAGTCTTTCTTTTTTCCCACTGTTCTGAACAACAGGACATTGCAATCTTCAAAGCTATGTTTTTAATGAACTTACAAAAAGATGGAAATAAATCTGAATGGATTCTTTTGTTACAACTGTTGCAGAAAAATGTGGTATGATGCACAGAGAAGAACAGTCACTATGAAAATTCAGGAGAATTATACAAGAATTTCCAGTGGGTGAATGAATTTCCAGTCAGTTCCTGCCTAGAATAAGGGGATTATTTTCCTTTTTCTTATTAAAGAGGAAAAACTACTAACTGGAGCTGAAGATTTGGGGAGGACAGGGGAGGAAAATTACATAAGTAAAATGTCATAAGATGTCTTTTGAGGAAAATGATCACAGAAACTAAATTTCATAATTCTTAACAAATATATTTTGCTTCATATAAATTAAATATCCACTTTAATACACAAGTGTTTCCCTGCATTAAAGGTTTTCCCTGATTTGTGTTTTGTTGTTACTGTGTCAAGCTCTTTTTAAGTATTCTGTGCAACTGAATTGGCTATAACTATTCAGTCTCCACAGTCATTCACATTGTCAAGAAGGAATTATTGTTTCAGAAAGGAGGGAGGCAAAAGTAACACAGGCTCTCTAGGAGACCTTGTGGCCTAGTTGCTGGAACTAAGTAGGAGATTGGATCACACAAAACACCTAAGTCTAGGCACATGCTCTCTTCCCCAGAGAGCAGCCACTGGAAAAACATTACATGCACAGTCTTAAAGAACCATGATAAAACTCAGGATGAACTTGAAAGCTCCTCTTACTCCTGCTCCCTAAAATCTGACATTAGTCTAGTTAATAGAGTGGTCAGTGTACTGTGTTAGTAAAGAGAGCTTGTGACACACGACACTTGTTTGGCAGTATCTGATCATCACTCAGGATGAACTTGAAAGCTCCTCTTACTCCTGCTCCCTAAAATCTGACATTAGTCTAGTTAATAGAGTGGTCAGTGTATTGTGTTAGTAAAGAGAGCTTGTGACACTTGTTTGGCATTATCTGATCATCGGTCCCCCCAAAGCAATGATGGACACATTACTCTTCAACTCACCGAAATGTACTTCATGCACAAGTTTTTGCTTTTTCCCTCGCTATCAATGATGCATTTCACCTTCAATTTCAGTGCCTGACTGAAATCAGCTCCATTATTAAGGCAGGTGGGAGCCAGTGAGATGCACAGCCCTGACTACAGCAATTTGCACATTGATCTAATACTTCCCAAAGCTCCTCAGAGGCTACAAAATATTCTGTCTCCTGGCCAATACATAAATTATGTTTATCAATGTTTCTCCCATCATACTGTCAAGGCTCTCTGTGATGGACAGAGAAGTTCAGAAAGACACATAGTTACAGTAGAGTAGAACTAAATAAAAAATAGTGCCTTGTTCAGCAGCAGTGGGAGCTAAAGAAGAACTCTGTCCACATCCAGAAAGTTCCATGGGAAACCTGACATGAAAGGACACACATTACTGAGTGTATAATCCTTGTATTTAAGCACCTAGTGAGTTTACTTGTATCTAACATTTCCTTGGTGCTCTAAACATTCATGAGTTTGCCAGCTGTTGCAGAAGGATCTCATGATGATGAGCAACTGGGCAATAGAAGAGCAGCTGAAATTCAGTGTCAATAGATACATGTAATGGGCAAGCCTGCCTGCACATGCAGTAACAAATGAGCTTGCTATTCTCAAGGAGGAGATCCTATAGTCCCTGCAGATAGCTCTGCAAAAACAAATGGTAAAATGCTCACTGATGACCAGAAAGACAACAGAACATTAGGAAATAAGTAGAGCACAAAACAGAGACCATTATGCCATAGTACATATAAGCAATGTGCTCAAATCCAGAATTATCTTCTCCTCTGCATTCAACAAATAGACTATTACTACAAAAAGGAAAAAAAAATATGATAACACCTCTGTATTAAAAAAAAAAAAAAAAAAAAAAAAAACAACAACCAAAAGGAAAAAAATAAACTAAAAAAAGGAAAAAAAAAAATGATAAACCCTCTGTATTAAAAAAAAAAAAAAAAAAAAAAACAACAAACCAAAGGAACACAATTAGATTCTGCAGAGTGGAGAAGGAATGATAAAAGGGACACAACAGATATCTGTAAAATGAAGGGCAGCATGCAGTGATGAATAGGGAATAGCTATTTGCTGATGTAATTTAAGTGCTGTGTTACTTGACAAAAAATGTCAGTCATTGAGCTCAAACCAAATATGCCTAAATATTCTTTTCACAGAGCACAATCAAACAGCCTGGTTGCATTAGGATTTTCTAGAATACTAAAAATTATTTCAAAAAACAAGAATTAGACAAACCAATGGAAGAAAATTTAATCTTGAACAGTAAAACATAAAGTGATATGAACACAGGCTCAAGAAATCCTTACAGCAGGTTGAGGGAAACTGAAAAGTGCAATTACAGTGAAGGAGTAGTCAAATCTACTGCAAACAACCTAGCTTTGTAAATTTGCAGGAATCCAACAGGATTATATCTAGAAGCACAGGATACTCTGAATCCGAAATCAAAGTACAGAACTGGTCTTATAATTAAAATTACATTACCTTTGCTCCACAACTGAACTAAACACCAGGGGATTTGAAAAATCTCATCAGGACAACAATTCACACAGAGCAAAAATGCGACAATTTGAAGGGGAATCAGGGGAAATCTGGGTATTATAAAACCCTTTTACTTTATACTTCATAGAAATTTTGCATAGGACACAGTTTCAGTAGAAATTAATTCACAGCATAGTAACCAGGGCATTATTTTAAAAAGCAAGAAAACGTCATCCTCCCCTTTTTAACTCTGCTGCTGATTTACTGATGCAAAACTCCCTTGCATCCTTCATGCTTTAATTATCTCATCTACAAAACAGAGATAAAACATTTTACAAAAAGTAGAGACTCTACTGAGACTTTGTGAATTAAATACTTCTTTTCTGATCATCAGCCTATAAAATGAACCTGACAGAGCAGCCCTGTTTTGAGACAATGATGGACTAATTTGAGTAAGCTGACTGAAGTGAAAACAGAATTATTAGAACAGCTGTAAAAGGTGGCTTTTGCAGAAGTTCTCTGTGTTTTCCTAATGATCCTCTTTGCAAGAATAAGATTATTCTCTGAGCTTTTAATGACGTTTAGCTCAACATATGTTCTCTTTTTTTTTTTTTTTCTGAAAAATAGGAAGACAATAGAGGAAGGAGATTGGTCTCTGTTGACAGTCTGGTTTTATTACCATCAGATGTCTTAATGCCCATGTTTTCTTAGGATGGTGGCAACTTACTTGAAGTACTGTTCCAGTGTTAGGTACTTTAATGCTACATAAGAAATGTCTTATTTATTCAAGTAAGGCCTTGAGAATATGTGCCAAGATTTAACTTCCTAATATTAATAATAGGGTTTTGTCCCTCACCAAGCAACTAGACAATTCAAGGAAAAGTTTATTAGCTACTAAATGCAATATTTTAGGTCCATTTGTATGCAACAAGATGGTTTTGATAAGTTTTTTTTCTATTTTTGAAAAAAATAGTCTGCTTTTCTGTCAACTGAGATCTTATTAAGACTTGATAGTTCTAATTTTGGTTGAATAATGTGATAGACACTGCTGGTGGAGAACAGGGTCACCTTCCTGATACTGGGCTGACATTTGTGCTGATTTTAGCTGGAAGAAAAAAAAAAAAAAAAAAAAAAATTAAATTTCTTCTTAACAGCTAATATGAGGCTATGTTTGGGATTTGTGCTGGAAACAGATAGACACTGCTGGTGGAGAACAGGGTCACCTTCCTGATACTGGGCTGACATTTGTGCTGATTTTAGCTGGAAAAAAAAAAAAAAAAAAGTTAAATTTCTTCTTAACAGCTAATATGGGGCTGTGTTTGAGATTTGTGCTGGAAACGGGTCTGATGACTCAGGAATGTTTTAGCTATTGCAGTTTTTCAACAGAGCCAAGGTTTTTCTTCTCCTCTCCCCAGCCAAGCAGCAAGTAGGCTGGGGGTGCACAAGGAGCTGAGAGGGGACACAGCCTGGACAGCTGACCCCAGTTGATCCAAGGGACAAGGCACATGCAATGCCATCTTGTTCAGTAAATAAAGCTATAGGAAGAGGAAGGTAAATGGAGCAATAATATTATCTTCCCAAGTCACTGTTGCAAGTGATGGAGCCCTGCTTTCCTGGGAAAGCCTGAACACCTGCCTGCCTGTGGGAAGAGGTGAATGAGTTCCTTGTCGTGCTTTGCTTGCATGCCTACCTGTTAAACTGTCTTTACCTCAACCCAAGCGTTTTCTCACTTTTACCCTTTTAACTCTCTCCCCCATCCCTCTGGGACCGGACATGGGGAGTGAAAGAGCAACTGTGTGGGGCTTAGTTGTTTAATGTGGGATTAAACCCCAGCAACATTACACCAAGTCCCTCTAGATTTTCGTCATTGTCTATTCCACATATACATAAATTAGAGTTAATACTGCCTTTATATATTCCTGCATAGTATGACTTAGCTTTCTAATGGATAACTCATTCTTTTCCCGTACTCTAACAAACTTAATCAGCTAGGTCATGCAACCTTACTTTGTTGGGACCTGTTAGGGGCTGTTTTCAGTTGAGTATATTTGATTTTGAATCACGTATTTACCCATAGATCCCACGAGATGTGTGTACTTTTAGCCTGCAGGATACTGGGAGAATCATGTTACAATGAAACAAACATGTTATAAAATCCAGATTACAGTCACATACCACCTCGAGGCTCATTGCTCAAACCTTCATTAAAATATAAAACCAGGAAGAGATATGTATTTTGAAAAAAATGCAACATACCCAAGATTGTTTTATGTATCCTTAGATATAAGCATAGAACAAAATATATCAAAGTCCTGATATATACACCTATCAAGATGATTGCTTCTTAGACATAGAAATATACTGGTATGAAATAGTCAAAATAGTCAACTTGCCATAGTTCAAATGTGATTAAAATAAGTGTGTTTATATTTCTTAAGCTGTCTCTCATTCCCTTTGTATCACAAGTAGAAAATATAAAGTGTTAATATGCTATGTCAGGACAGTACCTGTGTGGTAGAGAATTTATATTTATACTTATATGGTAGAGAATGTGGCATGTTTTCACTAGCAAATGAAAATACAGAGTCAACTTGAACAGTAAATTCAAATTAATGACAGATCTCAGGAGCTGCGTATGTGGAATAAACACCCCAGACTGCCCTCAAAAAGAAACAAATTTACCTTACAAGGAATGATGCATTGAATGCCAAAGAGGGAATTAAAGTTTCACTGTGCTTGTTACTGCATGAGATGCTCTGGTGAGAGTCCAGCTGCACATGACAAGGGCTCACTTGAAACTGGCACTGATGTAATGAAGAGCACTAAGGAAGAGGGAAAAGTAAAAGGGAGGGAGCTAATTTTAAAGCAAATGAACAACCATCATCCCCTGATATCCATAGTGGCAGAGCATAGGCTCAGTTGCCTGAATCTAATCTAGACCTTCAAATCAAAACTTAATTACCTTAAGATTTCATTGATATTGAAAATGTAGCCGTAATTTTAAGAAAAATACTGCTTGCTATCCACTTCAGTTTTCAATGTGGAGCTTTTTTCAATAATGCTGAAAACACAGCACATCAGCTTGGTATGACTTTATTAAGCTAACTCAAATATGAAGACAAGGAATGGAAAACAGTGAATTTCTAATCTGTTTTTCCAATTTTTTTTAGGTTATAAACATATGCATCAGTACACATATCCTCTCCCAGATCAAGTGACAGGAAGCAAAATCACATTTCATGAAAGAGGTTATGAAAACCTAAAGCAAACTTAAGAAGTCTGCTTTTAGATTCTTTACTTTTATTTTTTGAGATCCTTAATTTAAACTTTTTTTCTTTTTAAACACTAGCTGGCCACAGTTATCTTATTTTTGCTCCATGAAATTTTAGGCAATTTACATATAATTTTCAATTATACTCACTAATGTTTTTGAGAATGATCTTTTAGAACTCATCTTGAGAAGCATGACCAAGCTCCGTATTATTCTAAAAGCGTAAGTTAAATATTAATTAGAAAAAATTAATTAATTATAGATTTAAACTGTATTTGCATAGAATACTTAATATCACATTATTTTTCTCTTCTCGTAGTCCTACAGATTATTGTTACAAATGTGCTGTTTGTAACAGCATAAAAACCTGAAGTGGAAGTGGCTGACCCTGGAATGATCACAGCTTACTAATGTAGAGCAGTAAAGGTGTGTGCTGATTTTGGCGGGGGTAGTTAGTTTTCTTCACAGCAGCTGGTAGGGGCTGTGTTTTGGATTTGTGTAGGAAACAGGGTTGAAAACATGGAGCTGTTTTTATTATTGCTGAGCAGGGCTTGCTCAGAGCCAAGCACTTTTCTGCTTCTCACACTGCCACAATGGTGAAGAAGCTGGAGGTGCTTGGGAGCCTGGAAGGAAACACAGACAGGACAGGTGATCCCAGCTGACCAAAGGAATATTCCAGATCATCTGACATCATGGTCAGCATATAAATGTGAGGAAAAAAAAAAAAAAAAAATTAATAAAAATTTAGAGACAAACGTGCAATAGCCAACACAAATCCACAGCAGTCCCCTCAGGGGCAGCTGCCATAGGGTTCAAAAGGGACAGTGAGGAGGCTGGTTGAAGATACCTCTTATCAAGCTGGGAGAAAGTTCACATCTACAAATCAGGTTGTTTTTGTCTTAATTCAGAAGGTGCATGCACTACCTGGAAGGGGCACCTGTACTGCAGTAAAAACCAGCAGTGAAGCCCATGCTGCCACATCTGATTTAATTTCACTAGCTCACATGCCAATAGCTTCAGCAGAGAGGCACAGTTACCACTGGTGTAAGGACTGCAGCAACTGCAGTGATGACCTGAAGGCGAAGTGAGCACATGCTGCTGGCCAGGCAGCAGACACTTTTGGCCATGACATCAAGGTTTGTGTCAGCCACACCATGCCACTGCCAGCAGTGAGGTTCCTGAGGGCATCTCCCAGCCAGCTGCAGGTGGTTATATATTAGCATGAGCAGTTTGAAGGAGAGGTGGGAGATAACCTAGTTTGGTTTGCTTGAAGGAAGCGGTTGTCAGAAAAGGGAAGGAAAACCAGTGTCACATAATAAAAATGGTACATTTTCCTACAAGCAAATAACCCTTGTTCCTTCTTTCCTAAACAAACCAAAAACACTGGCAGAGGCCAGCACAGCCACTGAGTCCCACTGCCAGTCCCCTAAGGTCAGCATGTTGTATAAGCCCACCAAAGCAAACACAATACTTCAATTAGAAAGTGTGAAAATAGTGCTTTGTATTTATTGAGAGTTCACTGACAAAAGAAAAAAGCAAACCCAAACCCAAACAAACCATGACTGAACTTGTCTCACAAGATTTATTCCAAGTGATGGTTCATGTGCACAAAAGTCATGTAGCAGGCAGGGCTCAGTGTACCCACCTATTTGCTTCCCTGTTCTAAAAGTAGAGGTGAGATGCCATTGAAAAAGATATAGTGAATCCCAGAATAAAGAGTTTCAGATTTTTTCCTCTTTTCAGTTCAAAATCCTGCACAACTTTATCATGCTTACCTTGCCATCACTTGAAAACCAGTCCAGTTGTCTGAATAACAACTATTATTTCTCCTAAGCCTCACATCTCTACTCTTATGGGAATGAAAAGAGACACCTAAAGAAAGTCACTGTAGATTTTCACAGGCAACCCTTAATAAAAAACATTAAGAACAACATGGCTGCTGTTTTTTGTTTGTTTTTTGTTCATGACACAGAGTAAAAGAATTAGATGTTTTTAATACACAGCTCTAAGGCTAAGACAGGATAAATAACTGAGCATCCAGGTAATCAGGAGTCATCAACCATGTATGTCAAGGGGTTTATCCAACAAAAGATACTAAGCTTAGGAGAGTGATCAACAGCCTTGAGGGCAGTGCTGCTCTTTTGTCACACCTCAAGGCTGGACATAAGGCTGACATTGGCTTTAAAAACTCAGTAGCAGTACACCAATGGGAAAGTAAAAACTCTGCAGCCAAGAGAGAAAAACTCTCAGCCTGGGCACCTGCTGGCTAAGGAAGTGCTCTGCAGAAAGGTAAAGTTCACAACTTGAAGCTGAGTTAGCAACATGCCCTTGTGCTGAAGAGCCAAATATGGACAAAGCAGCATTAGCAACCAAACAGCAAGAGAAGGGGTTATTCCCTTCTAAACACCACTGAGACTGCACCAGGAGTCCTACGTCCAGCTTTGGCATCCCAAGGACAAGAAAGCCATTAACATATTGAAGCCAGCCTGATAGACAGTCACTAAGATGAGTGGGCAGCTGGAACATGTGGCATCTAAGAAAAGCCAGAGACAAGTCATCAAGCATTAAGAGAGTAACCATGAAGCCAGTTACACACTGGCACAGTTGCCTAGAGATACTGAAACCCCAGCTAGACAAAGGTATTAAAAGCAACCTCACCTTAGATTTTTCTTCTTTATATGATGATTGGACCCTCAAACAGGAGCTTCATATGTAATTTCCAATCAATATCAGTATGTGATAATAACAGCAAATTATTAATACCCTTTTTTCAAATTATCTAGAATACACCCTTCTTTTCAAAAAAATGCTTTCTTTGCTTAAAATAACCCCAAAACCCAACCAACCAGAATCACCAATAAAATATTAAAAAAATAACAGAACCGCATAAAATCTCTCCCACATTCTCATTTTTAGTTTTACTTCTTACATACAAGCACCTTCTTGCATCAGAGAAGTTCTTTGTAATCTTCTCGGTTGCACACTCTAACATGCCAACTAACAGCACACCTCTGACATCTAAGGAATCCAATAGCATCTAGCCAGCTCAATAGGATTACATTACTTAAGAGCAAAGACTAAACTGTAAAGGAGACTTAGCTTGTTAGAAGCTGTTCTTCTATCACTTGGAAGCTATTTTAAGAAGGACAGGTAATTGTTTCTTAAGTAACTTCATTGATGATTATGAGAATCATCATTGATGTATAGTGTTTCCCTTGCTAGCTGAGAAAATAGTTCTTCAACAAACTTAAAGTGGGGTTTCTGTTTCAAAACTTCATCTTTCTTTCATCATTTTTTACTGTGAATTTTGTAACATGGAACAAGATGTTTAATTAGCCCAGCACACAATCAATACAAATATTTCCATGTACAACAATGTCTGCAATGTCATTGTAGAAGAAGTTGAATTATATTCTATATTACAAACTATTCTCAGTTATATCACTACTTTCATCTGCCCAGGACAAATGTCTCTTTTTCTATCAGTAATTTTGTGTTTTAAAAGTTTCTTCTGGTCTACTTTGGATTTCTCCCTTTATCATGCATTTTAAGTTTTTCTGGGTTATCACTTAAATCAACATATTGAGATCAGGATTTATTTCCTGCAAAATCATTATAAGAATTAGATATGAGAAAAAAAATATAGGATGGACAGTTCCAACTGCTAGTAGAATTGTATTTTCTGTAATATCTTTTAGGTGCTTTTTTTATTTCCATTTCATCTAATAATTTAAGAAAAGAGATACAAATCTTGTGAAAGTTAGGAATGCATTAGGTGGTCAGAGAAAAACCAAAACATGCAATGTAACCAGTAGACAGGAGAGCAATTAAAAACATCAAAAGCAGTTTTCCTGGGCTCAGACTTGTACCTAAAACTATGCATTGCATAATGTTTGCAATTTTGTTTTTCTTTTATATACTGTCTATATAGTGCAGTTCACACAAGTCATTACAACAAGGTTTATACGTACATAAGATACATACAGCAAAATGTTTCAGGGTTATTCAGCTAGCTTTAGCTAAATTTAATGTATTCCAGCCCAGCAAAGCAGTTCAACTGACAAGTACAAATTAATTTATTTATATCATGTTTCTTGGGTCAACAGAGAAATTGACACTAATCATCAACTTGCTGCTCAAGCTATTTCACTAACAATAGTCATAAGCTGGCATTACTTTTAACAGAATAAAATCCTGATGTAAACAAACTGTCCATCAATATTTAATTAAAATATAATGAGGAACAGAAAATGCAGTTTTGGTGCTGGTGAAGGTTGCATAGCACCATTTAAATGTTGCATTGTGTGTCACATCTCCTTATTGACAAGGAAGTGTACATGACACCTGAGAACAGAGTTACTGAGGTGATACCATGCATTTTAATATTCATTCCTCATTTTGTGCATGTTGAGGAAAGAATCATTTTACCCTTTGCATTTCTGCAAAGGGTTAACTAGATTAAATATCAACACAAGGGTCTCACCAAAAGCCTGAAAAAGTCTGTGAAAATCTTTCCTTTAATGTCCATGGCTTTTAATCATGTTATGTATTATTGTTCCAAAACAGAAAATTGTTTTACATTTCTTCTCAAATACTTCTTAAATATTTCTTCTCAAATATTTCTTCACATATACTTTTTGTATATTTTGCAAGCAAATTACAAGTTCATTTGTTTCACTTAAAAACCACACAGAAATTGGGCAAGAAAGTAGAGAAAATCGATTGCAAGGCTCTTTGGTTTTAATTCATGCAGCTTCTTAATGTCAAAAAGCTGCTGAAATCAATGTCATCATAGAAAAATGAACTTATTCAATTTTGTACATTACTTAGCTCTGTTATTCACAGAGTTTAATGGGAAAATTCACAGGTTTGGGACCAAAATTAATCACAGAGCAAAAATGTATCTGTTTTCATACCTTGCAGGCTTTAAACCTCTAAATTAAGATACCTGTGCCAATACCAATTTTCCCAAGGTTCCTCTCACTCATACCCAAACAGAAAAGTCACAAGTTTAAGGTAGGGCTTTGTTTACATTCTTTCTGTAATACCATAAAACCTGAACCTGGCTACAAAAACATGAAGCAATGCTAATATTGTTTTGTAATTCTAAATAGTCATCAGGCATAAGTGTACTGATAAATATGTTGTAAATCAGTTTCCAAAAGAGCGACCAGGACTAAGAAGTCCTTTGTTCATCAATTGTTTCAAACAGTACCTAGCTTAGAACCTAAACCTATGTAACAATGCAACTCCTTTTTTTATTTTTAATAGAAGAGCAAAAGTCACTCCTGCATTACAAGAATTCACCTCAGATGTGAGTATAGTCACATTCAAGTTAACCCTGCATAAGCCAGCTCAGTTCCAGAATGTGTGGGAACTACAAAGTCAAGGATGGAGAGCTGGATGTCGATCCTGGCAGTGCAGGGCTGCAAGGTGTGGCTCACCAGCAAGCACCAAAATCCAGCCTGGAGCCAGAGACACAACACTCACCTGTGGGACTCGGGGACTGGACTGATGCAACGGGTGTGTCAACAAGCACTAGCCTGCACAGAAGTTACAACACCTCAGTTCAGCTAGGTCCAAATTGTAAATCTAAATTATTTCCTTGACAAACCCTGACAGTAATAACAAGGAACTGTTTCATTTCACCTAGAGCAATCCAGAATCCGTAAATGAAATCAGGCTCTGCTCTAAGGGCACTGGATCCACCAGGTTGATGCCACTGCCTCTGACCAGGAGACTCCAAATGAGGAATGGGACTGCTGTTTCCTAGTCTGCACTAAGCACAGATTTCAGAGTGCCTCCATGTACCTTATAACCTGTACCTTGGGCTCCTTACTTCTGCTGAGCTACAAAATGTGCTCCTGGTTCTTCAAGAGATGCACTTAAAATGCCGATTTTAGCTTATTTAACCAAGGGAAATTTCTAAAACCATCAACTGCTGCACTCTAATATAGCTGCAGATCACCTCAGGCAGTCCTTCCATACCCCAGGTGGTTGAGCTAATCACTGAGTAAAAGAAGGACAGAGGAATACAATCTTTCTTTTCAGGTTTTGCTATCTAGAAGGCTCCCAGGCTTTCCATTTTTTTTAATAGAATTTGAAGTAGTTCTGGTTGAAAAAAATCATATTTCTAGAAAATAATTATTAATGTAAATAAAAGTACTCTTCCAGAGACATATAAAGTACTCTGCTCCTGGCCTAGAGAATTCAGACAGTAAGAATTTAAAGTAATGAAATTTTAAAATTTTATTACATCATAACATGTTTTCTTCTCGTTGATGTCAGTTGAGCCCAGACATCTTAACAAAAACATTTCTTCTTAGGCTTAAACCACAACAATACTATCTGCTGTTTCTCAACCAAAGAAGTGCTGAAAATCTACTGGAAAAGTAACTTTAAGGAATATAAGTTATGAACTCATATAATTTATGGAGGCCCTTAAGAAATTTTTTCCAAGCCCACAAGCTTGTTTCTTCTGAGAGACTATTTAGGTATGCTTCTGACATCCTAGGCTTACCAAATACCATTTCAAAAGCAGTGAGGATTAGTGCAAGACATCTCCTTCCTTTACAGAGGGCATTTTTTTCCCTATTTTTATTGCCACTTACAGAAAAGCCAATACAACATGTCATAGCACTACAGTGACAAGAGATCCATAATACTCCTTCCAACGTTATGTGCTTCATTAATCAGCCCCTAAAACAGGATCCATTGAATGCATCTCATAGTTAGATAAATGTACTACCTGTTTTATATGCAACTCTAGAAATACACAATCATCTTTCCTGGATTTTATCTCTTAGCTTTCACTTTGGTCATGTTTACCTGTCAGTACCCTTCCCTTCCTGCAGCTCCATTTTGCAGCACAGTAAGTGGCCTGCTTGCTGCTGGGCACTCAATTCACAGCATCTTGAAAATTCTCCTGTTGGCTGAGCAAGGACTGGAGGAAGAGGAGGTGAAGTAACACATACAGCAGTTCCCAGTGAGGATACACAGAGCAGTGTCCTGTTCCTGACACTTTCCCTCATGGCTACAGCTGAACAGTGGCAGCAATATTCATGGAAGTTTTTCTTTCTTCTATTGCTCAACAGGGAAGTGAATGGGGAAGATACCTGCAACACACTGGATCAGGGTTATTGCTTGTCCATTCTGTGCATTCTCTATTTGACTTTTCTCCTTAGCGGTTTCCACCACAGGAAAGTGCATACAGCTCATGGCCTTCTTCCTGTGTTTTACATTCCATGTTCTCAGCAAATTTTAAGACTGAAATACATGCTGATTTTACTTTGAGGCTTAAAGTTCAAGCCCCATAAGAATAACATGGGTAAAGAGCATTTCAACAGTAAGTATTAACTTGGATATATACATCATATTTCACTTTCCTATCCTTTTCTATTTCTCCTCCAATCCTGAACTGCTTACATCAGCAAAGAGCTCAGATATAATTTCTCTCAAACCTCCAAAGCACTAGACATTCCTTAAACTTTTAGAGATTGAATAACAGCTATGATTTCATCATTTTTCATGTTCTACATTTGAATTTAACCCAAAAGTAAGAGCAAATAATTTTTTTTTTTCAGATACCTCTGATAAATATCAGCAGTATGTTCGTGCTACATGGGACACAATAATAGATATTGCCCACATCAGTTGCTTAAAGACTCACATGGGAATATGTTCTGGCTACAGTTCTAGTGAAATCACTAGCCTGCCTAACACCCATCACTGCTTTTTGCAACAAAGAATTCACCTGTATTTTCATGTACATAAAACCTTCATCTCATTACAATGCCAAGGTAACTGTGTGAGTGAACAGACACACACTTCAGACATGCCAGAGTTCTGCAAAATGCAGATTCATACTACACAAAAGATCAGGACTCAGGCTGGCTTCACAGCCTTAAAACTTGATGACAGAAAAATGGTCAATTTGGATACGTTTTGGTGGTAGCCACAAAACCAATTCCAACAAACACTGGTAAAATTTTTCATGTCTGCCCCACAACATGCATACCGAATGCCATGCCCAAGCAAAGCAACACTATGATTGACATTCAGCAGCAAATTTATCATGAAGAGGAATGATTTTAGAACTTTATCTTTCCAGTTTATACTTTATAAAAAACCAATTTAATTCAATAGGATTCAGGAACCTGTAGATTATAAGGGGTTTGGATTACAACTTTACTTCTTCTGGATACCTGGAGGCACTGATGCACAGAGAAATTTATTCTTACTGTGTAATGAGTATAGGAAGAAATAATTTTGCCTTTTGACTTGATCAGTACAATTAAATGAATAAATAATTCAACTGTTTTACATGTAGTGCAAACACCCTATGTCATAATTTCTATTGCTTCTGTGATAAAATCCTTTCTTACCTAGAGATACTATGCCCCCATGGGAAACTGTAAAGTCATACTTGGCATGCCTGAAATTTCCCTTTTGACAGGAACATGGGAACAGACAAAGGATTATTTTCTGTAACAAATACATATGGCAGTTTGCAGCTACCTTCAAGCCATGAAGGATACATCTAATCAGATGTTTTAAGGCTTTTAACACTGAAGAGAGAAGGCAAACAGCAATCAAAGGAGAAACACAAAAATATCTTTAACTTCCAGACAGACAGTGTCTTGCGTTTTCTGATGCTTGCCCTACATTAATGGTGCAGTAAATACAAACTAACTACGTACTAAAAATACCATGATAGAAAAATACATTGTTAATGCTATTGGAAGTTTGAATTAGAAGCTTTTCTTACTGAACAAGGCTTCGTCAATTATAACACTGCTAAATCTAATCCACTTCATATCTTCAATCTGCTTTTTAGCATCAAGCTACTAAATTATTTGTCTTCTCACTCTCACTGTTCTTACTGTGTCATCCTTTACCAATTATCTTTTCTTCTTCTTTTTGGGAACATGCTGTACTCTTCCTAATTTTGCCCCTGTTAACCCCACCTCTATCATGTGTCTGTGCCTCTGCTTCCTTTCACCATTAGGCAGAGCTTTTATACTTTCAAAATCTGTTTCTCTGCTTTTTATTAGTTATCAGCTGAGGAATCTAAAATGTAGTACAGTCAAGTCACTCAAACAAAATTGTTTCTAATGTTTTTAAGCCTCCTTATCTGTGTTCAGTAGTCATCTATTTCAAATCTTTTTGTGGCTACTGACTGTGTGTATTTTCCTGCTATTTTCCATAAACTGTGAGAGCAATGTCCCAGCATGGCGCTTCATTTGATTTGCTGCCTGCTGCTTCTATGGTTGCTTTCCCTACTCCCCACTCATCACATCCTAAGGGACCCAAACTAAAAGTTCTGATTTCTGCCTGCCAGCAGTAGTTTCTATGAGACCAGTAACTCTACAAAAAGTCATCCACAGGCAGACAACATGACTTTCTTTCCCTGCTGCAATCCTTCTTCATCAAGATCTATCCTGTCCTCTGAGTAGCAGAGCTTGCTAGCCTGGTAAAAGCAGAGCACATTCCTGAATAAGCCACAAAGAGGAGGAAACCCTTGGGATTTGGTGTCCCATAGAGGACACCTCCCAGACCCTCACAAGACAGAACAACAGAACCATAGAACCAGCCTGGAGCACACACACTTCTCAATGAAATCACCACCACCAACATCCCTGGGCCTGGCCACAGCTCCCCACACCCCTCAACACAAGGACAGACTTCTCAAAAGCTTCGGGCACATTTATGATGGACCATTCATGTCCCCTGCTTTGCTTGCTCACCCACACTGCTAGAACCACAACAAAAGAGGGACACAGGGACAACCCCTGCACTAGTCACACAAGAACTCAGTAGACAAGATTTATCCTCACTGCAGATGTAAATATTGAGAGCAAAAGAAGTTTGGCCTTGAAAATAAACATGTTTCTTTTGGTAGAAAGAAAATGATATTTAACAAATTCTCTTTTCCTGACTTGCTGCCCTGGTGGGGCAGCTCAACTTCCACCTAACAACACTACTGTCAAGCCAGGGGCAGCCTGTTCAGCCTCTACCACCACACTAATCATCTCTGCACAATTTGGACCAGATTTCCTGGCTATATCAGATGCAAAACACCTCAATTTTAGGAAAATCGTGATGGCAACAGGCATGCCGGGATCCGGTATGACCCTGGTATCTCAGGAAATTAGGGAACCTGCTATTCTTTGCAGACTTTCAGGCTGGTCTAGCAGTAAGAACTAGTACTTGGCACAGTCCCTTCCATAGCTGAAGTCCTCTCAGATCTCAGTCTTCTTTTCCCTCTGCCTGTAAATGCTCTCTTATTGTCCTATTTTGTTGTATGTCATCTCAGAGACAAGGTTAACCACTTACACCTCATGACACCACTAGATTTGCAGGTTCTTTCAACAGAAATATTTTTAAATCCTTTCTTATAATTAAATTATTTCTCTCCCCTTTCCCCCTTCCAGTTATTTTCTGAAGCAACCTTTATACACATTTTTCTCGTATTTCCATGTCTCGGTCTCTCTTTCTTTGTTCATATTCTTTACTTTACTTCTTCCAGGAGACACATACATTAAAAAATGAAAATAGAGCAATAACCATATGCTTCCTTTCTGATCTGTATCCTTATTTACCTTAACAATATCCCATTATAATGAATGGCTCATAGCATTAAGAACCAGTCAGTGCAAAGCCAGCTTAGTTTGGCCCTAAAATGGACTGAGAGATGGCAAAGAACAGTTGGAGGACTAACATTTGCAGAGAGAACAGCTGTTTGTGAAAGAACATGTTTCTCCAAGACTTAATTTACTCCATGTAAAGTTTCACTGAGTAGGAAAAAAAATAATGTTCAACACATGTAAAGTACCTGGTTATATAAGAAGGCAAAATACTTTCTTGAGCCCAAAGAATGTTCAAAGTTTCAACCAATAAATACTTAGACACTTGTACCCACTGACATTTCCAAAGTATTTCAGTCTTTCATGTTATTTTCAATGCACCCTACTGTGGCCATGGAAGATGATGAAAAATTAATTTTTATCTAAAAAACCCATAAAATAATTACCATTATGGAAGACAGTGAAAGCAACACCTTGTAACATACAACATATACAAAGAAGGTTATTTCTGTTGTTTTTCTTGCTGCCTTTGAAAAAATAAAACCACTTTGAGAGCTGTAATGTAAGAAAACAGATTTTTAAATTATTTTTTTTTTCAAGACTTGGATTAGAAATTAATTCTTATTTTGTTGCTATTTCTTGCAATACCACTTAGGAAATACTCCAAGGGTTGCTTCAGAAAGAGTTGCCACCACCAAACTATCAGGAATTTTTACTTTGAGGTGAAAATGTTATGATTACACACACAAAATACATTGTGCTAATTCTGCTTACCAGAATGCGAATACAATGATCTCATCTCTCTCAAATTAGTCACTTTATATACTTCATCATTTAACTAAATAATTCCTATATCACAGAGATGAAATGAGGTGTTTCATTGTCAAAGAGAAAATCCAGTTAACAGCGTATGTTTAAGCAAATTCACAGGTTTCACTGTAAAAGAGAATTGTCACCAGCCTTTGTCTTCTGTACTTGGTTCGTCAACCACAATTCAACATGCAGCTCTGAAAAGTATGCAAAAGCAGACTGAGAAAAATATTCAATCTATTATTCAAGCAATAATCCTAACACAGTTTCACTTCTTGTCTCTTGGCTTTATGATCACCCCAGACTGATATTTAGGGTCAGCAGATTGCTTTTGACACTGACCAGATAAAAATGGGGAATTTAATTGTTGTTTCACACACCATCACTTCAAATCTACAGTCTAGTTTTTGCCTTGCATGGAAGCTCAGGACACTACAAGAATTTAAGGAGTGTCCCAACAGTTCAGAACAATGGTTCATCAAGCCCAGTGTTGCCTCTGCAACAGAGGAGTAAGAGATGC
Source organism: Passer montanus (assembly GCF_014805655.1). Lineage (NCBI taxonomy): Eukaryota > Metazoa > Chordata > Aves > Passeriformes > Passeridae > Passer > Passer montanus. Next base: position 8,947,105 of record NW_024367819.1, on the reverse strand, counting down.
TTTTGCCACAATCTATCCCATCCTCTAGTCTCCAAACTCCATGAATTAGAAATGGTGGACAGGACTAACCTCCCCTGTGTACTATCCATCTATGGAGCTGCTGCTCATAAATTCCAGCAACTTTCTTGAACCTGCTGATACTATCCATCTCCACTGTTACCTCTACTAGTAAATGCGAAAAGTTTGCAACTTTCAGTGCAAAATACTTTGAGTGCTTGAAATTTATTTACTGCTATTTTTGTCTAGTGTCCTTCAATTCTTGCAATTTGAAGTTGATGAATGATGCTTCCAATAACTCTTATGTGATGCCTTTGTGATTGTGTATTGCTTGGTGACCTCACACCTCAACCTTTGCTCCAAACTGAAAACTGGATCTTTGTAAGTCCCTCCTCAGTCTGTTTCATCCACTTCATCATTTTAGTTGCCCTTCCCTCTGTTCTTTCTGAAGTGGTACTTTATCTTCCTTTGGGTCAGGATGACAAAACTGCACACAGAACTCAAGATGCAAGTGCATGACAATCTTACACAACAGCAAAATAATGAAGTCCATTCTATCTTTAAAATCCATCTTGATCATGGCCAAGATTTTTATATTTTTAAATTTTTAAAAACCTGGCTTTGGCCTCTGCTTCAAAATGAGCTAATGTATTTCAGAGAACTGTGAAACAGTCATGACAACTCCAGGTCCTCCTTCCTGGGCTGCAACTGCCAGTGAGAAGTACATTAAATATTATGTTCAGAGTGTCCCAACCTCTTCAGTAAAGCTTTAGTAATAAGATCCCGCCTTTCCAAATCTGCTCTGTCAATGAAATGTTGGGCTGTGCAGGGTTAAAGTATACTTGTTAATTTGAGCTTATTTTCTATTTACAAACAGCCTTGTACCCGCCCCCCCCCACCTCTGGTCCTCACAGTTTAGGCAATCTTTGTGTAGGATTGCCTACCTCACTTCTTCCTAACCTGGCTTCTTGAAGAAGAAAATCTCATTCAATTACACTATGTCTGCATGTGAGAATTTGCAACTCCATTCCCCAGTTATCTTTCAACCTACTAGGCAATTTCAAACACATTAAACAGGAGGATAAAAATCTCCAATACCATTACATCCTTAAGTTTCATTAAATCAGAAATCTGGAAAGAAAAAGAGGCCTCCACTAAAAGACAAGCTAAAACACACAGTGATCCTTAGAAAAAAATCTGCACAGAAAGAGGCTTTCAGGGCCTCAATTGCACAAGTTTCATCTGGTGTTTGTTCTCCAGTAGACATCCAGAGGATGTAGACATAAGACACAAATCCTTCAGAGACCAATCTTCATTAATTCTAACACTCACAGAAGTCCATATCAATTCACCTCGGGTAATGACTCACAGAAAGCCACTTAAATTGCTTCATGGCAGGAGAGAAGCCTGGACCAGATGCAGCCTCAGCTGGAGTTGCCAACAGCCCCTCTGCTCTAGTTTGAACATGCTCTAAGATAAAATTTTCTAGTTAATAGTGGGACTACAGATCAGTACAGCAGAAGAAAACAAAGAAAAGCATAAAATGACTTCTATTTACTTCACCAAAATCCATGCTTGTCAAACACAATTGTATCAATTTGCAGAACAGTCATGGGCAGTCACCTTTGGAAAACCGGATTAAGAGTAGGAAAAAAGAGGGACACTGTCCCATATTTCCCACTGAGCAGCCTCGCATTGGGAACATTGTCAGCAAACTGGTCAGAGCTTGTCTCCAGTAACAGCAAAACCCTGCCAGTGGCTGAGGCAGCAGCCCTCAGCCCATGGTGGGCGATGTGGCTGTGCTGGAAGAACTTCAGGAGAGGCAGCATCCTCCCCTTCCCACTCTGTCCCACTCTCGGCAGGGACTGAATGTCCAGGTGTTATAAAGATATGACCATATGTCAGTAGAATTCCCTTGTTAAGATTTAGGGCTAGACACGCGTCAGTAATCTCAGACCTAGGGATGACTGACAAAGCCTGGGGAGAAGGATGTGCCACTGATAGAGGACACACAGAACGCAGTATTTACAGGCCACAAGGTCATCTGTCAGAACTCCCAAGACAATGAAGTAACTAAGAAAGCCAACTCAGCAACTGTGCTGAAATCAGCTCTGTCTGGGTAAAAGGTAATTCTGGAGGGGCAGATTGCAGCCTCCAACTCACACACCACCGGCCCAAGAAACCCAGCCACTCAAAAGAAGAGAAACACTGAGCATACAGATTAACTAGCATAAGAAGCAAGGTGATCAGCTAGCCAATAGAAGATAGATTTTAATTAATCAGAGAATTATCTTCAGTGTTAAAGTCAAATACAGCTCTAAAAAGAAGCCTGCTCATATGCACATTTTGATAGGTCAAACTACATGAACAACAAGTATCATAACTTTTCCTTGAGAAGAGCAATTCTTTGCTATTGCTTGTAAGTATAAATGGTTTGTTGCAAGCATAGCTTTTTGGTTTGTGGTTTTTTTTTAAATTTTACTTTTTTTTGGTTGCTGTTGATATCTTTGTTTTCTTTTTGTTTATATCTTTGTTTTCCTCCTCTGTCTGATCAAAACACATTGTTTCTAAACACCTTGCACACCATAAAGTACAGTAATCTGCAATCTCAACCAAAATCAGGTATTTTTGTCAGTGAAGGAACTTTTTTTCTGTGAAGTTACTATCAAAGCATTTAGTTGACTTAGACTTCTATTTTCAAATTCTTAATATGCGTTCCATAATTTCAATAAGACTATTAAATTAGATCTGTATGTATGTAGGCAGCAGCCCCATGTGAGGAGACGTGACTGGCACCAGATGATGCAATGCAAGTGGGAAAAGAGAGAAGTTTTAGAACTGTAACATCTTTCCTCTTCTTTTTGGCAAACCAATAACTGGGATGACCTGTGTTAGTGATACGGTACTAACACTGCACCAACTGACTAACGCTGATCTGATATTTCAAGCTAAATGATAAATAGGCATTTAGCTTCTAAAAATTAACCAGAATACCATAGAATCCATAATGGTAATTTTCAGTACTACATAAATCCCTGATGGAGAACAGCATGAACATTGAGTGCATGTGCGCCCTACGACAAGAGAGCTGTTGCACATAACAGAACAAGTTACATTTTATAATCCAGATTTGCAAGAATCTTTTGCATTCAAAAAAAAAAAAACAGAAAAGGAAGGAACTGCTATTATGCCTTCAGAAAAAAAGCAGCACAGAATGCATAGTCTGTCCCAAAGAAGGAAGAGTTATTGGTTATTTTTAAAACAGGCAATTTTCAGGGAAGAATTCAGACAGGTGTCACAAAAAAAAAAAAACCACAAAAAAAAAAAAAACCCACCCAAAACCCCTCCCCAAACCACTACATAATTAACAGAGCAACAGTATTCCATCATCGGGGCAGTAGTCTAGGTAGCAGCAGGAATGGGAAGAGAAAGGGACCCAGAAAGTGAAAGGCTAAGATTAAATTAGATTTGCACAACAGCAGCCTAAATCAACTCAGGTTGTCATTCACTTGTAGAGAGTCTGAAACAGCAGAGGCGGAAGAGATAAATATGGCTCCTGTCAGCTTTAATGGCCTGTTAACAATATGGGGTTTGTGAATTTGGCCTCTTTATTGCTGATGATTTTAGCAGCAGCATTCTACCAGTGAGCTCACTGCACAGTCTAAAGTTAACTCCCTTTAACACTTCTCTAAGAGGAAAGATCCAACAGAAACACAAGCAGCTGCCAATGTCTTCAGCTACCCTTCACCTAATATTTTTTATAGTGCAGTCAAAAGTTTCAAGACATAGAGGAATTACACAAAAAACTAAAACTGAATTCCCCAGCAGACATGCTGATTGTGTTTTGCTAAAGACTATGATGCAAACACGCAAAGATGTTGTAGAAATCTCTAAGAGTTGAAGAGCCCAAGGATATTTGCTGTACAGCACACCCGGTGCCCTCAGCAGAGAGGAATTAACCAAAGCTGAGAATAATGCTGTGACCCACACAGTTGGTAAATCCCTAATCATAAAGGATGCACAGCAAGACATTGTGAATCAATGAGGCAGCACAGGAAAACATTTGCAGTTGGGTTTTATAGATGCACTTTGTCTCTTTTTCCCTAAAACAACAAGACAATTATTCTGCACCCAGAATTTAAAATTAGAATTTATCTCTAGCAATATTTTACTAGTAATTAGTGCTAGTGAAAATGTGTGACTTTTTTTACTTCTGTTCAAAACTTCTTTCCTTTTAATAAACTCCAGATTTTTACATCCTTCACTTTTTCAAATTGCTAATATCATGTTAGGAAGAACCAGGCTAATGTGGATAGAAATTGCACAAATCTAAAGTCCTGAAAATGCAATCTTTACTCAAGCATTTGAGTGTTCATTAAAAAGCAACAACTCTATTAAAATTTATCGTGATCCTTGGGTGAATTCACCAAACACAAAAGAACAGCTCAGGGACACAGAGTGTACATTCCACAGTAAGCAAATTACAAAAAGCCATCAGTATCCTTAGGAATAACCCTGCTACTGAAAAAACTTTCTCTGCAGTCACATCAACTTAACTCTCCCTTGGAAATACCTGAGGATAAGAAACACACAAGAAATAACATAGTCAGGGTATTGCAGGCTCCTGACCCCACACTAAACTTGCTACAGCCTTACATGGGATACAATAATGGAATGTAAGTTATTTTGAAGTAAAAACCATAAGAATTGGAGGAAGCCAGAAAATCTGGTTTTGTTCTCCTGATACCTGACAAGATCCTACAGCTGGATGCCAGCTCAAAAGATTATTGTCTTGTGAGCCTATTCTAGAATTGTAAATTAACATGAATTCAAACCATGGATCTAAACATAGACTAATATCTTTGCTCTCTAATGGTAAACTGAAAATAGGATAGCTCTTCTTGGCTTAGACCAAGTTAAAAAACAATATAAATATAAGATTTTTCTTATTTTGTTTTAGGCAAGATTCTCATGGGGAAGAGAGGGAAATAGCATTTTTGATGCTTATGACTTTTGTGTGTTTTTCTATCATTTCTCAAAGCTCTCTACATTTAAGCCTGATATACCTTTATTTTTCCATTTCCTAAAAGATCATCAGAAATTGGCTTTATTCTGTTACAGAATGTGCCTTTGAAAAGAGATAAGATGCAAGTGACAAATCAAGGAAGAAAAAAAAAAGTAGAAAATTTTGCAGAAAGAAAATATTTCCTGACAACAGGGGCAACCTGATGAGGACACATCTGTGAAATCATGAAGAGATACCTTTTTGTCTAGTTACACAAAATAGCATTATAGTAAGTTACAACAATTGTAAAAACAGCAACTATATCATAGTTAAAAATAAAAGCATGATTGATTGTGATTCCCCAGCCACAGCAGACAGGAAATAATAAAAGAATTTAAACTTTTAAGTTTACTACATGTTCTTTCTGCTTTTGTGAAATTCCAGGAAATTTTTAAAAAAAAAAAAAAAAAAAAAAAAAAAAAAAAAAAAAAAGGTAGGCTTTTGGCAAGTATGCCTCAAGCAGCATCTTCCCCCAGTGACTTCTCTGGCAGTAGTTCTTAGGCTTGAGGCTTGATTTTAAGTTTTAATAAGAATTATCAAGGGGATCTTTTTCAATTTCCAGTTTAAGTGGAGGTCTTTAAAAGAAATTTGTTTTATAAGAAAAGCTGATCAATGCTGATGCTTAATATTCTCATGCACTGCAGTTGAATTTACTATTCTGCCTTAGTTGGTGAAGTCAGAAGCACCATTTTCTTTCTCTTCCCTTGTTATATGGATTGTTATGAATACACTCAGCTCATAATGATTGTTTAAAATGCTCACTGCACACCTATTTATCTATGGCTGTGCATTGGTTACACACAAGCAACACATCTTGCAAAATCTTCATGTTAGAAGCACGGTCAAGAGGGATAATTGGTAAATGCACTTTCCTGCCTTGAGAAACAAATAACCTTCACCCAACTACCTTTATTTTACACAAGAGTATTTTGCTTTAGCTCCTCAAGTGTATCTTTTTGTTTGCCACCCTGACATCCAAGCTGACTAATGAATGCCTTCATGCCAATAACCAACAGAAACACAGCAAGCTCTCCTTAATCTGCAAGACTGCCACAAACATATGTAAATCTTTCCTTAATGAATCCTAATGTGTACTTTTTAATTTTGCTAGACCTTACATGCCATGACATAAAAATTGTGCTTCCCCAAAATACAACTTGCTTTCTAATTCTGCAGATAAAAGAATTAACCACAAGGCCAAACTGATGCAGTCAAATGGAAAAAACAAACAAACCAAACCAGCAACAAAACATCCCAGCAGAAAACCACCACATGCATATGTACATGCATATGTACATACTTATTTTCCACACATTTTCAGACTTACTTTCCATAAGTCTCAACTAGTGAGTCAACCATTTTCTCAAAGAAAAGCACAGGTGCACAATATGTTACACTCTCAGAACAGAGCAGCTGAGAAGGAAAGAGCCTCTTTCAAAGTCTGCTTGATTTTGATGCACACCTGAGGAGCTACAACAGGACCATAAAAGAAAGGTGCTCTGTAATGAACTTGTTTAAAACAATTATGCATTTTTCAATATGAGGTAGGAAAGGAAGTTTTTTGGGAGCGGTTAAATATTTTCATGCTTATCCACCAAGTTTACCGCAAGTAAAAAGAAAACAAAATAAATATTATTTTTTTTAAAAAAAAGGAGAAAAAAAAAGAAGAAAGAGGTATCTACATCCAACTAAAAGTCACAGACATATTCTATGAAGGAGACTGAGAGGGATTGTTTTTAGTTTCATGGAAAATTTTTAATGCAATACCTTATCAGCATAACCAGTACTGGTTATTTCTGGAAAAGTTGTACAGTAGAAGTGATATGTTTCTAATAATGTACTTTCAGTTTTACTAACTGGTCAAATTACATTAAAGTACAGTATTATTTTAACTCTACTTAAACACAGCTGTAAAGACTTTTTTCCAGCCAAGGTACTTTGATATCTACAATAAATTTATTCATACAGACCTTTTTGGAGTATTCTGCAATAAAGAATGATTTCCAGCCTTTTTTAACCCCTGCCACCTGTGCTTCAAACCCTCCACTACATCTTATGAATTAATCACTATTCATACAAAGTTCCAGTTATGGTTCCCAACTTTAAGAAATGGGAAAGTCTGTATAGACGTTTTGGGTTTAGCTTTTGTTGGCAGAAGTTTTTGAAGAAAAATAGAACTACTTTGCAAGATTAGAAGGTTTAGTAATTTTTACCCATTTCCTGGAGCCTATTTGTCTTACTGTGAGGAGAATTAGACCATTTTAAATATTAGATTCACAGGCACAAGTGACAAAGAAAATAACGGTGTTTGATTTATGAAACAGGAGGAACAGACATCTTTGTCATTACAAGGGAGTATTGTTGAAAATAAGTCTATGTAAAATCTTTCTACAGAAAGAATACAAAAGAGATCTCTGGAAAATATCAGTTGGATGTGGTTAAAGTGAGTACCCATGAATAGGCTGGTCATTTAGTTGAGTTCATATCTTGAAATAAACAGCAAAACACTTTGCTGCTCTAAATGCTTTCAGAAGCTACCAAAATCATCAGCTTCCCAAATGAAATGTTTGAAACATGTCTTATATTTTCTTCCTCCTGTCTTCCTCCTATCTTTGCTTTCCACCTTCTTTCCCTGCCTGTTGTACAGATTCCCATTCAGCTGACCATCCATTTGCCCAAGGATTTTCTCCTGGCAGCATTTGACAACTTCAGTTTGACTTTTTCAGCAGAACATGAAAGCAAATGGGTGCTCAGGCTCCTCTGGGGCCAGAGAGAGAGAGGGGCATCTACTCGACCACCTCAGACACTCGTGGATGCTTTTCCAGTTCAACCCAGGATTTGGCTTACATTTCTCATGAAAGGTCCAAGATGCTGCTTTGTGCAAAATAGCCAGGGGGAGGGCTACTCTTGGAGAATCATAAAATAAGTAGCTGCTCCAACTGCACCCAGGCTGAGGGATATAGGAAGTTCTGGCCACCAACACAGCACACTTCAAAATTCTCTCCCCCCCTCTCTGGTGCAGGGCTGCAATACAAGTTTCTTCTTGCACCCTTTCTAGAGCTACCATAGTTAGGGGGATTATCTTTTTGCTGCACTATAAAAGTAGCCATCTGGGAACCATCTAATTTTTCTGACTACACTTGTCAGTAGAAGTGAAAAGGACCTGCTGAAGAAAGATTTTGTGACACAAAAAATCAAGATCCATTTGAAAAAACATTCTATTTAATTAATTAATTGAACAGACACATGGAGGGGGTTGGATGATACCTTGTGGAATTTTTGTTTCCTGGTGGTTTTTTGGTTGTTGGGAAATGGGGTTTAAGAGTAGAGTGATTTAGTGACTCATGAATTGGAGTTCTGACAGATGAATTTTGACAAATCTAGCAGTTTTTATCTATCACCATTCCTAACTTCTCATGTCATTTTTTTACAGAGATTAGCACACTAACAGACGGAAATACATGACTCAATTATTCCAGTTCACAGTGCAGAATATCAGCTTAAAGCACTAATGAAGGTGTGGTTTGTGCTAAGACATCAGACCATGAACTGAACCTAAAAATGCAGTGCACACACATTTCACCAAGTCTGAAGAAGTGATGGCAAGTTCTGGGATGGCAAAGTAGATGCAACAGCATCTTTATCCACTCAGCAAAGGAGAGCAGGACCCCTCAGCCAGATGGGAACACTTCTGAGATGAGCTGGCAACACTTACAATTGTCCAGTTTCCTAACTGACCATACCTTCTGTTCATCCCTTTATTTCAACTGGCTCACTGGACTGGTTTGTAACTTCTGCAAAAGGCTAAGCATAAGTTAGATCTCCCAAGGCTTTCATTGGTTGATATAATATCATTAAAAATATATCTAAAAATTAGTCATTGTAAGTAGTTCAGAAATAGATTTTTCTGAGAAGGAAACCAGAAAATTACTTACTGCTTAAATTTCTATATCCTGTTTCCTACTGCCACATTTAGAGTGTCTCCATTTTTCATAATTTCTAAGGGCATGTTATGACTGAAGGAAGAATATTTCAAGTCTAATCTAACACTTTCTGATTAATTTCTCCCCAATTTCCTGTAAATGACCCCAGAAAAACTGTAAGGAAACTCAGCAGTTAACAGAGATAAGTTCTGCTTACTTTCAAATTCAGTCTCTAAATAGAGAATTCTGTTTAAAAAATATCTGAGAGAAAATTTAGAAAATAAATTCATTTGATTTGTATTTTTCACATCTGTGCTTATACTGTGCTTATGCCAGTCAGACAAGGCAGTACTGGAAGGGGTGAAATCTTTAGAGTTGGTTTAGTTGTACCAGTATCTCTCAGCTGCAGAGTATCTTTCCAGTCCTACCCTCTCTGTTTCCCATTTCACTTCTTCTCTTGCACAAACAGTTTTGTGCCCAGTGCTGCTGAAAGCTGAAAGGTCTGCATCTGCTCCTAGATCAAAACCTGTTTGTCATTAAATTATAGCTTTAAACAAAAAAGACAAAAAGACACCGAAAAGGGGGAGCAAGTGATAACTGGGAACATCTACATTTTCCTCCACCTTCTTGTCCCCAATGTCACCAGAGAATAATAGCTTCCCTGAACTGTATTTACAAGTCTGAAAAGGAAGAGTGGTAAAGTTCCAGGAGACATCTGGAAAGAAGTCAAATATCAACCACTAAGAGGAGTAAAAGATCTTTTTCCATGCACTGAACAAAAGCACAGCTAGTACTTAAAACACAGTAATAAAAACCCATCTTAGGTGCTCATGAAGAGAAGAAACTGGTTTTGCACCCAGCTTACTCCCTTGGATCGAAGAACACTCCTCTCTCCAGCTCAGACCTTTCCTAAGCCCTTCCTCATGAGTCTGCTAGCACAGACCAATAGATACCTTCACATATCTCAAGAAGATGGGTTCCAGATCTAACTAACCTAGCTCTGTTTGTGATGTCCTTGTGTGTCATTCCCTTCCTTCTCAATATTATTCAATTAACGTTAAGAATTTTAAGGAAACATATGGGTGTAGGCAATGGGCTGTCTCCCACAGCTCCCAATCCTGTCCATTCTGTCATTTTTCATCTGTAAATCGGATCAGAAGTGTACTTCTCCTACAAGAGGAGCACAGCCAGAGGAAATGGAATGCACAGAGGAGCACCCAGAAGGAATGATCTGCCATCAGGTGAGGCATGTTTTGCTTTTGCACCCTGAACTTGCAGATATCTGTCCCTTTTCCACAGCTGTCCTCTACTTATCCTTTAGGTTACAAGTTTAGCACTTCATTTTCACTGATCCACTCATTATGCATTACTCACAGTAGTTTTAATCTGTGGGTATTGTTCAGACTAGGTTTATTTTTCTCTTCCAGTATTTCACTATTTGTGTATGTGTCATCTAATGTAAGGGTTGTGGTGGTAATTGCTACCCTTCTGTGGAAATGCTCAGTAATCACTGCGTAAACCTGGCAAAACATCCAGAAAGCAGCTTAGACTTGGCTCCAAGCTGCCTTAGTTTATACATCCAAGTGTATTTTTGTAAAGCTAAACTAAATGTGTGTTTATCAGAGAAGCCATACACTCAAAACTACCATGGCCTCTTTTCCACATAAAGGTTGTCTGTAGAAGGGAGCTGGAATTGACTACCAGGACATCAGCTATTGTCAAGCAGAAGCCCTTCTGCCCAGAAACAGACAATAATCCCATTCCCAAACGTAAATCAGCCTTGGGCAAGATACTGCCCACGATGCATAACCAGTTATGTCTACCAGGACAAAAAGAAAACAAAATGTAGAAACAAAACCCAAATCTAACACAAAAAGAAATCCAGAAGAAAAAAATATCCAACAATTATTTCCCCTAGGGTGACTCAGGTCTCATGCCCATCTATCATCTCAGTAGGTGTTTTGGTGATTACAGCTATAATACACAGCAAAAAATAGGCCAAACAGCAAGGCAGAAAAAAGTTGCTGATGGCATACAATTGTAAATTATTTAATTCAATTAATCACTTAAAAAATTATGATGATCTAAGTAATCTGAACAGAGCAAGCAGTATTAAGGATAAAAATCTGCATCAGTTAGTACATCGTCATGCCACATATATCCAGAAGGACCATTTACAAAGAGGATTTAATCAATAGTTGACAATAATAATGCCCACTAGATTGAATAATGTCAATAGCAATACATGCAAACACATGTCTTTGTTTTTTTGGAGAAATAACCTTCTGAAAGAAAAAATAGTAAGAAAATGACAATAAATGAGCTATAGCTCCCTCCAGGCAAAAAAAAAAAAAAAAAAGGTTCTAAGAGCAACAAGCAACACACAAGTGGAACCTTAATTAAAAGCTTGAAAGGCAAATATCAGCCAAATAATTTAAAAAACTATATAAAAATAAATAAATAAGTAGAGAATGTGACATGTGACAGCAGCACAAGAAAGGAAAAAGCCCATGAAGGGCAGCAGTGAGAACAAGAGAACTGAAAGAAAAAGTGCACTATGAGTGCACTAGGAGTACACAGTTTTACTCACTATAAAATTGAAATTAAAGAAGATTTAAAGATCCCTTGTTTTTCACTATTCAGTATTTCTTCAGGCTGAAGAAATACTTTCTGAAGTAACTGTGTAACATAACTTTGAAAAAATTATAAAGCTTTCACACTGGAAAAAATGCAGAACACATTTCAGAAAGATATTGGTACTGAAATGCTTCATAACAAATCTACTCACTGCAGATTTGTATTTCTGGAGGTAAATAAAATATGTAGGTACATTTGAAATGGGACTAAAGCAAAACTGAAAGCAGAATTGTGCCTTCTCTCATTTCCACTCAGTTGACACCTAATCTCCAAGGCATCTAAACACTACGTGCACTTCAGTCTCTGACCTCAAATCCAGGAAGAGTAACTGCATGTCCAGAAGTGTCCCAGGTCTGTGCAGCAGCCTTTCCCACACCAGCTGTCTTGTTGGTAAATCATTCATGCCACAGCTTGAACAAGTTCAGAAAGTGGGAGCTCTACACCACTCTAGTTTGCTAAGCAATAGCGTGATTACCATCTCAGAGTATTCCAAAACAACCACAACTCTGGGAATGCAACTGTAGCTCTCTGCCTGGCTTGAGGATTTTTATATTGATTTTTGTGTTAAGCAGCCCTCAAAGAAAATACAGAAACTGACCTGGAAGGAAGGACAGAAAGACTATGCATTCCCAGCAGAACTCCAAGCATGGAATTCATCTCCTAATGCAGGTGTCTGGGTTCCTCTGTAGTCAAGCAGGGGCTAAGCAGCACAGACAGAGGGCTCCAGACAGCAACTCACTCATCCTAGAGCAGACATGTCAGTGAAATGAATCACTGCTGACCAGCTCATCTTCATCACTGACTGTGGCAGAGTTTCAACACCAGCCTAGAATTAACACCCACTTGCTGGCAGCTAAAGTCCTACCGTTACTAGGTAATCTACTGTGAATTAATTGCCCTTGATTCACTCACACACAGCCAGAAAAGGCCATCTACCTTGCTGTACATTGCTAGAGATGCAACTGGAGGGAAGAAGTTTCTTATCCAAGACTTGTGTGGCAACAAGTGCACATCAATATCAGAGAAGAAATAAAGTTGTGATCCCTTTCAACCAGTAATGTAGTGGCACCACCAGTTTTCCCTATTCTGAAAAAGTATCCCCACTTCTTTATTAAGAAAACGTACATCAGTTGTTTAAGTCATTTCAGAGATGAAGACAAAAGTGAAATTCTAGACATAGTGTTCTTGAATTCACTGATAAAACAGTTGGGAAGTGCACTATATTTGTCCAGCATGAACAGATCTAGAGATTATTTGGCAAAAAGAGGCAGCTGTACCTGAATCAGCTCCCACTTTGATCTGAAAAATAAAATCCTGAAGGAAGGTTAACTAAGAGTACAGACAGTAGCACTGAGCAAAAACAGTTCTGGGAGAAGCTGTTTCACAAACTTCTATGTAGTCTTCCCACAAAATAGAGTAAAGTGGTTCCATGATTATTTCTAAGGTAAGGAAGATGACAACGCAGAGGTTTAGTTGATCCCATGTCTATACAGAGCTCTCACAGTTCAGAGAGAAATGCTGACTTTTTGGAGAACTGTACAAGTTATTTTGAATGAAGATGATAGAGCTGAATGATAGATAGAGCTTTTATCTATTTATCTATTTTTGTGTCTTTATGTCATATATATATATATGTATGTATATATTTTTTCTGTATAAAAATAAAGCCAGCTTTTTTGTCCTGGATAGAGAATTTTCAACAATAAATGCTGTCAGAAGTTTCAGAATGAGCCAGTCATGTAGGTATTATTAGTTAACAGCAACAATTTTCTGGATGTATTATGGGAGAAATATATTGTCTGGAAAACTGGAAGAGTAATCCAGACTGGTAGACATGAAGGATCTGTCATCAACCAGCTGTAGAAAGAGGTTGCAGGAAAGGTGAGGGGAAGGAGATAATTGCTTGAAGGATGAGAAGCCAGAGAGTCCATTGCAACCACAAGCTGGCATTTAAAAACTGCTGACTGAGAAGACAATGCCTTATAGAAAGAATTGCCAGACCATTAGGAAAAGTCCACAACCTTTTATAGAACAGTTTGACAAGATGCTGGGAGGAAAGGAAACAGACAGGAACTGACACAGAATTTATGGTGTAAGGCTGCAAGAGTTAAGAGATGCCAAGGTACAATCTATCTGAGGTGAGCAGGCAAGAGTGCGTGATACCCACCTAGTGAGCTGCAGCACACTCCAATCCTAGCATAAGATAATTTAGTCCACAAATAGTTACCACTTCTGGAGACTCCCAGAACGTTTACCTGTACCTGTTAACATGGGCAAAGGTAAAAGCACATTCTACCAGGCAATCAGCATTCTACAGAAAGTGAGAGCCCAAGAAGTTTACCTGTACCTGTTAACATGGGCAAAGGTAAAAGCACATTCTAGCAGGCAATCAACATTCACACAATGCAGAATCGTCATGGCACAGAATGGCTATCGATTTTGCAACTCAGATGGAAGTTCCTGTTCCACCCTCTGCTATTAATGGACAAAGTCATCAGGCTTCTTGCAGACAACACTGTTACCTTTTAAATTGTATGCATTGCCCTTAAATCCTAGTGAAAGAGAAAAACAGGACAGATAGCAAACGAAAAGCCTTTTTTGGTCTTTCTCAACCCAACTTTGTTATAGAAATGCAGTGATCCATGTCTTCAAACAAGAATATTTTAGATTAAAAAAAAAAAAAAATCTAGGTCTTTGTCCTGATACTACAGACACAGAATACAACACGTGTATGACATTTGCCGTTATAGAAATGCAGTGATCCATGTCTTCAAACAAGAATATTTTAGATTTTAAAAAAAAAAATCTAGGTCTTTGTCCGGATACTACAGACACAGAATACAACATGTGTATGACATTTGCTGTGCAACTAAGGAAGGTGATTTGAGGTAGGGGCTACCAAGACTTAAAGGGATGTCATTAAGGGCCATCATCAAAACAGAAAAGTGTATTGTTTAGCGTGACAAATCAGATTCCAGTCCTGTCACCTATAAACAATATTTTTGTAACTTTCTAATACATGTTTTTGGTGATTTGTGCCTTTCCATATGCAGAACATTACGGTACATACAGTAAATTCCTTCCTCCTCATTGCAGATGTTCAGTCTCTGTCCTGGACTGGAGGTAGCAAATTCCTTCAGCACTTAGAGAAACAAGAGTCCTACAGGAGATATAAGGAGTTACCTGCTAGAATACAAACAAACAAGCAAACCCAACAGTACCCACAGTCAGCATTAGTCACAGAATGTACTACTTGACATTTTTAAAAATCAGTTACTGGACTGAAATTCTGAAACACAACCAACTCAGACTAAGTTGAACATATTAATATTAACAAAACATAACACAGGATTTTATGTAATGTTATTCACTTGCAGTATGCACTTATTATTTAAGAATATGTCACACTACAGAGTTTTGCACAAACACGTGATGAAGAATGCTCCCATATACCCATTTACTGGGGCAGGATGAACTTCCAGAGAAATGTTAACTTTGATTCTTATAGGAATAAAATCACAGTGTAAATCTATTTTTTTCAAGGATTAATAAACTTTATTACCACACAGAACTGCAGTGTAAAAATGATGAACCAGTATCTTTTTAATTTGAAACACTTCATTGTGAACCATAATTACTGATCAGCCTCATGAACAATGCAATGTCACATTCAGTGGCCCTCACAGACTCAGCTGGACAATAGATGTTCATATTTCCATGTTGGGCTAAAATAAGTAAAAAAATGTCCCATGACAACACAATAGAATCTGATCCTAGATCACAGTCTTAAGCTATTAATTTCTTGGAAATGCCAAGGAAGTCTGCCTAGCACACCAAATTAGCTTGTAAAGCACTACCATATGCTCCCAAAATGAATAAATTCAAGTTTCACCACTTATTTTCAAATTCTCTATGGTACTAGAAGGAACTTCCTTTTCCTCATTTAGGTAAATCTCTTTTTAGAATTTTCAAAGAAACAGAGAACAGCATTAGTGAAATTAATTCATAAATAAGTCAAGACATGAATTTCTAAAATTTTTTTTCAAATATGGAAAGACATTTAACAAATGTCTCTATCTTAGTGGATTTCTTAAAAATTAAGATATTCCTGTCTGATCAAGTAATAACAGTTTCACAATATTTGTTTGTTATGTTTAAAGCCAGCTATATCTGAGCAAACGTAATGGCTGGACAGCTTTATCCATAGTACACCATTTCTAAAGTAAACAGTTTTATTTCATGCTAGGAATAAGCACATTAAGAACAGAAATCACAGAGGTTTATGAATAAAATCATCCGTGAGTGAAGAGATGTAAAGACAATTATCTTTCTGCTTCATAGCTTAACATTTAAAGCAAATGTCCCACTATTGAGAAAAAAAAAACAGACAGACCACTTTTGGGAAACAAGAAATTACCTTCATATGTGTGAAGATATATAATATATATTATATATAATGTATAATAATAGACATATAATATCTATTATATATAATGATATTATCAAGCTGAGCAAGGAATCCTGCATCAAAGTGAAAAATGGGGGCTTGTGGTACAAAGCAACAATTTCCAGCAATTACAGAGACACAAGTTCCACATTCAGCTTCATAAATGCTGTCAGCAGCCAAGTGACTCCCTTGCTAGAGCTCCAGGAAGACAGCCTTAGACACAATTCCATGAATACAGTGCCAGAAAGCAGCTCTAAAGCACTGCACAGGACATCAGGCTCCTGGAGCATGGGGCCACTGAGCAGCTGCATGGCAGAGGGTCCATCTAGGACTGACAAGTCATTTCTGCTCGGCAGCTAATATCCACTGGGATGGGCACTGGGAAGGCAGCAAAGGTTGGATGCAGGCAACTTAAAAATCCTCCTGATCTCACCCAAAATGAGCTGAAGAGGCAGGGATTAGTTTGGGTGCAGAGGGTACTAAACAGGGCTGACAGCTGCCCCCTGTACTCTATCCATAGCCCCCTGCAGGACGTGGGGATCACACTGGAGTGGTGGGAGGGCTGTGCAGTGATCCATGAGGGACAAGCAGCCAGGAGCCAGGAGGATAACAGCACAGGCAGGTTCTGCCCTCTCTCTGGCACAGATCCACAGTGGACAAGCAGAGTGAGGTGGCTGAGAGCTGCACGATTCACCAGGAGACCAGCAATCACCAGACAAGGGCAAGGCAGCAAACCAGGGCTGGTGTCAAGCTGGGAAACCCAAGTGACAAATTGAGAATAGCAGAAGGCAGAATTCTGCACAGACACACACAAGACAGCTCAGGCACAGCAACACTGGACAGGGCCATGAAGGCCCATTAGTGCCCTTGGGGCCATGGCACACTCCAGGTGTACAGGGAAGCAGAAAAATGTAACCTGAAACTCTCAGCAGTCCACGCAAAAATAATGTTTCTGGAGTGTGGCTCAATCCTTTTTTGCTTGACTGGAAGAGAGTGACCACAATAATTGGAGATACTCTCCCCTCAGCTTCCAATTTATAGGTTCTGCTATTTATCTTCTTGTACATCTACTGTTCCACCAGTGCATGTGGCACAGACATACAATCCGGATTGAGCTCTTGGAGAACTGAGGAAAATCAACAAATCTGAGCTGGTTCTCAAAATGAACCAGAGACATGTTCAGACTACAAACTATACAGTGCTAAGATAGTATCTTAATTGATATACATGCTTTTGTTATGGAAAAATGCATAGTGTATTTATAGGAATAAAAACACAAAGCAGCATTGCAATGATAGTCATTGGTCAAAAATAAATTTAAAATAAACAAATAAATTACACTGTTAGGCAAAACAGCCACTCTGAACATCGAAAAGATTCAAAAGGGTTGGCATGTCCTGCCACCATTAAGCCACCAATAAATAACCATTCAAAAAATTCAAGAGTCCTAGATTTTATTTACATGACAGAGTTTACAGATGACTTGCATAAAATAAATACTTCTATTCACTCTTCCCTCTGTCCTTCTTCCCTCTGACCCAGAAAATTATAAAGATGTGAATGTCTGTTCAAAGGCAGAACAAGTCTCTGTGGTTTCTGAATACTTAAGCAGTAAATAATCTCATCATACTTAAGAGCACAGAATGGTGAGCTATTGTTATGATAATGGTGGATACTTCTGAAATAAGTGAAATTTGTGTTTAGGAACAGGTTTTAACCTCATACATGTTTACTTAGCCAATTTTCTACCCAATCCAGACTTTACTTAAAGTTTTTATGTATGCCCCATTGAAAGGCCACTTAAATCTTTTAAATACGTATTATGATAATATTTAAATGCTATAAATCCTAGTGCTCTCATGTACCCAAATATTCGCTTTTTTTCAAAATAGGTTTAACATAAAAAAAAAAAATTGTGACACAGTTATATGATTGATTGACAGTTAATTATGAGAGGAATTCAACTGAATTTCTAAAAAATTAAAGTCTGTGAAAAGGTATTCCAAGAGATGATGAGGAGTCATACAAAATAACACAAAAATAATTGTCTTTTCCTGACAATTCAGTGTTTTACAGGAGAGACAGGCATCCCAAATGCCAGGTTTTTTTCTTCTTTGTTTTAATTTTCCTTATGGAGTTCTGCTATTTGAAACGCACAAAAGCATGCCAGATTTTTAAATGACAATTGAAGATGCATCGGGCTAGTTCCTAGTGCAACAATATCAGTCACTAAAAGCAAGCATGTTGAGCCACAGTTCTCATGTGAAACAACGATACTGAGTTCCATGGCAGAGGTGGAATGGGGAGGAATACTGTTACCATGTTTTCAAGTGAACGGCATAGCCACAGCCCTGATTGTTCTTTTCCCTGTGTCCTAAATATTGGAAAGGCTGTAATTAAGCCTAAACTCTGAAAGAGTGAAATTAAGTTCCTTCCATACTGTGGGTTTGCACAAGGATGAGTCACAATTTATTGTCACAAACGTATAAAAAGTTCCACAAGTTTCCCTGTGAGTATCCACAAGGAAGAGCTCTGCTTCAGTCTCACATGCCATGACCAAAAATATGGATTAAAAAATAAATAAATTTTAAAAATCTGTTTTTCTCTATAGCCAAATCAACTGAAACATGGCAGACCTGGGGAGTTGGTTTGTATATCCATACATAATCAAGCTGTAGAATGAAGGTGTTACCAAAATGAAATACTTCATGCAGCAATAACTGCAGAAGTCTTTGCCAAGATTAAAAGTATTGGAGATAACATGCAGATTTGCATTAAAATGTCTGGAAAATGTAATTTCATTATTAGCTTATAGCACAAGGAAGCTTGAAAGGGCACTAATGTGATCTTTTCATTGCCTCCTACTCAAGAGACCTGCAAAGAAGGTCTCATGCAAGAGGTTTGTGGAAACCAAAGCAAATCTGTCACAGTCACAGGTATAAACATTTTACAAGTGTCTGCACTTTTCTCGTGGGCTTCACTCTCCTGTCCTTTCTCAGATCTCAACTCTTCTGTAGTTTCAGACTATCAGTTCTAGGATATATGGGTCACCCCAGCAGAAATGTCTGTGTTATGTAACCTGACATTGCCTTCAGCAGCCAGAGGAATGTCACACGAGAGGCAGATGGACAAACTGGCTGATTTTTGCACAGCGTTGTCTGAAGAATACAAAGCAGCAAAAACAACCTACAGCTCCCAGTTTGTATTCACAATATCTACGGCTTGATTTTTCACCAGAAAAATTAGATTAGCTTTCATAGAGCCCCAGAAAAAGAACTTCAGTAAATAGTCCATTTCTCTGCCATTACAAAAACAAAACAAAAACCCCAAACGAACAAAAAACCCCCAAACCAACAAGAAAAAAAGAGAAGAGAATTTGACCAGCCTGTTTTCAAAGACACACAGTGAGAGGTAGCTTCAGAGCCTCTCTAGACAATCTTTTCCAGTCTTCAGTGTCCTTATCATTAAAAAAAAAATACCGACATTTAATCTGAATTTTCCTTACTGAAATTTAGGCCTATTTGTACCTTTTCCAGGCACAGTAAACAGTTTATTCCCTTCTTCATTATTAAAAACAACAAAAAAAAAAGAAAATAGTTATATCATGAGCTCATTTCTTAAGACAGGAAATAACTGACATATGGTACCACCACAAAGGAGAAATTTCTAAAAAAAACATAAAGGAAAAAAGATATTAATGATAACTGCTCAGCTTTAGAAGAGGTTATATTAGTAGCCTAGAAATTCATATTAAAGAGAGATTAAATAGTTCAGCTAAATTAAATATTCTCCGGCTGTTCAGTTTGGATAAATTTCATGTAAAAATACTTAAAAACCTGGCTGAAGTACCACAATTAAATTACTATCTCTAGGAGCCCATGGAAAAAACATAATATCTAGGGAAAAAAAACCCATATCACATATCTTTACAAAGGGTGTAAGGAAAGATTTGGGGAACTTTTGATTAAGGAAAATTCTTAGAGAAGTGTGAGAATAAAAAATATCATAAGTGCAAAGATGGCACAAAAATAAATCATAGCTAGGACAGGTTCCTTCTATGAATAAGTCACATGAAATTAAAGTAATGTGCATCTTTAGCAGAATTTTATGCCTTGTGAATAGTGGAAAGGCAATGGAATTTACAAATTATAAAGATTTTAGCAGCATCTTATATGAAATTTTCAGAAGGATATGAGGCAACAAAGAGCAAAAATCTGCAAAGGGTGTGAAACTGATAGTCACAGTGCTGCTACATGGTTAACAAGACTCCGCATTTGTCTGCTCAGTATTGTTGGAGGTTTTCATTAATCATCTAAATAATGCAAGAGAAAGTCTATTGTTACTAAATTCAAAGATGTCAGCAAGCAGGGTTATAGGAATGAATGGATTCAGAAGGATCTTAAGATACGTCTATCCAGTAGTGATTAATATCCAGTGGTACAGTGCAATTCCTGGGATAGCAAACCTCAGTATGAGCATCCTTACTATGCTAATCTTAGAAGTATTTAGAGTATTACAAGAGTGCCAAGTGAAAACTGAAACATTTAAAGTCATGTTCTGTTTCATACAAACTGCAGTGGCAGGAGGAAAGTACAACAATACAAAACCACACAAGATTTATGTTGCATTTCAAGCTGTTTCCAAAGTTACTGGGTAAAGTGCTCATGCTCTGATGTAATATACTGGTCTAATCAACAAAAATGAGGATAAAACACAAATACAAGGTCACAGCAAGCACTTAGAAATGGATTTAAGTCAGGCTTAAGGATACAACTCATTCTTGTTCACCTTTAGAAGTCTACTGAACACAAAATTACATCTGAGACAGCTGCCTAGGGCACCTTTATAGCCAATAAGCAGACACAGGCACATCAAAGTAGTTTATCTCATCCTAGGATACACACCTGACCATGAGTCATACCCCAGCACTGGACTCTTCTCTCCATGAATCATAAGGGAGACTGCACCACTAGCTCTGAAGTTAAAGTGCAGAAGACTGCACAACTAGATACCTGAAATTAAAGAAGTTTTGTCTTGTCCTCAGTATTTAGGCAGAAGCTCTGAATCATCTGTGTTGTCAGAAGAATATCAGAGTAGTGACACAGTTCTGGGTTGTTTGGTTTGGTTTTTTTTTTAATCTAGATTACTGCAAAACAAATGAACACCTCTGGCTGCTCTTTTCAGACTAGATTTCTGTTGTCAGTTAGGTGGAAACTGGTACAAGAAGGACATGCAGAGTTGTAAATGTGCCTTAATAACTTTGAGCTCATTTTTTTTCAATGTACACAGCTTACATCCTGGCCCTCTGAGATTTCTGTGGTTTCTGCAATTACAGACACTGATTTCTGTGCTGCTTTTGGATGAAATTCCCTCTTTGATCCCCTCCTGCCACAGTTCACTTGTCTATCAGATGGTGTGGGAGAGGGCAACATTCTCATGGCTCATACTCTCCCATCAAGATTCGTCTTGCCTTTGATTTCAGTAGCACTGAAATTTCACTCACACAGGTTTTGGGCATGGATGAACAGGAGGTAGGATGTTCAGCATTGTCCAGAGACAGAGAACTCAAAAAAAGGAATCTTCTTCCAAAGTTCTTCTCTAATATACATTTTCAGTAGAGACAAACTGCTGGATGATTATTGTCACCACCTTATAAAAATTTATATTTAACCATTAAAATGGGTAATGAAATCATTCAACAGCACCTTAGGGTGATCAGAATAAAAAGCTGCCACCTGTTCTTCAGAAAGGTATTTTCTCATGTAATGTCCATTTTCTACTGATACCCACCTTCAAGTGCAGCTTTCAAATATTGCTCAATACTGTGTAGCCAGAGGTAAACTGAGCTCATTCCTCCAAGTGGGATGTTTGGGGAATATCGGTGGTTGCTTGTCACCAATACTCCTGATTTGTGAGACAAGACAACACTGTATTTCAGGGGTTGTTGTGTACATATCCCTTTAATTCCATACAACAGCTATTTCCAATTCTCATTGACTACAACACCTCAAAAATCCACAATGATGATTTTAGACACAAAATAAAACATACCACATCACCTTTTCTCCTATTTCATTCATGTGCTGAAGAGCTGAGGACAACTGTGGCTGTAAATGTAACACATAAAACATTACCCTTTGATAAAAAGGATTATTGAAACCTGTGTTAAATACAGAGTTACAAGTGAAGCTTCACCATTTTCTGCCTGATTTTAAAGGAAAACTGAGTTACTTTATAAAGGATCATGAACTTAACCTTACAGACCATACATACAACAGCATAATAAGTTATGGGACAGCAAGTAGAGTACAGAACAGTAGCCCTTGATATATTCAGGAGTAGGTTTCTGAGAATGAGAAGATGGGGCTGTGCAATACTGGGGCCATAGCTCCAGCTCTGACTACTGTATGTACCTTCTTTGGCAGCAGAAGTTTTCATCTTCATGGGAGACATTACTTTTAGATGAGTTCTCTTTGATTTAATTTTTCCCACATTTTTCTAACAATATATACTATTTATGAACATTTCAACTTTAGATTTATTTTTTTCCTCACAGTGGCCCATTCTCCTCAGAGGCATGAATTTCTGAAGATCAGATAAACCCCCAATATCAATACTTTCTGCACTTAGGGAAAGAAAAATCTAGTCATGTCACCAGATACTGCTAATGTGCTATGTCAGCAGAATACACGAAAAAGGCATGATTTTGAGTGCCTGGAGAAAACAGACCCAAAGGACAAATAAATAGTTTCTTCCCCTCTTTTCTGAAGATAAGTAGAGACACATGATTACAACTTATGATCCCTGGAAAGTATAGGTACTGGGCTGATAATTTCCCAAGGCATTATCACTCATGTCCTTGGCACAGTGGCAGAAATAAAGAGCTCTCCCTTGGGTTAAATATTTGGGGTTTAGTGTCATGCTGTTAATATAATCCCAAGAAACCCTGAAGCACAACATATACTCACATGAAGAATTGGTTTATTTTTAAATTCTCACCAATATTGTATTACTTTCTTGCTTTGGAGGAATTATCACACCTAGTTTCCAAATAATGCACTAGAGGAACTTGAAGTAATCCTGAAATTGCTCCACACACAAAATTCAGTCTTCTCAAAGAGTGCCTAAGAAAGATTCCAAGACTCCCAGGAACATGGAGGGCACATAACAGTTTTCCAGATACTAGTCAGACAGAAGAGAGAAGAATAAATTTTCATATGTATGCAGTCAAAAACTGCTTACCATCAATTGTCTCCTCTTTAAAAGCACAAAATGGAAATTGAAAAATAGTTTTCTGTACCGAATGACTAATAGCTACAAGAATATGTTATTCTTTATTTGCCCAATTCTTTTTCATTTAGCATTCCATACCTGCTGTAATACAAAATAGCCACCTGAAGTAACCAGACCTTTTAATATCTACCATGGAGGCTGTTTTCCTAGAGGTGTTCTGCTTTAAGAACGAGTAGGTAAAACAGAAGTAGAAGAAAGTAAGTGTGGATAAATATTGGAAGGATTATACCAGTACCACCTAATCAACATATACACTTAAATTATAATTATGTAGCATTAATTTAATCAACATATACACTTTCAATTGTAATTATATGGCATTCATTTGAATCAGCTTTTACACATACCTAGGCATAATTTTTTTCTCTTTTCAGTACACCTCATAGTGTTAGCAGAACTCAAAGTAACTAAACTTATCTACAAAATTATCCATAATGGTAATAAACCATTAGTGATTAAGAAATAGGATAAAATAATATTATTTGCCTCTGAAGCTGAAATCCCTTACAGCAACCCTTCCAATTTTCACATTCAGTAATTTTGTTCATCATGAAATGAAGAGTTTTGAGAATACCAGAAGGGATGAAATCACAGGCATTTTCACACTGAGATTCCATCTCTGATGCCGTTCCAATTTCCCTTTGTAATACAGACATTGGTACCTCTACAGTAAAGTAACTTCGTGGTGGCAAGAGGAGAGAAGCATTCTTCCATAATTTTAAGGGTCCAGATAGACCTTTAAAAGCTATATTACTTAATGGAATTCCTAAACTGGCAAATATTTTCTACTTCCAGCTCAGAAATGGTATAATACAAAGTAAGCATAATTAATTAAGTCTTTTGGTAAAAACGCCTGAGGGCAATTTTTAAGAAAGAAAAACAATAAGTTCAACAAGAACGAGATGCTACAACTTAAGTGCAACCACAGCTTCACTATCCCTGACAGATACCTAACATCAAGTTTGTTTAAAAACTTTTAAGAAAGTATTTCATATTTCAAAAAAAAATCAAAATGAAGGCAGCTCATTAGTTTATTTAAGCTTCAAGTACATTTTATATTAGATTCACTATCCCTGACAGATACCTAACATCAAGTTTGTTTAAAAACTTTTAAGTATTTCATATTCCAAAAAAAATCAAAATGAAGGTAGCTCATTAGTTTATTTAAGTTTCAAGTACATTTTATATTAGGTTATTTATACTGGAATAATAAACTTCAAATAAACTGGATAAAGCCACAGCTCTGAATAGATCAGCTTAAACATAACAATATCACAGAGTCAGATTCAACAACCTGATTCAAGAACTGGGCTGTAATTAGATTATGGTTGGGCTTTAGTCTAAAGCCTGCAAGAAGAAGCCTTTGACTTGATAGTCAAAACTAAGTACTATCTCTATTCCTAACTCACTGGTCATGTTCATGCTCCAGAGAAAAATAAATAAAAACAAAAGCAAATAGACAAACAACGTTCCATTATGTTCTTTAGTGAAAAAAAATCTGTAGGGAACAAACAAAGAGAAAAATATTATTAGGATAAAACTGACAATGAAGTTTGAATATTTTATTATTTAAGTTGATGAATTGCTTACAAATTCATATAACAATGACTATGGTTATTCTGGTCAGTTAAAAAATGCAAATCTCTTTCAAAAGCAGTTGGACACATTGTGTGAAGCACTCAGATTCAGAAGCATTTCTCTGAACACATTTTGCAGAGGAAAGGGAAAGAAGAAATTTCCAGACATTGCCAGCAAAATTACTGACATTTCCTTTCCTTCCTTTAAGCTTTCACTGCCTTGAGTTTTTAGCTTCACATCTCTTACTGGTGGTGCTTTGACATACTGCTGGTGAAATAATTCAAACCTAAGCTTGAAGAAAACTTAAAGCCTATTTCAAGAGTACATGAATAAATATGCTGATTACAGAAAGATAAATTCTATCATTTCCTTCATTATTATGGATTTCTGCAACAAAAAGAAAAAAAGAAAAAAGAAAGGAGCAATCAGGGACTGATTTTAAAATACAGCACCCTCTGACATATGACTAAGCATCTCTTTTCTGCTGCTCAAATCTTGGGTACAGGAAGAAACTCGTGGAAAAATTGCCTGTGATCTTTCAAGCTCATTGTTGCCAGCAGCACTTTTTCCTGCTCTTATCAAAACTAACTGTTAGTGTCCTGGTTCTGACCAGGACATGTTTAATTCTTGCAGGAGGCAGGAGGGGCCATGGCCAGGACCTTCAGGTTATTTTATATTACATCATGTCATTGCCGAGGGCATGGAGAAGAGAGTCTCCTCTGGGGAGGAGGAGTTCCTTCTGGTCAAGTAATCGTGATGAAGGGAGAAGTGGGGTAGACCCAATCCTGAGTATTTTGAATGTGAATCACTCACCTCTCTCTTGTACAACTTTGTTATTCACATTTTTGCTGATAGTGTTTGTTTTCTTATCTCATTGTTGTTTCTAGTAAATAGTTCTTATCTCAACCCAGGATCTTTGCCTTTTGTGCCTCCAGTTCTCCTCTCCATCTCACCACAGGGAGTGATGGTGATTTAGAGAGTCTGAGTGGGAGCACTAAATCAGAGAATGCCATTCCTAAGCCACAACACAACAGTTGACTTACACAGTCAGTCACATAAGCAATGTAATGAACATGACCCGTGTGAAGTGACATTTGTTACAAGACAGAGCCTGCCTGCCCGGATCACTACAGGTTTAGGGGCAGAATGCTTCTGCTGCAAAGGGCTCATGTTCCCTCTTCCCTTTTAAAATCTGGCATGGTGAGAAACACAGTCAAGCTCTGGGAGGTGAAATGAGTCATACAGTGCCTGCTGCTTTCTGCCTTTGTTACAGTGAGATAAAGGTCAGCAATATTAAGGTTTAACTTACACCATAAACAGGCTCAAACCTATTCTATTGTCACCCATTTACTTCCTCTTTTCTTGTTTATTATAGCATCCTTCTTGTCAGAGCAGAAATTCTAAAATCAGTCCTGATATGAAAACAAACAGGAAACCAACTCCCAGAAAAGTCTGGAAGTGAAAAATCTCACAGCTAATTTTTTCAATGTCATTTTAACTCAAACAAAGTTGGCCCTGGAACTTAGGAAAATAAGACCAAACCCAGTATAAAATATTGTCAAAATATTGTCCAAAAAGCTGATTATCAAATATATTGATCTATTAATTAAGTGAAACGCCAGTCTCTGCAAAGCTTTTTCATTATTTTATGTGACATATTTATCACTTTTAATAATGTCAGTACACCCCACCTCCACAAAAGAACCAGTGAAATGGCATTTAATGTACATCTGTGTACAGTTAACAGCTTAAATGAGAAAATGCTTATTCATATCTACCTCAGAAAACTGAATGAATGAACTTCCTCTGGGCATGATCAGTGATTCTTCATTGATGGGCAAGGGGTTCGAGGTCACTACTGACTGCTATGCTTGTCTGGGTGAGTATTTGCTTCTACAAGATGAGGCTGAGGCACCTTCTTTAGTGCTCTAAAAACTCTCAGCAAATAAGGCATTTGTTGTTCATGGAACCAAATAATATAAACCAGCAATTCCTATGCACGCTTGGAGAGCAGTCCAAGGTCAAAGAACTTGATTAGAGTCTTGAGGGCAGGACCAGGATAGTGTCTGCACAAAGATGACAGCAGTACTGTAATTAACTTGTACTATGTAGGATGTGAGAATTTCCTGTTTTCAATGTGTCAGTGAAGGATTTCTCCTTCAAACATGGTCAAAACTAAAAAGGAAAAAGAAAAAAAAAAAAAAAAAAGAGAGAGAGAAAGAGAGAGAGAGAGAGAGAGAGAGAGAGAGAGAGTGAGAAAGAAAAAGAGACGGAGAACAATTCATTGTGATAGTGAAACTCCAGGATGGTCCAGAGCTGGGTGAAGGCTGAAAACACATTTCAGTAAACAGCATCACACCAGTCATAGGAAATGATATAAATATTGCCAAGGAAAATCTATATCAAATATATCAAATGACTGGGGCAAAGTGTGAAACAGAGCAGGAGAACCAGCTACTCAGATGACAGACTGGAGCAGAGGTGGCATCTTCCCTGATGGTCTGGGATCCCAGGCTGTGGAACAGAAGGACAATGTCACCTGAGCAAGGACCAGTGAAAGACAGACTAGGGGCAGGTTCAGCCAGTGTTGGTGGGACTGCTTTGGTCAGGGTTGCCCTGGCAGCACCAGAAACACTGAGAGGAACAGGCTTTTCTCCAGTATGGTAATCTTTACCTCAGCCTGGCAGACTGAAGCCACAAAAAATGGGGCAGCACAAGTCAGAGTCTGAATATTACGATTTCCTGTAGATCCCTGAGAGGCTGAAAGGTCCCTGGGTCACTGTACAATTTTAGAAGTCTATCTTTAGTGACACAAAACTGCTTACTAAGTATGCTTTAATCACCTTAATCCTAGAATTGGGATTCTAGATATGAAATGCAGCTGCAGCAAGTGGGACAGTGCCCTTTGCTGGCTGCCTAAATTTATGGCCCTGTTCTTAATGCTTACAATTTTTCCAGACTGATGCCATCTGAGGCGAAATATTTTTGACATTGATACAACACTGTTTGGGTCATACATAAGAGAAGTTCTCATGCCTGCAATTTACCCTTTGACTCCAAGACCTATTCAACTTTTCATAAGAATCACACATGGTATATTAATAAAGTTTGGATGTTTCATACTCCATATTTTTTCCTAAATTACATTCCCACTGCCCACATCCCTGCTTGCTTTGGCTAGTTTGGGAAATCCATGCAATCACAGCCACTGAATGAAGAACACTGTCAGAGTGTAATGCGAACAGAAAGCCCTCTAGCTTTCCATTCTTGCTCTGTAACCTACATGTAAGTTCTTATTATCTTCCGACTTGACAAACTGGGGGGAAAAAGAGTTAGTGAAGATCCCAACCACATATAAAATCACAATGGTTTTAAGATCATTCTGTGAAGCCAAAGCAGAGCACAGCATGGATGTTCATTCAGTTTCCAAGTAGCAAGTAGAAACACAGAATAATATAGGCTTGAGTTATCTAGTCCAAACACTTGCTCAAAGCAGATCTCATTAGATGAGGTTGCTCAGGGCTGTGACCCATCAAGCCCTGAAAACAGTGGAGATTCTAGTGTCTTCCAGGCAACCTGTTCCTGTGTATAATAATGCTTATGGTAAAAAATTATATCTGATAAGAATATCCCATTTGTCAGCTTTTGTCCTTTGCATATCAATCTACTAGTGCACACCACTAAGAGGACTCTGGTCTCATCTTCTCCGTATTTTCCAATTAGTCAGTTGAAGGAACAGAAAGATCTCTCCCAAACCTTCCCTTACTTAGTCATCTCCTCATATTTTATGTGCTCCACTTCCCTGGCAATCTCGATGGCCCTTCAGTGGACTCATTTCCATATGTCCATAAAAAATTGGCACCATACTCCAGATATGGCCTCACAAGTGTCACAGAGGTGAAAGATCATGTCCCTGGAACTGCTAGATATATTCATGCTGATACAACCCAGGAAGTGCCTGATCTTCAGTGCTTTCTTGATTGGCCTTTTTTTTAAAATTAGGTTTATTTCTATTCTGAATATATTTCAATTCTATTTCTAAATCTTTAGTTCACTGGAACCTAAAATAAGACATTCAAAACTGAAATAACGCCCTGCACAGGGGTTGTCAGTGTTTTAAATACAACCAGGAGGAGCTGGTTCAATTTCTCCATATACTTTTACCTGAGTCTTTGTTTACAACCAAGAGCTGTGCTGATTTTACCACTATGATTTTACCTCTTACTCTATAGTCACAAACCAGCTTAAGAGAATTTCAGCAATTAAACTGAAGATATTTTCAAACCACTGCCAGTAGAATGACTCCTTACAAACCCACTCATTAGGGCAAATGGTGTTAAGTTCCAAGAGGTGCCAAGTAGAAATTATGCTGACAGCAATAACAGCAGTGCACATTGGTACTAATCCCCCACCACACCAGACCCATACAGTAAACCCTGTCGTGAAAGTGCAAAGACTTCTTGAACTAGTGATACTTTTCAAGCTAGTAGGGCATTGCCAGACCATGGCTTAAATAATGACTTTTTTTTTCATATTAACTTACTGCTTTAAGAATAGTAGGCATAAAGATCTCTTAAATAGAAGGAAATTATGGTGGGTTTTTTTTTCTGAAGCCACTTTAATAAAAACAAAGACATTAAAATTTCATACCGAACATTTTAAAATGCTGAAGTATTAATTCAGGGTAATAACTCCTATAAGTGTCATTGAATTATGCATTTTAAATTACAATTTTCAAAAATGGCAGTGGGTATATTACAAAACTGAAAATAAATTTCACAAAACCTATTCAAAGTATTTTCTATGCAATGATTTGTGTGAATTATTTAACATTTTTATTAACATTGTCTGGAAATGTACAATTTTATCTGACTCGTATCTTGAGATCCTTGAAATGTTTAAAGACCTAGTTCTGCAAGTTTTCCTACATAGGCAGGCCACCAAATGCACACATACACACTTCTAGAACTCAGGATATTCAGTACTGAAAATACAAACTAGTGTTGAATGCTAACACCATGATGCACACATACACACTTCTAGAACTCAGGATATTCAGTACAAAATGCTAACACCATTTGAATTGTATTATATTTACATTGTTCCCTTTGAAGCACTATACATTTATTCTTCCATACTACATTAAAGAAAAACTCTAACTTTTGCCTGGTTTTCATGCTTTTTCAGAAGTGCATAAAATTTAGACCTTAGGTAGTGAGACAGAATTCTATCACGGGAAGGTTTTACTTTAAAAATTCAAGTGTATCATGTGCCCAGTTAAACTGCAGAAAAGAATAGCATTGCTTAGTGCAGCGTCTGTTTTCAAAGAGATATGGCAGACCAAATAATTAAATCTGAAGTATTCAAGCACCAATTAACATTTGACTTGGACTTCAAGTAAAGATTTATCTATATCTTATGTTATCAGGACCATCCAGACCATATCTAACTCATAAGAGAGTGAGACACAGACAGATGATAACATCTATTGAAAATTAAAGCTGCTTAATTGTTTGAGTCAAGGGAAAGGCAGCTGATGGGTAAAATTTCCACAGGAATTTTCAACCTATATGCAGAGGGAAGTAGGCACCTCAGTGAACAATACTAGATGCTGAAAATGTCTCAGATAGATCCTTCTCTATTGGTGAGCTTTGCTGACATCTAAATCCCTGGCACACATATGCCTCTGTCAGTTAAAATTCAGATCAGTTAGCAGCCAGTAATGAGTGCTGCTGATTATGCTCACAAATTACTTCAGTTTGCTACTCTTTGAACCTTTACTCTGACTGGGGAAATAAACAAAACTCCGGTTTTCCTGTCCCAAATGAATCTACCCATAAACCCAGTACCCATCCATTTCTCTTTTTCCAGCATTCAATTTGCCAACTGCTGCCACTTCTCCTTTTCAGCAGCTCCCAAACACATGGACTGAATTCAACCTTTCTAATTAACACATATGAATAAACCCCAAATATTGGATGTCATTGCATAGCTTAAGATATGCATACCATTTTTTTTTCCATAGGGCTACAATAGGCTTCCAACTGCCAAAAACCAGTTAATAGGAGGGAGAGTAAGAATTGTGCAGGTTTGCTACAACTCAGCAGGCATAAACAATGCAAAGTATTTTGTATGAATTTCCCAAAGGATATATCAAGAACAATCTTCAGCATGTTGAAGATTATGAGTAAGGCTTAATTTGGGGTATTAATAGCTATCCTGACAATTTCATCTCTGCAAATGTTATTACTATTACAGGAAAAAAAAAACTATATCCATTTTGCTGAGGCATTAGCCTAGATCTTCATGTGGTGAGAGGTGTTTTTTAGAATTTAAATTCATTCGCAAGGAATGTATTTTGGAAAAAAAAGAAGAAGAAAAAAAGAGAGTACACTGGTATCCAGAATTTTTTATGTGATAAAAACAATACAGTTTTTTTTTAAGCTTTGCTTTTACTTTTGCACCCATATGTTACAGGTACCTGCAATTATGTGGAGACACATTCAATATTAACACTTAAATATTTAACTTCATAGTATGTCTATCTACACAGCATGTCTAAATGAGGAGTCTTGTACTCACAATACATCATTACACAAAATCCCACCTGAAATCATTTTGCCCACAAAGCTGTACCTGTAGGAATTGGGAATATGAATACTTCTAAATTAAACTCCATGTCAGTGTCAACAGTTTTATACTCATTAATGACTGCTTATTATGTGATTTTATATCTTATGGTAAAAGTCAATCTCAAACCATAAATGCTTGATTTTAAAAATATGTGGGACACAGATATAAATCTGTAGAAAAACGTGTGAAACCACAACATAAAATCACATGTCTTCCACAGAAAATACTGTGGAAAATACTAGTGACCCACTAGTGCTACAAAGAAAACAAAAGAAATTATGTGCAAAGGAGCTACCAACAAAATCTTCAAAGATGTAACAATGCATTCAATCCATGAATAAGTACAGGCTTACACCCCACAAAATTCCCACACCCTAGTTGGTAAGAAATTCACAGTCACCAAAATGCACTAACATCCTTGATTAGCATAATGTGGAGAAAGAAAATGTCAAAAATCATACTGAAACTATTTTTTAAATTATTAGATCACAAAAATTACTGTCTATCATTTCTCCTAAGGTTGATTACCATAAGGAAAATGATCCTTTAATATTTATGCATAAACTTATTTTAAAATAATGCCTAAATAAGAGAAATTGTGTTGCTATTCTCACACTGGAATTCTATATAAAAACTCAAGTTAAAATATGAATAGAATCCTGTCATTTACATTTTGTATTCAAAAGGCACAGCAATATTTATTCTTAGCTAGAAGTCACTAAAAGTGCAATCATTCCAAGACTTAACCCTATGAGAATTGTTCAACTAGCAAAACAGAATAGCAGCAGGAGTTGTGTTACTACCTGAAGTACAACAGAAAGCAGGGCTGAGAGAAACAGTCTATGTAAACATATGTCTCAGCTATTATTTGCTCATAAATAATTCCAACAATGCACCGTTTTCTGAGCAAGACATTCTACAATAAGTACAACAGTAATTTTCTCGCTAATTATATGGAGCACAGGCAGATCCACAAATCTGTTTTTGTTCACTAGCTATGCAAATTTGCCTTTTATAACGTCACAGAAGGCCAGAAAATGATGGAGAAAGGAAGGAAAATAACTGATGCCAACCATGCAGCACATAACAGAGCAAATGGAAGAAATTAATTTTGTCTAACTGCAGGATGGCAGCATTGTGATTGACACCACTTACTTGGCTGCTTAGCACTCAGATGAGCAGACTGAAATTGCAGTGAGAAGACAAGACTAGGCATTCTAACATATGACCACAGTGCTTCTACTTCTGTTGCATTTCTTCATCAGAGAGAAGATGTAACTTCAGGGTTAGACCTTTCCATAAATATGTTAGCATGAATAAATTTGTACCTTTGACTCAAATCAATAAAACCTTCCAGGTGTTTCCATGGTTCTGGAAAAACCAAAGCTTCTAAACTTTACAGATCGTTCCTTGAAATATAAGGATGGGATTCAAGCCTACAGGTTTGGGGGATTTTTGTTGATTTGTTTGGTTTTTTTCCTTTATGGTTAACAAAACCACAAAGAGAAAAGAGACTAATTCAGTGATAGACACAAGTTCTCAATAGAGAATTTGAATTGAGAGAACAAGAATCCTGTGGCCCAGAAAAAGACCACTTGTCAAGGTAGGAGCTGCAAAGGGTCAGATGCCACAAAAGCCCAAGTTCTTTGCCATAGATGAAGCTCCAAGGCACATCCTGAGAAGGGGATATGTCAGAAATAGAAAGAAACAATAATAAAAGAAAACACTCAAGATGAAAGTAACTCTATCATCTTCAAACAAAAAAGCCCCAAGTCAGAGGTGATAGAAGAAATTGGTTTGAGGCTTAGATGCTTACAGTAGATGCTAACCATTCCCAAGACAAAAGCAACTTTCTCTCTATCAAGCACAACTAACAGGAAAGAGCTCTTTTCAGTGTGACAGAACATGCTGCAAAACTGCATTCTGAATTCCAAGTTTGTTAGCAGAACTTTCAGTGTCTACAAAGGAAGTCTACCACATCTTCATTGTTCTCTCCATCTTGGGCCCATCATGAACTCCACCCCAAGCTCAGAGCAAAAACCATATAAAGGAGACATCCCAAAGACAATCTTTGGCACAGTCACAGCCCACTGGCAGATGCAATTCTCTGTGTCATGGTCCCAGTCCAGTGCTGTTGTCACACAAAAGGTTTTCCTGGAAGCTTCTGTTGCTTGTGTTTTGCAGACTTCTCTGAAGTCAGTCTTAGCTGGGAAACGTCTTTCTGAAACACACAGTGAAGTCCTGCTTCTTAAAGGGCATCAGGTCAGCTGAGTAGATGGGCATAAAGACAAGGACTATCTGCCTCAGACCTTTTTTTTTTTTTTAATAGATTTTCATGCAGACGCCCCAAAAGCAAGTGAATATTGTATATAACAACAGCAAATACAGGGGTAGACAAAGACCCCTTTGGTGCTGCAGGTATAAAATGAGTTCCATCACAAAGCAAGACCACTGTTTCAAGTTCAGTGGGTGTTTCATGTAAATAGCACTTCCTTCAGATTGTCTCTCAAGTTTCTCTCAAGTCTCAAGTTCTAGGTCAGCTACAGTGCTGTCTTACCCCTATCAGTGCTGTCTTAAGATGGCTCTTGACAGCAAGCAATCTATGGTAAGTTAAAATCAGAAAAGGCTATACCTGCCAAACTTTCTTAAATCAGGAAATGTTCATATTAAAGTCAGTGTTTTTATTAAAATCTTTACTTTCTCACCATTTCCTGTTTTTGGGGAACCTGTTACAGCCCGTGAGGAAACTGAATGAGTAGTAACATTCCCTCTGACAGCTTCCCAAGGACGCATTTTCTCCACACATTCTTAGTTCAAAACATACCAAGGGTTTCATCCATCTCTGGCTCAAGTGGACTCAAAGGTCACCATACAGATTTAATTCAAAACAAGTCCTGGTCCCAGCTTTAACTTTGCAGTCTGGTGAGTAGTGGAAAAACTAAAGCAAATCTGCAATACAATAAAACAGTTCTAATTCTATCACAAGTTACAGTCACTAGACATTTTTCTCAATGCCTTTATGCAATCATAAAAATTTTATTCTATTTTGCTGATGTAAGATACTGATTAGGAATAAAAAAACCTATCACAGAGTTCTGAAAAGCAGAAATCTTTGCAAATTACAGAAAAAAACCCAAGACTTACATTCATTTAAGCTTTATAATGCAGTTTTATGATATCCTAATTAAAGTATTTATTAACCTTAAAACAACTTTGATTTTTTTCAGCCTTTCTTTCAAACTTTTTTTAAACTTTCCAGTCACTTCTAATGGGGCTATCGAAGAAATGGAGAAAGCATGCCAGACAACTCATCCAGGAAGAGGGTACCAGTACTAAAGAGTACTAGTCTGGAATGGGGACTAAAAGGAGGACAGTACTTCTCTCACTCTTTTAGAAATACAAAAGCAACATGTGACACAAAAAAATGTAATGAGAAAGCATCAGAGGCCCATATCTGCCTTCTCCCCACTCCTGCAACTGCACATAAATGCATTTAAGCAAATACAAGATTGCAAAACATTTCTGCTGAGCACTATCCAGAAGTTGTAGCCCTACAATTTTTTCCAGGCCCTGTCAAGGTATATACATATTATGTTGTTCAAATTCCTTTTCCCAGTCCATATTTCATAAAGTAAGTTGCTTATCAGCAACTGGAATTCTTCAAAACATTTACATATACATGCTCCATTTATGAGCAAACTGCAGTTACTAGGATGTAATTTCCATCTTTCTTCCAGTGGCTGCCCATCCACACAAATGATACTTTGACAGAACTCCAGGCTCAGCTATCAGAATGCTGATGTCCTTCATTGAGACAGTAACTAAAGGATCATCCTCCCAAGTCATGTCCACAGTGACTAACTCTGCAGAAATGCAAATCTTTTAAGACTGGGATTCAGCTCCAGAGCTGTACTAAGTAAATGCTGTGATAGAAGATATTTTTCAGTGAGGTCCCAAACACAGCTTGAGCTCTAATGCAGAATTTTGTCAAGGTACAAAATGCATTGGCTGTACAAAAATGGATTTTCCTTTGGATCTGTAGATATTAATAGAAACAGAACTTTCCAAGACTAGGAGTGAGCACTGTAAACATAATAAGAAAAAGTTCTCATAAAACCAAAGTTGTAAGGTATGATTTCACTCTCACAGGAATTAAATTTAGCCTTGAATATTGTCTTTAGGTGGCAACAGGCAAAGGAGAAGCAAAGACACTGGCTTGGTGTCAGAAATACATCTGAGATTACACTTGACACCATTTGATCCAAGAATTTGAAAGTCTAAGCATTTCTTCTTTGCATTTATCAGATGGGTTCCCTGACCCAGGTTACTCATTTCAGATTCCCATTTTGCCAAAGGATGTTCTCCTGCACCTGAAGAAAAGCAGGAATGCTGTACCAGTTTCTTAGCATTGAACATAACAGTATTTTCACCATAAAACATGACAACCTCAGAAGCAGATCCAAAATGTTCTACAGGCTCTGAAATTGCATATTCATGTTGGATTTTCATTCCCCTCAGAGCCAGTGTCATCCTTCTTGCTGCTGAAACAGATCACAAAAACAGAAGGTCTGTGGGGGTCTGGCACATCAAATCAGGACTGTGGGAGATGCTGAAAAGGGCACTGATGCTTACTGATGCTGGCTTAAGCTATTCAAAAATTCAGAGTGCAGCACTCTGAGAACTGGTGTGTTTGATAGAGATGATGCCTGTCTGAAGAATGGGTGGTTCTTAGCCAAATTCATCAAAGAATCTGAAGGCATAGTAACCCTGAGACATCATAAAAGTACACCCTATCTTGAAACATAGTGAAGATAGAGCAGTGACTAAATCATAAAGCACCTTGTAGAATTAGTTTAAGGAGACTTAGATATTCAACAACCACTAAGTGTAGCTCTTGGGGATAAGGTTAAGTGCTGACATGTCAGTGCTAGGTTAGCCATTGGACTCAAATTTAGAGGTCCTTTCCAACATTAACAATTCTATGACTCTATGATTCCATCATCTTTGTCATTTAGGTTGTAAACACAGAATGCTGTACAGTTGGAAAGAGATGCTTCCTACGCTCTCCAAAGCTACCTTTCCTGCATTCTTCCCACAATGAAAGATTACCTACAAATACATATTGAAGACCAGATATATCTAGTGCAGTACAATAACCTAGGAAGATAGTTTCTTTTGTTCTGGCTTAATTTAACACAGTCTAGAGTACTTTGTATTAATACTTTTCACCCAAACCTGGTGTTGTGTTAGGAGAAGACAAAGAAAGCCCATTACAATCCCCAGCATACTTACATCAAGGATTAAACCACTTTACAAATGCTTACTCAGCTAATATATTAAAATCTGTCAATACCTGCTGAACCTCAAAGACTGACTTTCTACCACAGGAGGTATAATATTTGCATGAGGCTTACACTTTATTTTAGTTGTCACAGGCATTCTGTGGGAGCCATGAAGTACTTGTCCTATCACAGTAAGATATTAAATAAATGAAATGCTGGACAAAGAACCTCCGATTTAGCTATCATCTGCCTGCAGTGTTGAGAACCTACAGAAAAGAAGTGTTTTCTCTTAAAACAGTGGTTTTGAGAGAAACAAAAACAGTGCTAAAACCAAAGTTCAACTAAGTGCATGTAGAGAGGGAGAAAATGTTACTTTAGGTTTTAGCAATGGCAGAGCTATAAAAAAAGTTATATCTGTATGCACTACAGAATGAAAATAATTCACTAACAATCCCCTTCACAATGATAACCAATCACCAAAATGTCAAACAAAAGGCTGGAAAACTTTATTGAATCAGATGCTCGTCAGTCTTCTGACAAATGTGTCAGCTATGGGCATTTTAGTCAGCAATTTCAGTAACAACCAAATGGCCTTTTGTACACTGCACATGAAGAGAGCCTTCAATTGGCACAGAAAATAATAAATCCCAGGCTTTTGAACCTTTAGTTCTCACTCTTTTTTGGATGTGTTGGAAGAGATAAATTGTAGCTTTACTGATCTCCTTGCTCACATTGATCCAGAATGTAATTTTATTCAAAAATTTTATAAATTGCATGCCTCATTTAAAAATCTGGAATCAAATGTTGCCTTCCAATGTAGGTCATCAGCACAATTCTCTGAACAACTTCAAGACAGCAGGCTGTATGCACAGCATAACAATGCTCACAAATAACTACCCAGTGGCAAAGACATGCACACTGTACCAAAACCCAGTTTGAGGGATGGGTTGGAAATGTTCAGACCCAGAATGCTTTGAATCTGGGTGCCTCAAAAACACACTGCTTTGGGCAAGGTGTGTGTATCAGCTGTATTTCTGTGGGTAAAACCCTGTCAATCACAATCTGCTTTAAAAAAACCCCCAAAACACTACAACAACCCCCCACAAGTCACCTTTTCTCTCCAAAGAACCACAAGGGATGGAGTCAGAGGAGGGACAAATTTAAACCAAATGAATAATCTGTTTAGCAGCAGTAATTCTGCCAGTTGATTGAAATTATGCCAAGTTTATTCCAGATTCACATTGCAGCTTTGGAGATAATCTGGATGTACAGAACTCAGTCAAGGAAAAGGCACCAGGAATCTTATTTTCTAAAGTAAATTTTTGCACTTTTGATAACTCTGATTCCTGACATTCATGTGCCCAGAGAACAAAAAAGGCTGAGAAAAATGGACCATTTCAAACATATATGCAAATTATGATTATTCAGGAGAAATACCCTTCCACAGACAGGCCAGCTTGCTGCTGTTTCATTACTCAATGCTTAAACCATCACTTCATATGATCAGTATTTTAAAGCGAGAGCAAATAAATCTCTTGGGAGCACTAGCATAATGCTGGCAGCTCTTAGCAGGACTTAGTTAAAAACAAAAGCTTCCAAAAAGAAAAAACTGGGCTCACAGAGATGACATATTGCTCAGGTTTATTTCCAGATGGCCCAGAAAGGATCGACTTGTGAGTCCAAAAGAGATTTGCTTCAGGAACCCCTGCTGTCACTTCTGTCAAACAGTGCCCTTGTGATAAATTGTCTTAAGAGTTTGACAGAGACTGCTGTTTCTTACATTGCAGAGAGGAACTCTGTATTACAGTATCTTTTCCCCAAATCTCTTAGAAATACTGAATGTACATTAAAGACAATAGAGAAAAGAAAGAGAACTGTTAAGTTTTTTAAAAGTGTATATCTGCTAAAAAATTAATAAAAAACCATAGTTACTGTAAAAGCTGTATATTGACAAATTTGAGTACTTGAATTCAATTTGTTCAT
Source organism: Passer montanus (assembly GCF_014805655.1). NCBI lineage: Eukaryota > Metazoa > Chordata > Aves > Passeriformes > Passeridae > Passer > Passer montanus. The sequence goes on along the minus strand of NW_024367819.1, from coordinate 8,908,267 downwards.
GTAACACAGCATACTAGAGTATTAAATAAGTAGTATTAAACCTAACTGCACCTTTTTTTTACAGAATTTGGTGTCTCAAATTGGTTTTCTTCTTGTTTTAGAAGATAAATTTTGTAGCTTACACACACTGAACTGATAGCTCTTATAAAATTGCAGTAGGGCAGAAACATATTGATTTGCTTTCAGTAGACTGAAGCTGAGACAGGAATGCATAGATGTCTGCTGTCAATAGAGGTTTGCTATCAAAACTACTTTCCTTCAGAATGTCCACCTATTATAATTAGAATAAGTAGAATATAAATAGAATTCAATGCCATTGGGAAAAACTTACAAATAAAGTTGCTTTCCTCTTAACACAGATGTAAAATTCAAGAAATAAGCAGCAAAACCTGAGTATTAAGACATAAAAGCCTTAAAAAAACCCCAACAAACATCTTAAAGAATCAAAATAGTATTTCAAATTACTCCCATATCCCTTTTTCCCTTTACAACATCAGACCTTCAAGAAAGGAAGATTTTCACACCAAAGATAAGCCAAAGTTAAATTTGTAAGTAATAGAAGACTCCTAAAATTAAGAAGCCCCCAACTACAGCTTAGAATTATCATTCTTTAAATATTATGAAAGAGGCAAGCTGAACATCAGAGAAAAAAAACATGTGAGAGGAGGGAATTTATTCAGGCTGCTCATCAATCTACAAACACTAATTGATGAAAGTGGTGTTCTCATAGCCATGCATTTCAATGAATGCTTCTAAACAGCCATTTACTCTATAGTTGCTTATGAACTTTATCAGAGCTTGACTTCAAATGCCATGTTAAGTGCTGTATTTCAAATGCAAAAGCAGAAATATAAATAGTGGCCCAATAAAGATGCTGATTTATATGAACTCATTGCAGCCATGATTACTTCCAAAAAATCTGCACATTCAGTTGCATGAGGAATAATTTAAACTTGGAGAATAAATGACTAAAAAGCACATTCAAAAAACCCCACAACTACCTGAGAATTTGATTTTTCAGCTACCTCTTATGAAAAGAGACTATGGGAGTGACCTCAAACAGACACTAAGTCTAGCTAATCAGGGACCCTGGAAGAAGGGTGGAGACAAGACTCGGAGTGAAACGGCAGTATGACATTTTTTGACCAAGCAGGCATCACAGGAAACACATTAGTCAAAAATGTGGAAGTGATGAAAGGAAGAGAGTCCACTGAAGGTCTGGAAACACCATTCTAATAGTGGGAAGTGACACCTGTTTTACAGACAGGTCTGACAAATGTTCTTCTCACACAAAGACATCCAAGTGTTTCAGTCTGTGAGTACAAATATAAAATATCTGAGCTGACCTTTTTTCTGCACTGCAACCTGTCACATCTGCCACTTGAATGCAAATATAATGTTCATGGTAATATTAACTATTTCTTGGAATAATTAACTATCATTTTCATTTGGATGACTGTGATGCTGATGACACTTCATAAATTTCAATAATTATTTCTCCAAACCTAAGGATCACAACTTGTACTCTGTGTTGCAAAACAGAAACACTCTCTACATCTGCTCTGCAGAGATGCGATGGAATGTCCTGCTGTGGTTTGTGCCATAACTCAGCAGGTTGGGAGTTTACTGTTTTGAAATAGTTGTCCCTATACATCCCCATCACCTAGAGCTGTTACCTGACCCTTTTCTGCCTTTTTCCTTCAAAGCAGCAAGGAAGTCCTAGAACATTTCTGAACTGCTCCAATCCTCATCATCCTGTCCATGAATGCAATAATATATACACACAAAAGTCATTCTTTTCCCTTTGTACATCTTCAGTTTCTCTGATACACACAGCAGGATAAAGGACATGCTCTTCACATTAATACATTCAGAAGTACTCCCAAGAACAAATGGTGTTATCACAGATGTGCAATGTATCATTTGATGGGTTACTGCAGAATGACCTGTTTTGTGATGAAGAATTAGGTGATATCACCCATTCATCAGGAAGTTTTCAGTATAGTTTCCATTTGCAGTTTCTTTAAGACATCATTTTAATGACTTCAACCTGGGAAGAGACTAACACAAAGAAGCTACCCAAGATAACTCAAGAAATGGGGCATAGAAGGTTGCACAAAATAAATCACTTTTAACAAATGAAAAGGTTGAAGAAGTAATTTGACATTTGAAGGCAAGGTAGCACCAAACCAAGAAAAGACCTGTCACATAAGCCTACACAGCCCTACTTTTATGACAAGAAGTATGAAGCCCAATGGTGGCACACAGGTGTAACACAGCTGAAGCTGACACTCCGAGGAGCGGGGCATGCTGGAGGTTCAGAAACGAGTGGTGATCATATAGACCTGAAATGCAAGGACTTTGCATTCCCTCGTGCCAACCATAAACAGCTCCTGCTGCAGGAATCTGATACTAACATCAATTACTTGATAGCTGTTCTTCACAATTAAAAATAATTAATCATACCATGATCCCTCCCTCCTCTGACCAGCATGACAGCAATGGAACAAAATGAAACCTTTGTCTCAGACAGTGAAGGCCTCATGGTGGGACATAAACAGAAACAAGTCAGAAAACACAGTGAGACAGACGTGTTTGCAATTTTGGTAATCTCTGAAGTCAAACAGCAGAAGCCATCAAAAAATTTTCGATTTCTATGCTATACAATCAAATAAAGAAATTAGTGAGGAAGTCCTATGGTTTTGCTAAGGTGTGTCTGAGAATACGAAGCTCAATTTCCAGACTATGTCATACATTGCACTTAAAAAGAGAAACTCACAGTATCTTGCATACTTACAGACTTTATTCAGGAATATTTTTAGTAAACAGTAAACTTCAATCAGGGGTTTGACTGAAATTTCTGCAGATAGAAGGAGTCTTTGAGGCCACTACACAATACTGTGAGATAGATAATCAAATAAGATTATAATTATGCACTGTTTATTCTGCAGTCTAAAACAATATGACTCCTTTAAAGAAGGCAAATGATGCCATGAAATGCAAAAATTTGATTAAACACAAAAAAAATGTTCAAGAACACAAATTAGGATTTTAAAATTAATAAAAACAGAGGAGATGGAGTAGTGAGGACCTGTCCTGATTAAATACTATCTTTAACATGTATTTAGACAGGCAAGACTTCTGCTTAGGCAGGAAAGTAGTATTTCAACAAAGGTTGCCAAGATCCCTCCTCCATTTGTCCTTCATGAAAAGACTACCCCTTGCCTTCCCATTTGGATTTGTCTCCTAATCCTTGGACACTGCTCCTTAAAATTAGGCTGCTTGTCTCAATGGTTATGCAGGTCAGGGGTTTTCTGTCAATATTCTGATAAGAAGTTCACTTGCACAAGTCATGCACACATATTTATTCTTAGATTCCAACCAGCATTAGTTTCTGATGAGTAGAAGTGAACTTGCAGAATGAAGATCGCAGGAACTAGAGGACCTATTGATTTTTTTGCCCACCTAATTTAAAAGACAGCATGTAAAAAACCAAAGAAGCCTGAGCTTCTTGTTCTCCTGCTTTCAAATAGGAAGTGAATAAAGGTCATGAGCACATGTTAGAAAAGATGTACATTTTGGAAAAAAATATGATACAAGTAATGTCAAAGTTGATGATTATCCATGTTTAAAGGACTTTCTGGAGGGCATGAGAACAATCACTGCAATTAAATGAAATGGATGAGAAACCTATATATTTGAAAAGGCTTTTGTAACACATAGAACAAATAACAAACAAGTTGCAATAAGACCAAAAACCAGACTTATTTCTACTAGAAAAAAATAACAGAAAACTCAAAAAAAACCTCACAGACCCTCAGAAAATTATAGAAGGAATTGCAAGGAGAGGATCATGTCTCCTATTTTAAGTTTTTCTTAATGTGCTTGTCATAAGACAAAGGAAGAAGCTACATTAGTTATCATATTGAAGAATAGTCTTCTAAAAATAGACTCATCTTGTTCCCTAAAAACTTACAGCCAAACTAAGAAGCAGCACAGAACTTACCTAATAGAATTTGAAGACTGAATGGACACATATATATCTGTGTTTGCACACACATACATATGTATATATACGCATCACTTTAATGTCCACTTGTTCAGAATAAGGTTATGAGCATAAAGTTATGATTATTCAGAGTCTATCCTCTGACAGGTTTCAGCATTACAGCTTGCAAGCAGTAAACGATTAGATACTGAGGAGACAGAAGATGAGAAAATATCTGTCAGGCACTGTTTTATGCAAAATCACAATTTCCACATACATTCTTGTCTGTAGATGCTTGTAAGTGCATTGCTGTCACTGCTATCCTTTCTTCAGATACAGCGTGCATGTGCTAAAAGAAGATCTATGCTTCACACATAAAATCCAGTTTATATTTCGTTTTCTGTTGATTTATAATGTTAGGCCTTCAGCCATGAGTTAGATGCAGTTATCTTTGTAAATACTTACACTGTGAGATGGAGGGTGCCTACTCTGAGCTTAATGCTCAGATCTATGAAGGGATTAACCAGAGAGGTGCTGGGGCCCAGTGACCCCTGCAATGCAATAGACACAGATCACAAAAACATGTCTCAGGGAGAACAAAGATCCCCATAGTGAAATTCAGAGAAGTGTTAGCACCCTGGGCTAAGCACCCAAACCAAGGCTACAATGAAATAAGTCTTCTACTTTGAACTCCTATCTGAAAAATTTTATCCTGGATTTACTCTTTAAAAATAGAGGGTGAGAAAACAAAAAACAGTCAAAAAACTACCTGGCAGCTTGGACAGTGAGGATAATTTTTTATTTAAATCACATTCAGTGCACCTTTATCTAAGTGGATCTCTATCTGTTTTGTCCCTCCCAAAGGTGACTCATGGATTATGCATGCAGAGAGAGAGATGGGCTTGGGATCCTTCCCACAGGTATTCCCAGGAGAAAAGATCTTCAGTAATGCTTACATGTAGATACAGTTCCACTGTGGACATATTTACAAAAAAAAAAAAAAAAAAAAATTTTCCTTGAGATTAGGGATCTAGTGACAGTCTGGCAGTCATCAAATAAAAGGCCAGCAGGAATGTCAGCAATTAAGGGAGACCTGTGAGGAACAGGGAGGATCTAGAAAAAATCCTCAGTAATGAGAGTAAAGTTTGCCTGTGCCATGCTAGCTGGAAAGCAACTCTCTGCAGTGACTGGTGATCTTGTAAAGGGAGTTTCAAAAACTGTGGACAGCACAACGAGCGCTGTCTCTCAAGTTGCACTGGGTGCAAAATTCATCAGTTCCATTAAAAAAAAAAAAAAAAAAGAAATTTTGCCTTCTCCCCAGAACTGGAAGGAAGACAGCAGTATATCTAGTATTGATCACCATTTTTTGACTAAAAAGAGACTTCCTAAAAAAAAAACCTAAGACTGATTAGACAAAAGACTAAATTGTGTTTATTTACACATATGTATATGTGTATGCATGTTCATACTCTAGGGGGAAAACAAATGCACCAAAACTAAGCTCAGTATTAACATTACCCAGAACAAACTTCTCTCCATGCCCACAGCAGACAGTGCAATAAGTAACCACAGCAAGGAAGAGCCAGTGTGAATATTAGAAAAACAATAAGAGTATTCAGGCATGAAAATCTGTGGCAGAATCACTAGTATTGGAGACAAATAGAACAAAGCAGCTGATCATCTGTTAGGTTAAAACATACAGCTGAAGTCCACTTAGAGGAGGGGGGAAAACCTATTATGGAAGGAGGGTGAGTTATTTGGCCCCCTGAGATATGTTCTAGCCCTAACTTTTTGTTGATGATGAAGGAAACAATGCTGAAGGAGAGCCTTGCTACAAGAAATATTAGGAACATTTTGTTTCTGTGACTGATTCCCAGCTCAGTAGCGTATGTTTTCGTGCAGTGGTGAGGTTGTATGAATGAAAAATGTTGGTTTAGCTAACCTGGAGACCTCTTCTTATGACAATTTGTCAAACATACACAAAACTTGCAGCAGGACCTGGAAAAACCTAGTCATGTGATCAGATAGCCTTAAATAATTTGTGTGACCACAAATAGTGGCCAAATCTTCCTATGTCTGCCTGGAATTTTGGAACAGCCCATGATGTAAGTCACTAGTCTCCACAACCCAAGGAGTAAAAAACCAAAATGTCCATTGGCTAAGCCACAGAATCCTCCCAAATGCCATCATACATAAGTTACCAAATAAGTGTCCATTGTCATGAGCAAAGTGTCTCCATTTTGAAACGTACCCCAAGGAAAGTCTCCCAGATGATGTAAGGATTGACAGATCTAGTCTCGTCACATTCATTATAATCAGTTTTTCAGCCCCACTACAGGAAATGTATTTGTTCCTAAAATCACCATTTGGTTTCTGGGTACATTGTAAGTGCCATCAACTAGGCACAAAAGATAGTGTTCTATGATTATTAGACATTTTTTGAAAAAGCAATGTTTATGTTCTTCACATTGGAGAGCAAAAAAGTGCAATTCATTTTTGCAGAAATATACCCTTTTATTAGCTGGAGATTTGACTGGCCTAAAAACACTTGATCTAAAATTATTGTCTTTTCTGTTGAAGCCTGTCAGGGATCAAGAGATATTTATGGATAATCTCGAACACCTACCCAAAGAAAGTTATTTTATACGATGTTTCTGCTTTAGCTGGAAGACGATATACCAGTTTTAATCTAAAGCAGATGATGTCACTTTTCTCTGTGTTCCTCTGTGCACTGATGAGGAAGTCTTGCTAAATTCCAGCCTTAGGACAGGCCTTTCCTCCAGGAGCAAAATGACATGCCTAACTCAGGACCATGAAAATGAGTGCAACATCTAATCTATCTGAGCTTCCTCCAGCATGGATAAGGGATTGATTATGCTGATTAACATAAAGTGCCTTTAGACGCAGATTTTATAGTAAGTCTTATTTGGAATCAATTCACTTTATTCCCATTAGACAAATCAACATATTATATTTTAATGGGGAAATGTGTTGAACAATTTGTTTCCACTCTGTTTTTTCTTTTATCTCAATTGTAAAAATCTCAGCCCCATTTATCTCCTGATAAGTGGCTATTAATTTTCCCAAAGCTAACTTGCTTTCACTACCTAGCTGTTGCAACTTTCCTTCAGTTGTATTTGTGGGAACAAATAAAACCTAAAGCTCAATGGTCATTTAAATTTACTGCTTTTCTAACTAATCTGGGAAAGTGGGAATTAGATTTCCATATGTTTAATATAGCTTGTTTTTTGTATGAGGAGAGTTTTTAAGGTCTTAACTCTAGATTTTTTTTAAGTATTTAGAAGTAAAATGAAGGAAAGATAGGATTAAACAATGAATAAACAACATCTTTAAGGCATCTGAAGCTTTCTCTTAGCTCCAGTCTTACGCACAGAATAAGAAAACTTTAAATTAATTCAGTTCCTTGCCTCCATGTTGCATCCAAGGTAAGAATAAATATCTATAAGGATAGGTACTACCACACCCAGCTCAAGTCCATTTTCTGGTTTTACCCAGTCCCAGCTTATACTTTATAATAAAATGTAGTACAACAGTAATGATACACGTTCAAATACAACTTGGAGAAGTGTTAAGAAAAATTGCTTGTGGCCTGCTGCAGGGTTAGAACAAAATCTAATTAATTGCTTATTAAACTATTCATGGTGGTTATACATAAATAAGCAGGATTTGCATATGCATTCACTCTTCAGGTTTAATTTAAGCCAAAGAATCACATTCATTGCAGTACACAAAAATGAAAAAGCTATATAATGTTAGATAGCAAATAGAATAAGTATGGTACATTTCTTGATTCCCTTACTGGTAAGGCAACCAAACAGAAACAAAAAACCCTGTCACAGAGTATTTGAAACTTGCCAATTTAGACACAAGTTTTATTTGCCATGGCTCCAGCAGTAAAAGCCATCCTTAACTAATAATGCCTAAAACATACTGAGAAAATGAAATTAATTTAATTATGATAATTTCCCTGACAGCTTTACATTATCCTATCCAATAAGTCCAAAAAGTGTTAATAACACTTTAAAAAGTGAGACAGAGTAGATCAGCAACTGATCTGCAAAAGTAAAATAACTAGAGAACTGAGTGAAAAAGAAGGTAAAAAATAGAAAGAAAAACCATGAAGCAGCTCAAACTTAACAAGAAAATTTGAAGTTAGTCTACACAATAAAGACAAGATGATGGAGCATTTTTATGTAATTTTGGAGGTTTTTACAAGTTTAAATATTAACAAAGTAGAATAATACAACTTTCATACAATCATCGACACCTTCATTTGGTAGAAAAGAATATAAATAATGCATGAACAATCCATTAAACCTTTCTAGTTCCAAACACTATTGTATCTTATAGGCAGTCAAAATATGAAAGTCAGTTATGTGAGCACTTATCATTTACACTGGTTAAGGCACTGTCATTTTATATTCTGGATCCATATAATTAGGTAAGAAGTTGTAAAATATAATCCTATGCTCTATGGCAGTGTGATTAGGATTAAGCACATAAATGAGTTTTGCATGTTTAAGTGTTAATTATTCCTAATTACTAATCAATTAATGTATTTTTATCTTGTTTTTAAAAAGAAAGGCCATTAAAGCTTTTTCTTTTTCTTATTAAATCAATATTCTATAAACTCTTTTAATGCTTACATATAAAAAGTGGTTTTGCCCATTTTTCTTATTAATATCTTTTTCCATAAAGAGCCCTAAAATTACCATTCAGGAGAAAAATGTGAGATTATACACGAGGCACCATGCCCTACCACTCAGACAGTAACATCACATATTTTAACATAATGGTTACTTAGAATCTTAGTAACACTGCAAATCACAGCTTCTAACAACTGTCAGCAACCACCAGGCACTGTCAAATAAAAAAATTTTAAAAAAAAAAACAGGACAAATTGACAGCTATCAGAGCAGCAGATGTGCAGTTCAAAATATCTGATTTCCTACAGAGAAAGGTGGGTGGAGAAGGGTGTTGATAATGAAGTAACATGAAAAGCTCCTAACTCTCTCCAAGCACTAAGCAGACAATGAGGTTCCTTTCGAATGCTCTGAAGCACAGTACATCCAACATCAGGGAAAGCTGGAGCACTGCTATCATCTACAATGCCAGTGTTTCTCTTTAGGCATGCCAGAGCAGTGATATTCTGAAATTCTCTTGCACATGATAACAACAATCCACACAAATTACCTCTGTGGGCCTCAAAGAGCACCTTTACCATTTTCTGTTACTTTGTCCCTCAATCTGTCTTAACATCAATGAATAAATAGAAAATTTAGCAAAGTTCTAGAAGAACCTGGAGTTTGATGGAAAAACAAGGTTCAACAACCTAGAAGAGCATCCAGAACTACTATCTTTTATCACAGTTTGCAACCTCAAACTCTTAGCCTTCACTGAGTGGGTTATTTATTTATTTTTCTCACAATAATCAAACAATTAATGAGTATTGCTTTGCCTTATATTGCTAAAATTAAAACTTTATTGCCTTTCCTATGTTTTAATATCAAAGCTTGGCACAGCAGAATTTACTAGTGGTGGAGTCATTCTTGATCACGACCCCATTGCCACAGATATAATTCACAAGCAATTTCCATTCCTCTTCCTGTTTTGCTCACTTCAGCTCAGCAGCATGGCAAGCACCTTAACATTTTCTGATGAGTATAGCTTTCTTATTTAGGAAAAAAAAAAATTGCTGTATGTAAGGGCTATGAAATTCTTCTACTGACCACATTTGTCCTTCCCTACAATATTTTAAGACAGTTTGGAACAGCAGCACTCTCATGAAACACATGCCTTAAATTGACGTGTCCGAGAAAAAAAGTTTCAAAACTCATTTACATGCACTAAACTGGTGCATGCCTACAAACAACATTTGACGGGATTGGCAGAACTGATTAAACTTCGCCTGTGCTCTGGCTCTCCCCCGCCTCTCTCAGCTTCTGTTAACCTCTGTAAGTGATGCAGGCTATTGTATAAAATCAAAGGGCTACAAAGATGGCATACAAAATATCTCAAAGCAAGCAACTTGCTTGCTTTTAAAGTAGGCTCTGCTATTTTGTTGAAAGCCTTACAAATCAGTATTTTTTCCTCTGCACGGGAAATAGACATTACATTTTTTTACCTTAACCCTGTCAGACACAGAACCTCCAGACATAACAGCATCATTAATTTATTATTTAGGTTTCACTGATAGGCTCAAGAAGACTGAAAAAAACAGCATAAATCTTTTACGTAGATATTCATTTGCCAGTATTGCCTGGTTGGGATTTTCTTTAGAATGGAGCACATCGCTTCTACATCTTCTCTAATGCCATGATTTGGATAAACAGCAGAGTTCCAGTAATTATTCGGTCAAATGAAAAGGCTACTCGTGGTTTCTTAGGATAAAACAAAGGGCAGAGGGAATCTAGCCTATTTTTCCCATACATGGACACACTCCTGATTCTAGCACACGCATTTAATGATGTAAATTACATTGTGTGAGTAACACATTTTGGTGATACCATCATTCCAACCTTATTGGGGTGAAAAAAACTTAAAAAGAGAAATTATGCATCAGACAAAATCTAAACCAGATTAGGGCATACCAGTAGAAGAGGATAGCACAGTCTGTTTTCACCTGCTGCATTACACAGGTCATAGGGCCTGGCTGTGACATAATAAGTCTTTTTAACACTAAGTCTCAACTAAAAGACTCTATATGTGACTTTGACACAGGAGAAGAGGAGTGGTGGGGAGAAAAAAATAATTTTTAAATTTGTGGGAATATTAAAAAGAGATTTGGCAAAGGACATGGGAAGCAGAAGGTAAAACAGGCAAAAGAAGAGAAGGTTATACACCAGAAAAAGTGTAGGTGGATGAGGAAGGAGCATCAGTCAAAAGATAGCACTGTGAGCTGGTGAAGGATAGATACAGATAGCTTTTAGTCCTTGATATACTGCAAGAACATCTCCAACATGTTGAAGGAGTTCTCAGTGGTTCAAGAACATCATGCTCTATGTCAGGCACTTCATGGTAAGCTGGCATATTTCTTGGTTAGACCATCATGGCTGTTCCAAAGGGCCCCCAGTGTCTGAGGAGTTATTCTGGAATAATTTCCTCTGAAAGATGTCTAGTTCACATGATCATGACTACCCTGAAAACTAAGATCATTGTGAATGGAAAGAGTCAGGAAGGTTACTTCAGAAATGTATTTTCCTGCTTGATAACTGACTGCTGATGTACACAGAGCCTCAGAGAGCAAGATCAATGTTTAACTATTGTCTGCTTAAAATGCTGACACCTAAACACAGAGGAAAACCAGTATAAATGCTTGGAGGGGCACATATTGATGCACTACCTAATCAATTAACCCCAATTTGAAGATTTCATGGCAATAAGTTTCTTAATTGGAAAAGAAAGTGCTATTGTGTTCTAATCATGGCTGGATACAGGAAGTTCTTTTCTCATACATCAGTTAAGTGGACTCAACCACAGCAACCCTAAATTATGTAAATATAGGTATTAACTCAGGAAACATTTGAAGCCTATTTGGAAGGTCTAAATTACTTCAGTAGTGAGGCTGAAAACCACTCAAGCATGCAGAATAAAAAACCCTGCACTCACTGAGCTGACATCATGCTTATGTTAAAGCAGAACTATAAATATGAGTTGCATGTTGGCATCAAGTCACTCAATCTGAAAAATCCCTAAATGCAAATATGAGAAATGCAGGAAATTCTTTCTTCAAGCATTTAAGGCTGTATGATAAAGTATAGGCACTGGTTCATTTTCCAACACTTTCCAAATCTGAATACCTTGTCCTAAAAGACAAGATATTGCAAAGCCCAAACCAGTAAACTCCAATTGCCAAATTTAAAAATGGTCGTAGCCAGGGCCTAGAGTGAAGGTGTGGCATAAATTCCACGCTCCTGACCTATTCAGAACATGAGTTTGCCAGTCTAATGAATTTGTTTACCTTGATCCAAAACGCCAGTGAAGGGAATTAGATAATATCACGTAAAGAACTATTACACTTCAGCTTTCATATTGTGTTTGCAAGAAAAGGATGAAGAATCATAGTCAAAGTATTTGTGCTGGAGAGAGATATCTACAGTGAGCTCTTGAGATCTCACAAAGCAATAAACAATACACCTAAATAGGAAATGTTGGAGGTAAAGTGATACTGTCATAGCAACTGACTGGCAGAAAAACTGACCTGACTTTTGCAGCACCAGCTGCCTACAACTGAATAGAAACTCCAAGATACACCAGACATATGTCTCCCATGCCCCTGAACAGTCAGAGACATGCAAAGATGAATAAATACAGTAGCATTTTTCACAGTAGCCTAAATGCTGTTAAACATTTCTGCTGCATAAAGTACAACGAGCTGAACAAAACACAAACCATTTTAATTTTGACTCTAGCCAACGAGCTTCAGAGCACACACTGTGCACAAACTATAATTCCTAATGCTTTACAGCTGGCAGTGAAGTGATCATTTGCAATAGACACAATTACAGGACTACTCATTCATTAGGCACAGTCATTGTCAGACAGTTATGAGGAAGCCCTTCTCCTAGCAGCAGCAGCAGGGATTTTTAAAAGTCTGGAGAGCTGACAACCCTCCTTTTTCCATAGGTTGTTCAGGAGCTCCTCAAAATTTGGAGCTCGTGAGTCCACAAACAAGCCTCTGAGGAAGTCACCTGGGGATCCTCCAGTTTATTTCCTTTCCCAGAGAAACCCTCCCTGCATAGAGAATTCCCATGGAGCCAAACCTTGTTCCTCAGCCACCACATCACACTCATGAAGGTGAATCCAGGACAATAAATATGTAAGATGAACAAAAACAACCTGTCTCTCTGGAGATGATTATTTTTTTCCTTGGAAGGCAAAACATGAGTTTTAAAGCCTCATTAGACAGAGGAAGACTTGACTGTGACCTTTTCATGCTTTGGAACAAAGATTTGCGCTCTTGATTAGAATAATGTTGCTGTTATCACCTCCCATTCCTAGTAGTGTACGTCAGTCCTGATTTTTTTCCTGAAACCTCTGCACAAAGCCAGTTATCAAATGTATGCATGCAACATTCACATATGACATTGACATATGCAGCAGATACAAAAGCACATTAAAACTATTTTTTAAAAACTTAATTTCCTTCACAGCAGAATACCAACACCACTGCTTTTTTCTTTAGTTACTATCAGTTTCTTTCACTTTGTTGAACTCTGCCACATGTGGAAAGATAAATTATGTATTGATTTTTTCCTCTGTTTAATAGCCTCATGAACAAAGAGGTAGTAGTGTTGAAAATGGTGCTTCTGGGACAGAAGGGACATCACCTGCAGAGCATTTTGAATCACAGCTCTCTTTGGAGCGTTTTTTCTGAATTTAACAGACTTATCACCACAGAAGCACACTTCCAGAAAGTACATTCTGCTGATTTTTCCTCAAATTGGAGCAAGGGAGAGCCATATGCATCTATCAGTATAGTTCTTCTGCCAACAGTACAGCACAACTAATGGTCCTTTTCTACCTCTGTCTCACTCCCTTTGCTCCTTCATACATTTTATGACAGCACACCACTCTCAGTGTCGCTGTTTTGTGGCTACTCCCATACCTGGTACCTTTTACGTGCCTATAAAAACCATCCTCCTGGATAGACCTGCCCCAAGAAATGCATCACTGACAATTTCAGCCTTAGGTGAGCAATCACTTCACCATAATTCATTGTGCCATGCACAATTATAACTACTATAGGTTACTTCTTTATTGAACAGTACAAATCCTTCAGCTACTAACAGCAGTTTTCTGAATGCAGCAGTCATAAAATATTTCATTTCTCTCCTCTTCAAGCACATTTTGTGACGGTGAGTTAATTCAGCTAAGTTAACTAACACCATAGTGAGAATAGTTCCCTCAAGGTATTTTGTTATTTCTTATTTGAAGTCCCCAGCCAGAATAGAGATCAACAACGCTGGAGGGTGTGCAAAAAACACCAAAAATTGTTTATTAAGACATGCTACCACAAAAGAGCTGCCACAGAGTTTTAGGCTCTACTTCAAACACATACTAACAATGTCAATCATCATTTGGTCCACAAACTAAATAATAACACGTATTCCAGCAGGAGCACTCCTTTTCTTATCAACATTTAAACACCGAATTTTTCCTTCTTGTTGAAACATAAAGGACTCCAAATGTTTCACAAAGTATTATTTCAGCTATCTGGATTTCTGATCAGAAACCAGCAGCCAAAAAAAGACCTTAGCAGAAAGGGTAAAAAATTTTACTAAAACAAATACAGATACACAATTTTTGAGAAAACAGCAGAGTACATCAGAATTTTATCTCACTGAAAACATTCTATGTATCACATTTGAACATTTTTTCAAGTAAAATGTGTGGTTACATAAAAGAAAGAATTTCTGTCCAAAACAAAAATCTTCCCATACAAGTACAAAATTTAACTGCTACCCCCTCAAAAAAAAACCAAAAAAACCAAACACACAAAAAAACCCACACAACAACAAAACCACTAAAAAAAAAAAAACCTTCTCAGAAGCAAATCTAGGTGACCTCAATGGGTTTATGGTTTTTTCCATCTCTATTTAGGGTTCAGGGGTTTTTTTGTTTTCGAAATATTTTATTTGGGAAAACTAATAAAAGTCACATAAGAAAAATCCACAGCAAGATTCAATGTTATAGTTAAGGAGGACGAGCATTCCCATTAGCCCCATCGTTAATGGGAGGTGTGTGGATTCTCTTCTCTAACCTCTGAAGAGAAGCCTACCACATCTGTCATTCATCCAGAAGAACCCTAAGCAATGGGCTTAGTCTTTCCTACTCATATGTGATGGCTGTTTAAGGATTCAGTGAAAAAGTGACTTCCAGCAGCACCTGGGCACTGCATTACTGGTGCAATGCATTGCTGGTGTAATGCAGAGAGCATCACAGCCAGCATTCCTAGCCCTGGAGGCCTGGACACCAATCTAACTGGTCAGAGCACCAAACTGACACTCAGTGTTCCAGACATCTGTTAAAGCCCCTCTCTGCAGGCCACTGGCCTCTCCGTCACCTCCTGCTTCTGGCATGGAGTACTATACTACCCTTGCTCTTATTACAAGTAAACAAAATAAACAGTCTGTTTAAGGTTGCAGAAAATCCATTCAGTCACAAAGCATTTCTTTGATTTCCCAGTCAGCTTCTATTTATTTTTTCATGTGCTTGTTTTATCCATTTTGCTTCACTGTGCTGGGTCCTAAACCCTGCTTCAGCAGCTGACTTGGACAAAATATTGATGCACACAATTCTACCTACAGCCTTCTAGGGAAGAGTTTGCAGTCCATTTCTCACAGCTCCTCAAACTCATTCCTTTCTTCCTTAAAGCTCAGTCTCTGCTCCATAGGAGAGTTTATGACTCTACTGGAGAGTTTACAAACTGGGCAACCCCCATCCCTTGGGCTCATCACAAGCAAGAGCATCCCTCTACAAAGCTTTGAGTGTGTCACTGCAACCTCACTCACTTGCTGGTTTCTCCAAAAATTTATTTGAGGATTTCCTTATAACTTACAAGAAAGTTTTTTATTGTTTGTGGGAGATTATGCAATAGGCAGTGGTGGTCTTTGAATATGTAAAATATTCTGACTGTCCTAAAAAAAATATGATTGCGTTCTGAGTAAAACTAGAGCCTCAGCTCTGTCCTCTATATAGAAAAGAGCCAGCTATCACTATGCATAAAGCAACTTCAAAAGCAAGACCAGATATTTTCTTTGTGAAACAAAGGTTATTGGTAGCAAAAAAACAGTTAAAGTATGAAGCCAAGACATTGCTTCCATTTCCACGGAATAACATGGAAGAAAATGGTGAGTCCAGTGGTGTGTTTGTGTAGAACAAAAAACAAAAGAGGGCAAAGACAGCTTCCTTCCAGCTCCTGCCCCAAAACTGCCTTCTGTGCTCATTATTCACTAATGGTCATTGGCTTTCAAAGGAAGGTGAAGTAACTCACATATGTCTTCAAAATTAAAGGTTTAAGACATCTAAATTCTTATTAGTCAGGAGTTGTTCCCTTCTCTCTGCTTGAATTGTGTGGATTTTTTTCAAAATAAGATTGCAAGTCTAGTGACACATACCCTTGTCCTTGTGAAGAAAGCTGACTTTAAGGTCACCTATGGCATATTAGGATCCTCCCCCAAGGAAAGGAGACAGGAGAGGATTCTCTGCTACAGAAAGGAAGGATGAATCAGAGACCACAAATGCTGATTTTGCTGTAAACTCTGGATCTATGGTAACGTGGGAAAGGATTTGTGGTCTGCATCTGAATGTTTGAAAATTCAAGAGTCACTGTTCTGTCATCTATCCTACATGTCCACTCACCCTGCACATTTCTAAGGGTTTAAATTACTGTGACAATGCTCAAAGTGCAGGGCTGACTTACATTTAATCAATGTTATTAATATTAAAGTACTGAGGTACTGAACTGTATTTGAGCAGTCATGGACATGATACTTGATACCTATGTTGTGATGGCTTCTTCTATTTGTGCAAAAAAAGGCTGTTTTATAAGTACAGCAAAAAGGGAGAGAAGATAGGGAAATACACCGGCTGACAAATCCCTGAATGCTGAGATCCTTCTATCAAAAAATAAATAAAAAAAAAAAAGCAAACCCAAACCAACCTATTAAAGTATTTCTGTTTTGCTCTTGTGCCTGAAGATACAGGTAAGAGATGTTCTCTTACCTGTACTAGAAAATGTAAAGCAGTAAAGAACAATGTCCACTGATGAATTTAGGGGAATGTTCTGCACCATTTTTCAGGTTGAAAAATACCTTATTCCACAAATATTTGAGTGAATGGCAAGGTATATCCAGTTTGTAAAAGCACCATATCTAAGGGTCATGGAATTAACCATTAGGAAAACTATGACACTTAAGAGCACAGTAGTACAAACACAATTTTGTACAGTTTATACAAGTGTAGGCCCTACACGAATTTGTGTGAACCACAGCTAGAAGACTGCAAGAAAATCCATTAACACTTTCCACTTTTAGACATCCCGTATCCAGTTCAGTAATTTAATTATCACTGAAAAACGATGGACATTTATTGTAACATAGTTTAAAATGATCAGATTTCAAGAGATTCACTACATCCATCACCATATTAAAAAAAACAAATTTCACAGAGTTGCTGGTTGACCTGTGTGTTTCACGTGCAACATGATTTTACCCATCAGGGAACTACTGAGTGAGAAGTCAACACCAACACAAAACACACAATCCTACAGCATTCAAGGCTACTTTACTTTCATTTCTATTGAGATTCATAATTGTGTCACCTGCTGAGCTGGGTTTTTCTGCTCCTTACCACTGTCCCACCTCCTCAGCACTATTTTATTTATTTTTAAATAAAAAAAAATTATAACAGACTTAGTGCAACAGTAAAGGCAAACATTTCAATATGCAGAAGTCAAGATAATACAAAGTTATTGTTCCCAGAGCTATATTGATTTTACCACAATGAACACACTTTACAAATAATTGTATGCATGTATTACTATAGCAACAATTTTATATAAATCACTCAGCATAGCCAAGCAATAGCTACTATGGGAACCTTTATATTTTTTATTTACCTGACATTTTTTATCTATATGGTTTAACTGTTGTATTAAAATAATTTAAATTTTCCTGGCTTTATGTTATAGTTTTACAATATACTGTGGCTTACTCCAATACACGCCACTATTGGCACTACCAAATATGGAGAATGTGGGATGTTTTTACTACAGAAGGTAAACTTTAGGAACTTTTCCAAGTTCTCAGCAACAAGTGACTCAAAATTAAGAGCGAATTATCAATGAAAATTTGGGGCATTTCTGTCAAAATATACAGAAACAGTTTCAGAAACTCTTCTAGAAAAGCTTTTAAAACATGTGTTCTACTTTATAACAATAAAAGCACCTCAAAGCTGAAAGCATGGACATAAAAGGAATTCAAATTTCCATTTAATCATCAAGAGTTAGTGTAAAAGGAGGATGCAAAATTCTACCAATTCTGGCAAATAAAACAACTAATTTTTTAAGGAAAACTTACTATACAGAACTTGCATCCCAAAATCCCAGATTCAAGTATTTACAAAAATTTCTTAAAAACAAAACCAAACATTACCATCATCAAACCAAATAACATCCTTGTTTTATATGTGAGATCATATTAATGGAATATTCCTGATAAAAAAAGAAAAAATTTGTAAAATGTTCATCATCTCACAGAAAGGGAAGACAAAGGAATTCTCATCTGTGGAAACCCAGCAAGTATAATACTTACAAATACCTGCTCCCTTGTTGAGGCTGTCCTGCTTACAGTCCTTCAATGCTGGTGTTATGCAGGACTTCCAACTTTTTAAGCAGCTGCTCAAAGTTTTGCTGGGAAATAAAGGCCAAACCTTCAGAGAGGTAAAACACCTTAGGTACTTTCACAGCTGATGTAAGCTGACTCATTTTACTTCTCTCCACAACACCTGGTTTTTGTCTCAGCTGCTGATGCAGTAGCTCATATTCACAATAAAACACCTGATGAAATCAAGCTGAAGAGAATGCAACAGCATTTTCCCTCCCTGACACCACCTGTGGCTTTCTGGATATGTCTGAAAGATGGGCAGTTCTCTCTCTCCACACTTCAGAGACACAATAGTAATAATATATTCTGACCGACAAATGCAAAATGGAATTGTGATTTTACAACATATCCCAGGTATCAAAAAAGCAACTGTGTCCCAGCCTGTTGGTGATCTGTTTATACTAGAATCCAGTTTTGTTTCTGTAATTTGTGAGCCACAAAGTCATCTAGAAAGCAAAATATCTGAATATCTCTCACAGAGAACACTGCTAGGCATTCCCTTAGAGTTAATATTAATACTGCTTCAGGGTATGGATCTTTCTAATTCCAAAATCTAAAAGCCATGGAAGCAAACCATGTATCCCTAAATAAAGGGAACACATGAGAGTCAGATGATACATTAATTAAATGCAGGAAAAATTATACTGGAGTTAATATTTTAATTCAAACTGTGGTATTTTACTTTCTTCCAAAGTTCAAGTTTTACTCTCTTGCCTGATAAATCCTATTGGTCTGTATTCTCTTCCTCTATTTCACCTGCTGAGGACTTTTGAAGCAAGGAAATACTAAATGAGGATCTCTCCAGAACTTGGCTGCATTACTGCAGAGTGATTTCTTTACCAAGAGTCCAGCATTGAAAGAGATTTTTGCATTTTTAAGGCCAGAAAATCTATAGCTGAGCTAACCAATGATGATTGCAGATGAATTTTGATCCACATCTATTTTACAGCATCTTTGAGTTAGTGAACTCAGTCAAGGAAGAAGGGAACACTAAAATTTATGGGTTTTTTCCCAGAAATTCTGAAATATAAACTCAGTAAAAATACCATTTGTCAACCATCTAGCTCAAAATAAAATAAAATAAACATCCTAACAAAAAAATAAAAAAAAAATAAAAAGCTGAGTTTCAATGGAAATTACTCATGATTATGGACTAAACCAAAAATACCTTAATTAAATAATATTTGTCTCAAAAGTTTAATAAGCTGTACTGGGCCTGGCTGGGGTGGATTTCATTGTCTTCACAGTGCCTGTATGCTGGTGTGTTTTGAGTTTGGGAATTTGTGGTTAAAAGCTAAAGTTGTGTTGATAACACACCAGTGTTTTGGCTGTCACTGAGCTCTGCTTGTACAGCATCTAGGAGATTTTGTGGTTTTTTTTCCTTTTCTTCTTCTCACTCTGCTCTTACAGACAAGTAGGCTGGGGGTGTGGAAGAAATTGGGAGCAAGCACAGCCAAGACAGCTGACCTAAAGTTACCACCAGAGAGATACTTCAAGCCACATAACCATGTGCCCCCAGTAAAAGCTCAGCAAAAGTGGGAGGAAGGGGGAGTTACAGCATTTATCTTCCCCAGGAATTGTTAAGCATGATGCAGCCTTGCTTTCTGTGAAATGACTAAACTCTGCCTCTTGATGAGAAGTAGTGAGTGAACACCTTATTTTGGTTTGCTTCTGCTTGCAGCTTTGTCTCACCTATTTAGCTGTCTTTATCTCACTTCTGCCCCTCTGATTCTCTCCCCCGCCAGAGCGGGCTTAATGAGCAAGTGACTGGTGGAGGCTTAGCTTCCAGATGGGGTCAGCCTACCACACAAGAAAAATAAACCAAACAGACTTCATTTTATATCAAGGCAGACATACATGACTATGGAGTCCAGTTTCAGATTGGGAACTAGAACTAGAACAAGTTCCCTCAGATGGAAATAGCAGAGAACCTGTCCAGATGAGTAGGAAGGAAAAACAGACCCTCAGTGTCATTCATTGAATTCATCAGGTCTGATAAAGGCTTAAGAAGACAACGTCTGCTCCCAGGCAGTGCTAATCATTAAGAAAATTAATTAGTAATAGGCAGAAAACTAGAAATAAGTGCAGAGCATGATGGACACCTTCAGAAAAAGTAGAAAGCCTTCCCTGAACATTAACATACTGAGGAGGAAGAAGAGGAAACTGAGAGGAGCCTGTGTAAGAATGTTAGGTCACATTTGGAGGTGGGGAGGGGCAGGGCACAGGAGACAGAGACAACTCACCTCTGATGTTCATGTGGCACCGAGAGCTTATATTTTCCAACCCCTCCTTTATGTATGGCATTTGAAAGACCCAGTCTGGATGTTCTCATTGCTTTGAATTCCACACCCCCTCAGGTCCTGGCCAGTAAGGCAGATGCAGCATTGGGAGATAGTTGGTTGGCCAACACCCTTGTCAATCAATGTAACAGAAGAACAACACGTAAAATTCTCTATCAAAATCTCTCCTCTGTCTGACTGGTAGAATAGCTTTTTTTAGAAAAAAGCTATGGCCACAGCTGGAGGGCCTTAAGAAGAAAACTTTGTTGCATGAGCACCTAATTGTTTAATACTAGACACCCACAGTATATTTATTACTTCTGCTGCCAAAGTTTCATTCTCTATTGAAAGACACTCAGCTGAAATCAGACTGGCACCTCAGAAAGTATTTACTCACAGTCTATTGTTATTAAAAAGAACCCAAAACAAATAAAACAACAAATCCTGAGCACTCAGTAACTTGTGTATATACATCGCCTGAGGTCTTTGTGCATAGCTGATGCATGTGCATCATATGTTCAGACCTATCTTTATTCAAATCTAAGCTACAAAATGGATAGTGCAGTGGGAGCATAGACCCTATCTCACAGTATTTTGCAGAGAGAAATATTTACAATAACTTCTGCCTCAATAATGAGGAAGATATCAGGCTTCTGAACTTCACAATTTCAATATCTAAATGTATAAGGGGTGGGGAAGGTGTCCAGAAGGCCCAGGGGAAGAGGAAGAAGGAAGAGACTCAAAAAATGTTGCATTGTTTACTAAGATTACCAGATCGTAACAAATAAAAATGGAAACACCACCAAAGATATTTCTGCAATCCTCATATTGAAGCCTAGCTCCGATCCACTGCAGTGCATACAGGTAATAAAGATGTTACAAATGTGCACAATTTTGAACATTTAGTGAAAAATTAGTATTGGCTCCCTAGAAGTCGCCCACTTCACTGTCATTCTGCATAAGTTGTTCTACATCTAACTGTTCTAAAATGAATGAATCAAGACATGTTCTTGGGTGTTCTACAGCTTCTCCACTAATTAATTCAGACTTTTCTTCACTTGCATTTGAAAGAGAATATGAAGGCAAAAAGGTTTGTGGATTTTTGCCTCTATAGCTTTTCTCGTTATGCAGCTGAGTGTGATTTAGCCCATGCATGTACAGTCAGCAAGCAGAACAAAACTGCTGAGCACCCACAAATACTGCTGAAATCAATAGAAACTGCAGGGACATTGTGACTTTGAGACACATCTTACCCTTCTTCAGAAGCCTAGTCATAGGTGGAAGACCTTATTCTGAAGCTGTGTAAAAATATTTCTGTACTGGTGGGTTTTATCTGTTTCATTTCCAGAGGGCAGAGTCAGGCACACTGTACCAAACAGGCCAAGTCCCAGGGCAGGGTGGGAAGAAAAGAAGGAAACCTCTGTCTCGAGATGAATGGAGTTCAGAAGAATCACAAACCCATTTGTGCACACAGGCAGCAAATCCACGGTTGGCAAAGTTATTCTATAACACATCACTTAACGTTGCAAATTAACAGGCCCAGCAGAGGTTCCCAGTGAAAAAAACATCTCTTTTACCTAGCTTGGATGAAGATGGAGTGTTTGGCATTCAAGGACAGTGCAATGGAGCTGTCCTGCAAGCCTTGTCCTTATTCCATCTCCTGTTAAGCACTGCCATCAGAAGGACAGGAGAGATACATAGTAGTCACAGCACAGCATTTTCAAAGCTGAAAAGGCCAGGCTGTACAGCCCATCTGCCTTCATCATTACTGCCAGAGGTTAAGATGTCTCTGTATGATTGAGATGAGTACTAAAAAGGCAATATGATAGCTGACCTGTTTAAGGAAAAGTCCTTGCTTAGAGTACAAGGACTGTAGTTAACACTGCAAAACATGTGACATCATCAAAGAAAGTGAAGGAGTCAAGAGGGAGTCTAAGATCTGAAGGCATTAAAAGCTGCTTTTCAGCAAGTTCTCCTGGGATAAGATTCCATCCCTTTCCCAGCACAGGGCTAAACTGAGAAGCAAGAATACAAAATGCAGTAGATTCTCTACATGACACAAACAGCTAGAATATGCCCCAGGTGGTAGAAAGTACCTGTCAAACAAAACTGAAAAGATATTTTCAGCAGTGTCCTCAAAATACTCTGTTGAGACAGAAGATGCAGAACCTGATAACTTTTTTTTTTTTTTTTTCCAGAAAAGTTTGAATTCATTGCTTTTAGAGGAAAAAAGGAGTGGATCCCCAAGAGACCCCACTAGAAAGACAACTTGTGGCAGGGAGCAGCAAAAGAACAGTGGCTGTGTGTGCCCACCCCACCAGCCCAAGGCAGCTACAGGGCACCAGGGAACACTCAGCTCTGGGCACTGGGCAGCTCCCTGGAGATGGGACAATGATGAGCTGGGATATGGGCACAGCTTGGTGGGGCCCATGACTGGGTACAGCAGGGCAGGGCTGCACTGAGCTGGAAAGCAGATTCTGCTGTGGCATTACTGAGACAGGGCTGGGCAGGGACAGTCAAGGTTGCTGGTACCCCTAGAGCCACACAACTTGCACAACACCATAAGCAAGAACTGTAAACAAGGAGTGCATTGCAGTTTTTGGTTTAAATTTTCCAAGTTTCACAGCTACCTAATAAAATTTTACTTGCTCCTTGTAAACCCTGCAACATCTTGTTACAGGTCCTCACATTTATTTGCTTTTCTAGTGTAAGAAGTGCATTGATTACAGTGGCTTCAGTGAAAGGCAAGGTCTCGTTGGAGCCTAGAAGTAGAAAAATAGCTGTAAGGCTGAACAAGGAAAATGTGAGCTGCTGAAGGAGACAGGTGATTTAGCAACAGCAGGTACAAATAACATCGATGTATTTAATGCCATTTGTCTCACTAAGGTCTACCATACCCCTGTGATTAGTGAAAGGTATCATGGAGATCTACCAGGAGTCCATTAGGACTCAGGGATTGAGAGAATTTAGCCCACACAATCTCTTGGGATCCAACAGGCTGTATCCTTGCAAGGCTGCTCTCTATTATCTTTGAAAGCTCATAGAGATCAAGTGGTCCCGCATGACTGGAGGAGGACAAATGTTGTATCAATCTTCAAAAAAGTCAAAAGGCAAGGGAACTTGAAGTCTCACTTTGACGTCTGGGGAAAAAGAAAATCACAAAGCAAGTATTTTTCAAGAGTGTGGGCACCTGAAGTCGATTAGGTGACCATCTATTTAGCATAGATTGTCTTCTAGGGTAAAAGGACTAGATTGGGGGATGAAGGGAGAGGAGTGGATGTCATTTACTTTCATCTTCAGAGATATTCTTGACTCTCACAATATTCTTTTATGCAATTTATGATGGTATGATGTGTATTGGTAGACAATTAGATATGAGAAAACCTGCGTGAATGATCAGTCTCAGAAGTCAGTAGATAGCCCATCCTACTGTACCTGGAGGCTAGCAACAAACAGAGCACCACAAAGGTGTGGGACCTGTCCTTTCTAGTATACTTATCAGTGACTTGGAGGTAAGTGGCTGTACACACTTTCATCAAGTTTGCACATGCATCAAATTAGGAGAAAGAGCTGACATGCTTAAGAGCAGGACTTTTTAAAAAGGGATCTAGACAGACTAGAGGAATAGGCCAGCAGGAACTTAATTAATTTCAAAAATGAAAAATTCAAAGTCCTGCACCTGGCTGGGAAACAGCTGTACTCTTAAGGACCCTGGGCAGTCAGCCAGAGGTGTACCCTGGCAGCAAAAGAAGTCACGGCATCCTAGGGTGTATTATCATAGCTAGTAGATTAAAGCACTTCATAGACCACATCTCAAACACCACATCCAATTTTCCCCCCTCAATACAGACATTGATGAACTGGAGCAAGTTCAGAAGAGTCAGTGGAGAGCTGCTAAGGCATTCAGGGGTCTGGAGAATTCACCTTATTATTAGAAACTGAGCTAATTTGGCTTGCTCAGCCTGGAGACAAGGCTTCAGAGGAACCTAGCTGCAGCCCTCTAATATCTACACAGAGGTCACAGACATGATGGAGGCAGGTTCTTCAAAATTGTGTATGATGGGAAGAAGAGACACAGCAAATATTTCAAATGATAGACTGAGACTGGCTGAAGGGAATTTTTTTTCACCATAAGGGCAGACAGTCATAGGAACAGGTTACTCAGAGAAGTTGTGCAGTCTCCCTCCTTGGAGATTTTTAAGTATACAAAGTATATAAAATTTCAAGTAATCTGATTTGAGCTCATAGCTGATCCTACTTTGAACGTGAGGTTGGACTAGAGACCTGTTTAGGTTCCTTCCAAAATCAATTATCCTGTGATGCTGTGATTATATTTTCTATCCAGTATAGAAGGTTTCAAAACCTCTTTGCATTAAGGCTCTGGACTCCATGCAAGTACATCTTTTCCAGAATATACTACATCATACAATTTCTATGAGCAATCAAAATTGGAAATCACAGCTAAATCACAGAATTGCAAAAGGTTAAGATTAAGGTTAGAAGAGACCTCTCAAGATGTCTGGTCAAATCATTCTGCTCAATTTGGGTCAGGTAGACCAGGCTTCCTGGGGAAACCAACGTATGCAGAGAAATTTCTCACTCACTCAACTATTAAAGAGAATTTCTGTCTTCTGCAGAAACCTTTATTTAAAACAAAACCAAACTAAAACAAAACAAAACACCACAGTACCCAGTGACTTCTTTACCTGCAAATACCAACACAGAAATCAATCAACCCTCACATCTGAAGAGCAGCAAAAAAACCCTAAGAATTCCTAACAAACTTGGTGAAGCCTTGTGGAAGTCTGACAGAAGATGACTAAAGCAAAGACACATGGAAAACAAAATGGAACTGGTCTCAGGCAAACTTTAGTGGCTTGGTTTATTTTAGCTCATAGAAATATATCTGCAGCATATGTAGCTGTGTTGAGTACAGCAACTGGAAATAATGCTATGGATCCTCAGGCTGGAATTGTTGGATACTCTAATAGCAGAGTAGGTCAAGATTTTTTGAAATTGAAGTGTTACCTGGGACTTGATATCCATTTGGGCATTTGTCTTCATACATTCTGAATGATAGTTTCTGCTCACCTTAATACAGGCATAGGAGGAAATAAAAAAGCAATTAATTAAACAATATGGAGAAAGGACTTAGTAGTTTCCCTAAAGTTACTTGGGAAGGTGAATTTTAGATATACTACAGAATAAAATTACAACTTTCTGTATCTTGAGACAGTACATTTCTCCCTCAAAAAGGTTTACACTTTCTCACCTGAAGTGCCAAATGATTTACTTAGCAACTGATTAATTTTAATTTCATAATCTCTAGCCACTATTTCACCTAAAATAGAGAAAGTTATCACTGTTCTTATTAAAAATCTGGAGATTTACTCTTTTGCTTTCACAACTCAAGGACTATAATTATAATTGAGATGTCAATGAATTCTTCTGTATTTACCATGTAGTATAATGTTTCCTAAGTGAATTATAAATACAGACTTTATATTATTCCTAGGACTCTCTTCAAAGCCAAGTTTCCTAAGGTATCACTTTATTCCTGGATAAATCTTACCTTAGTGAAACAATGACTAATATCTAGCATATATACAGTTATCTCTCTTCCTCATTAAAATAGATGTTATCTGCACCAATAAAGCAGCTTATCCCTGCTTCTCTCTGGACATGAAATACCTCCTTTGCTGCTGCCAGTAGAACATTGCATTCATGTGCCTTTGTCTCAAAGAGATGATATGCTTTTTCCACTAATTCATATTAAGATAAAAGGAAATAGATTTTTCAAGTATGTGAAAGACAAAAAGTTAATCTGGAATAATCAGCAGAGATTTACCAAGTGCAAATCACCCGTGACCAACCCAATTGCCTTCTATGATGGAATGATGAGCTGCATTCCCTGGACCAGGGGAAAGCACTGGATATGATCCACTTTGGCTTTCATAAGAATTTTGACACAATCTTCCACAGAAGCTCAGAAAGCTGAAAAACTATGAGCTGACTGAACTGTGAGATATGTTGAAAACTTCCTGGACACTGTGGGCTCACAGTAATCAGTGGCTCAAAGTCCAGACATCAGTCAATACACAATGAAAATCAGGGAGTTTTTGTTCTGGGTCTGACATTGTTCCTCATCTTCATCAGCAACCTGAGTCATAAAAACGAATGCACTTAACTAGAAAATGTAAGGACACTTCCAAATGGAGGAAAAGTTGAAACACTGAGCAGTAGAGTCTTAATTCACAGCAGTTTGAGAAATACAGAAACCTGTGAACTAGAGCAAGAGGAATTTCCCAAAGCTTAATAAGCAGAGCTGCAAGGTTCTGCACTTGGGGAAGAATAACCTCACACACAAGTCCAGCTGGAAAGCAGCTGGCTGACTGACAGCCCTGCTGAAAGTACCAGGGACCACAGCAGGTACCAATGTGAATATAAGCCATGGGGCAGTCTCCCTGGGAAGCTGGAAAGCCAATACTGGGCCACACTGAGGAAGGTGCAGCCAGCTTGTCAAGGGAGCTCCTGCACTGCAGAGACCATGTCTGGAAAGCTGTGCTCAGTCTGGGGCTCTGCTGCTCATGAAGGATGATGAGGGGCTGAGTAAGGCCCAGTAGAAGGCTACAAGGGTGGCCATCACTTGGCCCCTTAGAAGTGATTGAGGGAGCTGGGCTTGTTCAGTCTGGCAAAGTGGGAGAGCTAACAACACCCACAGCTGCTTGAGAGGTAGCTCCAGTGACCACAGACAAAAATTCTCATCAGATATGGCCAATGGCAAAACAAGGGCCACTGGGTAGTGGTTGCAGTTAGGGAGATTGAAGGACAGGCACTACAGAATATTATTCACGTAGGTGGAATCTCCAGCCTCAGAGGTTTTCAAGGTTGCCAGACAAAACAGATTCAGACTTGCTAACAGTCCTGCTTCAAGCAGAAGGATGGACTTGATGGCCTCCACAGGCCACGTCCAAACAAAATTTTAATGATTTTTGTGAAAAGTTTTGAAAAAAGTCACAGTGACAAGTGCAACTAGTTTTTTAGATTAATGCTTAGAAGAGTTATAGAATATGTCCTCTGTTCATGAAGTTTCTTGAATAAATGTAATCAATAAGAGTAAGGACTAACTAAAACCAGTAAGATCTCCCTCCATATTACCTACAATTAAAGTTGTATATAACAATTCTTCACCTATTCAGGAACAACAAGCATTTACTGAATTACATATCAACATGGAAAGGCAGTTTTCCATAGGCAGAATATGGCCTAGACTTTAATCAGAGAACAGTATGGAATGCCATTCCCCTTCTATAATGTATTAACATAGTTTTGTTTTTACTGCCATGGCACCTTGAACACAGGAGCTCCAAAAGTGTCTAATATTTGCTCAGAGAAAAGAATCATGAGCATTAATCTGTCAACTTTTTGGCAGCTCTCCCATGCAGGATTTTTTTTTTTTAACGAGACTGAAAAGGGTCTGCTACCAAATAAAAATAAATTAAATAAAAATAAACTGCAAATCAATTTGCAGTATTTGGTTTCTTCTTCTGGACTATAAAGGAAACCCCTGGATATGATGCCTGTCCTGGCAAACTCTCAGCTAAAAAGCCTGCCTCCTACCATACATATTATTTAATATCTGCATATGCCAGTATTACGCCAAATGCTTAAGTGTTTTTTCTTGCTGTTGGTCAGTGTTTTCAAATAATAATAAAAAAAAATTTGTATGTAAACCACATAATTTGTGGGACCCACCTTATATGCTTCAGCAAAACAGTTTTCTTTCTAATCATTGCACTTAAACCAAGCCACTCATCTTTAACAAGGCTAATGAGCTATTTAGTACTGCTGCTGCAGCCATTCAGTCGTGCTGACTTTAATAGTATATAAAGCAACATATTAAGAGAAAACAGGAATAAAAAAGCCCGCTTGTGGTGGAATTATAAAACAGTTTATAGAAAAATCCTGGGAACTCATACAGAATACTCAGAACTCGTAAAAAGGTACTGAATTAACTGCATGTGCCTATATCAATAAATTAAAGGCAAGGCAAGGGCTCAAATACCAGCCTACACTCATCCGTAACATTTAATTGCTAACATGTATACTCCATCAACAGTTGGCAATTAATATTCTCCCAGACAGTGGGAGATTAAGTACAGTCTGCAGGATAAGAGAGGTCAGGGACAGTGTGCTGTGAATGCATAAATGCAGTATGGTCCGTTCTATTTTCTACCATAGGCACAACAGTCTTCAAAAAAAGCTGTTCAAAACAAGAATCAGCATTACACTCTCTTGTGGCCCAGAATCAGAATGGATGTCAAAACCACAGATGGTATCAGGTAGCACCAATGCAAGTTGGTTTGTCCTTACTCCAGAATTAGCTCTGCAGAGGTCTTTATTCTTTAGCATGTATTCATTACAACACTACACTGCTCCTTCCAGGAGCAGTGTGTCTGGCATTCACTGCTGTAACCACAGCTCACAAAAACATTCCTGATAAATCAAAAATGCAGAGGCTGGCTACTGTACTGCTGACAATGCAGCCACAGCAAGAAAGAGTCAACCCAAGTGGGTAGAGTTTTTAACCAGTTTCCATCATGTGGCTTTCCTGCTGCAGCAGTAATAGTGACAGTACCTGAGCTCAGCAGCTTTGAGCTAACTCAACTCATTCACCCCAGCTGCAGCTGCTATAACACAGGCATACCACAAAGTTCAACTTTCAAAAGCCAGGGATCTTCACAGACTTCTCTCAGCTGCTGGCCAGCTGAGTTGGAGCTCATGGGACACACAGAGCAGCTCACAACCTGCCTTTGTGAAACAGAAGCTGGGGTGATGTAAAGCCCCCACAGCAGTGACAGAGATCCTCAGTGGCACCTCCTCAGGCCCAAACTGTACCCAAAGACTGAGCACGCCCAGGGGGTCAGCCCCACAAGTGAACAGGCAGGTACAAGGTTCCCCGCTCTGTCACACCAGAGGGTTTTTCTCCAGTGATGTTGGGCTTAGGGGAAGTAGTTTTAACCATGTGGATATGCAATCATACAACATGTCCTCCCAAAGAAGAACATCCAGATCAACACAGTGTACCTTAAAAAGTAGTGCAGCACCCCTACCTGAAATCAATATGCCTGAGTGGGTCTGAGTAGCAATAAAGGCAAATTTTGTCCATGATACTGATAGGAACAATCCCCTTCCTGATAATATGTCTATAATCATAAGAGAAAAATATTTCATGATGCATAATCCCATCAAACCAGTGAAATTCAGTAAGCAGCACACGACTTGGTTTAACTGCCTCAAAAAAAATCCAACACTGCCAAGCATTTTAACTTCTGGTCCTTAACACCCTGAAGAGTTTTCAGGGTGATGCCTTCAGTAACTCATCTTCTGAAGTTCTGATAATAAAGTTTTATTACCTTCCTGTAAGTAGATTAAAAAAAAGTCATGCCTCTGAGTTAGGAATGAGCACCAAAAGTGCTTGGTTTTTTGTTTTTTTTTTTTTTTTCATTTTCCTTCTAATAAAATAAAAAACAGTTATTCTATGCAAAAATGAGGAAAAAATGCAACACATCCAGAATTCCAATTGGCAGCAGAGGCTACCCAAGTGTTTCGCTTATAACACTAAGAAAAAGAAAATAAGAAAAGCTATATTTCACTCAATGGAGATTGGTAGTCCCTTCACAAAAGAAGCCCTCTCATTTAAGGGAACATGGAGCTATTCTGTTAAGTCTTAAAGACCTGCCTTAGTGAAACATTAGTTTCTCAATTGGATCAAACTAATTTGACTTAAAGTAAGTGGGAGGAATGGTTTAATTAGCACTATTGAATATACTCTGCACCAGACTAGATTTTCCTCTCAGCATCAGGCAGAACTCATTAAAAAAGAGAACTCAACCTTTTGCTCATAATTACCTTTGGTAGACCAGCACTTGAGACAATTTTCTAATTGCAGAAGAGGAACTGCACAAAGCTACCATATAAATGCATATATTAATTTAGTTTTATTTTCTGCTCAGCCTTCCAAAACTAATTATTTAACATTGAGGTTAGGAAATTGGAGAGCAAGCCTCAAGAGGAATGGGGCAGAGGGTCTCTTAAATAAATTGCATTTGAACCTTGAAGGGGAAGAACAATTCTAAAAAACATCTTGCATGATTGCGTAAGAAAAAATGCCCCCCAAACAAGCCCTATAAAGGACACACAGTTCAGCATTGTTTTTGTCCTCTCACAGCTGCCTTATGAGATTGGAGAGTTACATGGCAAACAACATTCACTTCTAAAAATAAAAGTAAAGTTAAAAGTAAAGTTCTGTATATGGAAAAAGTAAAGAGATTTGACATAAAGTGACAGGTTCTGAGCTGACCATAACTATCTAGAAAATACAACTCAGATTTGCTCTGTGGCAGCCAATAGAAACATGAAAGCAATCACTAAGACCGTCCCTGATGAAGAGAAGAACAAAACACACAGAGAGAAGCATAAAAGAAGGTTTTCCTCTTCTGCATTTATTACCGAGAAGGCACACTCTGGGCTCATAGCACACATACTGAAATGTGCACACAAGAAACTGTATGGAGCCAATGTTTTAAATCAAGTCCTAAAAACAGGCTTTGTGAATGCAAGGAAACAGCTTTCACAAAACATCGTTCATAATCAACTAAATGGCCAGGACAAGTTCATATACCAGTGTCCCTACTGGGCACCCATAATCTGGATGATATCTCGAGGAAAGGGTGAAAAGGTGACTTACTAAAGTCACCATGTCAGCCAAACATTTCCTATTGCACAAAGGAAATCTCTCACCAACTTTAAGACTTGCTTTGACTATGATCAGGGCACAGCCAAAGATCAAACCAAGGGGTGTTAATAGGACAGAAAGGAGCCTGACAGCACTTCTGAGAGAATTCTCAGCATCTTCCAAGATACACTTCTAAGTCTGCAGGTTTTCTCGGGAGTAATATCCATGTTATGTTGTATAAAGGAATGCTTTCCTTTGCTTAATCTAGAAAATCTCTGTCCTACTGTCATTCTGCTCTGTAGATCTCCATAAAGCCCATTTACTGTTACTCCAGCTGAATCACAGATGGGAAGCTGCTGTCAAAAAAAAATTATAAGCACCTTCTAAAAAGGCCACTTTCTCTCTGCTAAATTACTTTTGACAGCAGCTTGTAAATTTATTGACAATAAATTCCTGTTCCACTGCATAACTTTAAGAATTGTTTTCTTGATAATAGAAAGAAACAAGTCAATATGGAACCTTGTTCACTACCAGGTGCAGCAGAATCCTGCAAACAGTAACATGGAGTACAAAGACTGATGAGAGAGTCAGCACTGTGGCTGGATGCTAACACTGGAAATCCTCAGATACAGTCTTACTCAAGGACAGGAATCCTGATGTCACCCTGTTCTTCTAAGTTCTTCTAAGCCCTCTGACATTTACATTCTTGTAATGGAGTTTCTCATGCACTTTTATGTAAATAATTATTGTTTTACATTCTTTTCTGGAGGAGGAGAAATTTGATGGACTGTTGGTTTGTTCAGTGTCATTGGAGAGGTGGCAATTTCATCCTCCAATCCACTGTCACTTTTGAAAGTCTATAAATATTGGAGTCAGGAAATAAACCCCCCTTCTTCTTACCTTGGAGTTCCAGTGTCCGTGCCGTTTTATTTTGTGTCCTATTGCGATGTCCTGTTTCTCAACAAAGCACTGCCAAAAACCCATACAAAGTCTATCTTGTACCTTAACTGCCCCAAAAGAGCACGAGAGAAATCTCTAAAAATAAGCTACTTAAATATTAGTAAATCATTTTGTCAGCCTTAGACAATCAAACTATTCTTTATTTCACCTCATTAATTCTAGTTTGTCTTTACCATGTCTTTCATACAACCCCCAAGCAATCCATTCATAAAATAATTACACTGTCTCATGACAAAAACCTTGAATTACCTAGTAAAAATAACTACTAGACAGGAAACCTATGGTTTGATAGTATTTTCGTTTAGTTTAGCATATCCTCCCTTTAGTTGCATCACTGAATGGGATAAAAGAGGTCCTTATTCAGACCAACATGACCAAAATCAGAAACAGACTTCTTTCTCCTTAGAAACAGACTTGGAATCAGTTAAGCGAGGTCTAAGCTTTTGATGTTCTTCTCAAAGAAGAGTCTGATTCAAGAATTCACAGTACAGAAAAACACAGGAAAATAGTCTTTACTATTGAGGCGTGTAAGATTTCTTCTTAAAAAAATACAGAGAAAATGCAATTTAGGAGAACCCTAACTACATAAAATATGTTATGACAAAAGCACAGGAATTACATTTAGCAAAATGCATTTTAATAACTACAATTAAATTATTATGAAGTATCTTAAGGTGAGACTTTAATATAAATGAAAAAAAAAACAATATTAAAATCTAAATCATAAAAATGACTATATTTTATGGTGTTTCACCAGAATTATATCTAGAAAAATAATGAATTACACAATATCATAAGCATAATTCACATGAAGATTTTCTCTACAAACCACATAAGAACTTTATGTCAGACACTAAATAATAGTCTCTAATTGAAATTTAGGTTTATCTGTAGCACCCAAGTGATTAAAATTAATATGATTCAGAATTGTTGAAGGAAGACATCTATGCAGGTCTAATACAAGACACGCATTTCAGAAGTCAAAATCCCTCACCAACAAGTTAGGTCTTTGCTGTGTTCCAGAGCAGCACACACATAAAAATATTGCATACAAACAGAAATCTTATTATATGGGTACCAATGTTAAAGGAAAAATATTGGGTTTTCTGTAAATGGGTCTCCCCTTTGCCCCTACGAATGAGTAGAGACACAATGAAAAACATGTTAGGGGAAAAAAAAGCCCCACAGGCATATAAAAATAATTATGATATGAATCTTCTCACACGTAAAGGCCCATAGGATTTCTTAGTTCTGATGAAGCTCAGAAAAAATCCTTCAGTCTATTAACCTCTTGCAGAGTAAAGAACACTAAGTGCCTGAGAAGCAATCAACACAATTTATTTGGACAGCATTTCTGCAGTCTTAATAAACATTCCTACTCAAGACACAGAAGTATCTGTTAAGTAATGGAATCTCCAAATCTTGTTATTCCTGATTTTTTTTTAAATTTATTTTTAAAATCTCTCCCTCTGTCCTAGAAGTTTTCCACACACTACCTGATGTAGAGGGCATTTCCACACTTCGTGGGCATTGTAAATTGAGGACAACAACAGAGAGGCAGGCCAGAGCCAGGGTCTTCTGGCTTCATGGATGTACTAGTGTGACATCCCACTCCACGTGGAAAAGCCACAAAACACGGCAGAGAGGCGTAAGCAGCACACTGGAGGCCACACGGGGTTTGGCTGCTGAGCACTGCTAGGAGGAACAAGAGGGCCAGAGGGATGAACCTTTCGCTGCCTGCTGCTCCAGCAGGCTCTGGAAGTGTGGGAGCAGCTGCCTGTGGAGATGTATGGGCACTGCCAACCTGGGAGGCGCTTTAGGCTGTCACTGGGTGAGTGTGGTTGTCATGGGTGGACACGCTGCCTGTTCCCTGCTGGCTCCCCAGCCGGGCTTTGGGAAGGCTGCCTTTCACCCATCTCTGCATCCTGCCCCAGTGCAGCTGGGGGAGGCCAGCTCTTCCCTTGCACCTCTCCAGCTGGTGGGGAT
Source organism: Passer montanus (assembly GCF_014805655.1). NCBI lineage: Eukaryota > Metazoa > Chordata > Aves > Passeriformes > Passeridae > Passer > Passer montanus. Next base: position 8,873,908 of record NW_024367819.1, on the reverse strand, counting down.
GCTGTGTGAATCCACACGTGCAGGTAACCAGGCTGACCACCAAACCAGGGCTGAATGCAGAGAGGAGATTTATCTGCTTGCCTCACTAACAGCGCTGCACAGCACAGACACACAGGGATACTGGCTACATTTGGCTTAGTTCATCCCAGCAAACAGAGACACACAGGGATATGGGCTCTGTTTGGCTTATTTCATCCCAGCCAAGGGCATGGGCCTGCTGCCAGCCCCAATATATCAAAAAGCTTTGCACACACACAGTTTTTCACAAGGCTGCCTGATACAACTTCAGTACTGCCAATAGTGTCAAAATACTAGCAGCTCCCTGCCAACCATTTTATTTTACTGCTAAACCTGCAAAACAGACCTACTTTTTCCATATATAAGTAATATAAATGGGGTTTTTTATATAACTATTCCTTTCTAAACTCTGATTTGCACACCTGCCTGGTTCCTATCCCAAACTTCTCTAAGGGTTTTGAACCCTGACTTTAACTCAACAGTTCTGACTAAATCTCAACCTCAGTTCTTCTCCAAGGACTCTTCACTGTGCTCTCCCAGGTCATGACAGGCCTTAGCAGAACCTCTTATTCCCTTCCTTCACTAAACGTCTTCACTAAGAAGAAGAGAGAGAAATTGTCTTTATTATTTGCCAGTGGGCCCTCAGATTGTTCTGGTCTCTCTGCTCTTTTTGCTTGTGCTCCACAAAAGAGCATGGGACAGGGGAGGAAGGAAGATGGATGAGTTCAGCATGCCTCAGTTGCAGACTTCATTTGATGCTTCTGCCTCTGAAAGTTAGCAAGCAAGGCAGCAGAAGGCACTTTAATAAAAAAGAAAAAAAAATAAACTAGACTGGCTTCAAAAATTGAGAGACAAACTGAAAGTACTTGTTCTGATTAACATCGCATAGACTTAAAAAAACTCAAAAGCTACCCACCTCAACCAGATAGTCTGGAAGCAATATGAAATTTAGGTCTTCTCAGGAGAAGCAAGCAGGCTCATGGTAAGACCCAAAAACATAGCCAAAAGCAACACTTCATGCAGCACTTTCCTCACAGATCTGCTTTCATCCACAGAGCTGGGCTGTTTAGTGGCCCCCATGCCTCTGGCAGAAAAGGATGATAAAAGAAATAGCACAACATTTAAGAAAACAGGGAAGAGAAAAAGACCCAAACCACTTAACAGAGAAAAACCAGGGCACCTGGTGAGAAACACTGCAGAAGCAGTGCCCTGAAAATTGGTTATGACAGTTTCTTCTCCTGTGTGCTGAAAGGCAGCTATCTGTCACCTTCAAGGGGGATGTAATGGCTGCTGCAGATACCATTTTTCAACAGTAAGGTATGGCTAGGTCACATGCAGCATTAAAAACAAAAAAGGGTAAGAGGGAAGGGGGGTAGAGCTCCATCATGTCAAATATTTGTGCCTCATTGAGTTTGTAAAAAACAATATGTACATTAAATTTCAATACAGCACCTAAACGTTGAGGAAGGTGTAGCTGAGGAAATAAATTTTAAAAGGACAAAGAACTGAAGAGTTGAATTTTTGTACAAAAACTGAGCTTGCTAATGCCTGTGCAGAAAAAAAGTGGTTTGTTTATGATAGCAACAATGTAATCCAATAAATCAATGAAAAGGAAAACTGGTGGAGAGTTTACAGAATTTAAAATAAAAAGAAAATCCCCACAGGGAATTAATCAACTTTCCCTGCAAAATGTTCACCATTTAATACCATGTTATGTACAAAATATGCCATTAAAACTTTTGTAAGCTATCTTTGATTCAATATCTATTTCATGTAGCTTTTGCATTTGTGGATATCTTTAAGAACTGTATTTTGGAATTTCTAACATAGTAGTTTCTAGTGTTTTAATTAAACTTCAGTCAAGTAACAGAACTAACATCACTTTTCTAAGACACAACGCACATTGATATGCTGTATACATCATTCCTTTCAGTAGTCAATCAGAAAGCTGGGCATCTGAAATGTGAAGTAAACATACATTTGAGATAAAACTAGAATTGGTATATTTACATTTTAGTCACAATGCTGCACTTCTGTACTGTGATCTTTTGCTAAAATATACTAGTATTCTGCCCATTTTCAACAGTATGTGCTTCATTTCACTTTTAAATTCACTGGTGTTTACTCTTGTAGTTCAGAAGTAAAGAATATATAATTGCACAGGAACACTCTGAATGAATTCAGAGTGATTTCTTGGTAGAAACATGGAGAGAAATACAATGGTTGGCTTCTAAGAATGGTAAGCACTTCTCTATTTTTGGTGGGCTGACCCTGACTAGATGATGATTACTCACCAAAAGCTGCTCTGTCATCCTCTCCTCAACTGGGCAGGGGAGAGAAAATATATCAAAAGGTTTGTGGGGTCTAGGTAAAGGCAAGGAGAGATCACACACCAGATACCACCGCAGGCAAAACAGATGCAGCCTGGGAAAATTGTTTTAATTTATCACCAATTAAATCAGAGTAGGATAATAAGAATAATACCCCAATCTTAAAAACATCTTTCTCCTGCCCACTCCTCCCTTCTTCCCAGGCTCAACGTCACTCTCAAATTCTCTACCACCGCTAACCCATCGGAGCAGGAGGACAGGGAATGGGAGCTGTAGCCACTCCATCACATGTTGTCTCTGCCACTCCATTGTCCTCAGCAGAAGGGCTCTTCAGACTCTTCCCCTGCTCCAGCGTGGGGTCACTCCCATGGAAGGCAGTTCCCCATGAACTTTTTCAGTCTTGCAGGTCTTCAGCAGCTGCTCCAGTGTGGGTCTCTTTCCATGCAGCACAGCCCTTCAGGAACACGCAGCTCTACTGTGGGTGCCCTTCAGGCTCACAAGTGCTGTGAGCAAACCTGCTACAGCAGGGGCTCCTCTCTCACCAGCCCACAGGTCCTGCCATGAGCCTGCTCCAGCATGGGCTTCCTACAGGGCCACAGCCTCCTTTGAACACCCACCTGCTGAGGTGTGGAGCCCTGCAGGAGCTGCAGGTGGATCTCTGCTCCCCGTGGAATTCCGCAGTCTGCAGGGGGACAGCTGCCCCACCATGATCTGTGCCAGGGGCTGTGGGAGAATTTCTGTCCTGGTGCCTGGAGCACATCTCCCTGATTCAGCCTGGCTGAGGTCTAACTCATGGGCAGCAGCACATTAAGACTGAGATTTGAATTCTGATTGCAGTGTGTTAATTTAGGATGGAATTCTTAATCATTTGTTATAAAAAAGCAGTTCTCAACAACATTCTAAGTAAATTACATCCATTTCTTCCCCCAAAACACAATTGCTTCTGATGCTTAAATGATTGTGGTGTCCAGTGTGCCCTGCCATTGCTCTCCTTTAGACTTAATCGCTGTATTCACATACACAAATTGTTCTGAGACTAAAAGCCCTGCAGCTAAATGTTGAGCCATTCCAATACTCCTTGATAAATAAAAGACAGACACTCTACAACAGATGTATTACATTTGGGTGGCCAGTAAAATTCATTCCATTGCTGAAACCACAATCTGAAAGATTGTATTTTCTAACAGAATGGCCCCTGTGCCATTATACAAGTAGTATATGTAGCTCTGGAAAATAAGTTTGTTCAGGAAGGAATGAAATCACAATAAATGAATGAGAAGAATGAAAATAGCAAAAGGATTTCACATTATGCTATGAACATTGCATAATGTTCATATCTGTTCTGCTAACAGACAAGTGTGCAAATGGAGGACAGAGAGATGAGTGCTTAGCTTTGATTAAAAGACCCTCAGAAAAAACTGAACTTCAGAAATGTCTGTGAAACAGCACAAATTTTAAAAATGGATATAGGAATATTTCAGACACAAAGTTCAATTTATCATGCTATCTGAAGAATCAAAAACATAGCAGCTGTTGCAGACTAGTTATTTTAAAAAGCTGTAAATTAAAATGGCAAGAAATAACCTCTGCCCCAAATACAGAAGACTTGCAAAAAGCTATTTCAAGTAGGACAAAAAAAATTACATTTTGTTAATAGGAAAGAAATCTCATGTAACAGAAAATGAAAATTAAAACAAAACCATGTCCAAGGGTGTTTAATTTGTCTCTTTATTAAAATATACAAAATGGATTAATAGCTATTCTATTTAGCTTTTGAAACTACAATTTTAATACTGCTGTGATCTCTTTCGAAACCTAAAAAGAGTGCAAACTTAATAGTGCTCCTCTGATCAAGTTATGTTCAATTACACATGCATGATAGACCCATTCACAGTTAATGGGAATGGAATAAATTCTACCTAAATTACAAATTGCAAACTACTGTCTCCACATGATTTTCATTTAAAAAATAGCCCTTCTTGTGAGAAGAGTAACCAGCTAAACAAGAGCAGATAAAAGAAATTTAGGAAGGAAATAAAGAAGGTGGCAGAAAGGTAGTAGGAGGCAATCTATTAAAATCCTACACTAAACCAGTATGCAAGTAATTTTCCTGGTGAGAAGATCCAAGAGAGAACAACTGGGACTGGAATTAAAAGTAATCATGTCCTGCTCTGTGATAAATGTTCTATTAGCTTTGTAGGTTTCAGAGCAATATTAAGGGCTGCAGAATAGTGGGAAGATAAGAATTCTCCCAGCCAAAACCAGAACCAGACAATCTTGCGGATGAAAGTGCTGGTGAAAATATAATTGCAAAAGTTGGCAGATTTTTACACTTTCAGTACCACTCTTTTGCTGAAATGAGTTCCTGTCACACATTTGAATCTTGCACAGGAATGAAGAAATTTTCACTGTGGCACCATAAAAAGGTCTGGTGTTTCCAACAAGAGAGCTCAACAAATTAATGGAGTTCCTGCATACTCTTCTAGGAAGACCTCGACTTTTAGAGAAAATTGACACCAATATTTCTGTGGCTTTGAATTATTTATCGAAGAACAGAAAAAAAACCAACAATTAAAAAAAAAACCCCAACCATTTATAACTATCAGTTTTATGCGTGTAAACATTTGCTTGCCCTCTTGCATAAGAATCTCCTTGTATGAAAAAGCAAACAAGCAAGGCTTGGAAATGGATGAAAGATGAAGCCTTTCCATACCTCATGAGGAAGCAGCCCTCAGGAGCAGGACAGGTGGCAGCTCAGCAGAAGCAGGTCCAGGATGGGTAGGGAAGCCAGGCTGCCATCCAGTAGAGGACACATCAGAGCAGACCTGGGACAGACTTCTCCAGAGCCATCCCAGATATTCAGGCTACCAGACACTGCTTCCCTCAGATGTCCAGAGCAGGAATTTGGTACCATTGGCCTATTTTTTCAAAGAGATCTGGGGTGAAGACTGCAAGCAGCAGGACTAATGTGCTATTTGAGCTATTCCCTAAGAATGAGGTCTAGCAAGAAGGCTTCTGATAACACCTCCATTGCACACCTTCGTAGGACATTACACTAGACATTGTAATCCCTTGGTTCAAACCTGATGCCTGGGCAGCTGCAAAATTCTTGGTTACATCAGTATTGACAGCAATTAAGTCCAATGAATCTGGTGTAAAATATGTAAAACTAAATACTGCAAGCAGCCACATTCTTTCATTTCTCCTCACAAGATAGCTGGCAATCTCAGCTGGCTGAAACTGCCCACAGAGCATCGCAGATGAGCCACTTTCAGCAGATGGGCTGTTGTGGTTATTATGTCATTTGGGTAAAGAAAGTCCCAGGGAGGTCAAGATAATGCTCTCAATTACTTTGTAAAGAAGAGTTCAGGCATTATTTTAAGGCTGTTCATATAGGTGTTATATGTCGAATTGAATACACTGAAAATGCAGAATGAAGGGGAGTTGTTTTTTTCCAGACAGAAATATTGCAAACTCAAAGCATGCCATGGCCCTCAGAGAGAGTTGGGTGACAGGATATTTTCCCTAATTTGCGCTTCAATAAATTCATGTACACATCAGAAGAGATTGACAGTGTTTTCTTTAGATGAATATTTTAGTAAACTGCACTTAAAACAGAAACACAATATACCAATTACTGGGGAAATTCTTGCCGAAACATTTCAGCTTTCATTTTGAAGAGCCTGGACATGAGAAGAAACAATAAACTCAGATCAATTTATAGCATTTGAATTACACTGCAGAATTTCTTGGGTACCAGAGCATTGTTGTATAAGTGCATAAAGTCAGACACCACAACTACAGCCACTACAATGCACTATTCTCTTTGCATCATCTCATTTATTGCATTTCGGTGTTGAAAGTCAAACAAATGGGAGTGCTAATCAATGAAGTTACAGTGCTAATCTATCTCTTCATCTGAATTTTGAACAGAGTGTATGTACCTCTTTAATGAGGCTCTCAACTTTACTGTTACTCAAAAAGCATGTATGAGATAGTACATTAATTGTCACCTGGAACTGTCCCTGTACACCAAGTGTCTGTTTTATAATTCAGTTTGAATTAGTTAGCAGAGAAAGAACAGTGCATAATGCAGCAAAATCTCTATTTTTTTAGAAGTTTACACTCATTTACTAGCATTATGTCAAACTGATAATTAAGCCTGGAATAACAGCCCAGCATTACTGGGCTGCCAGCCTAAATACTGTTTAGTAGATAGGCAACTAATCATCTGTATGTGGCTCCCAACGGTCCATCAGACAGAACTCTGGTCTAAAACTCAGAACACCTGGATTGACCTCCTGACCTTGGGCATTGCACTTCCCATGAATGTAGAATTAAACTAAAAATTGTCTACTTTTGAGAGAAAAGATTAGAAGAAGACAGGCTAAAAAGCAAGTAGGCTGCTACACATTGTTAGCTGAAACACCCCTCCCTTCTCACTTCAATATAAAATATCATCAAACTTCAGACTATTTCCATGTTGTACCTCATCAATTCCATGCTTCAATCTCTTAACAGTTTCTGGGCTTCCCACTCTTGCATTGAACTCAAACAAGGTATCACTCAGAAATGCTGATCATGCAAAAAGGTACATCCAAAGACACTAGGAAGTACATTTTCATAAGAAAAAAAAATAATTCAAAGTACTCTGAGCATTTAAAAGAACATACAGAATTAGAGAATGTGACAATTTTAAGTTTAAATCTCTTTGTACCTTGCTTCATGCTCTGCCAAATGAAGACAGTTTATTTCCTCTCTTAGCATATTCCTTTCACTGCTTCTCTATACTTGTGAAACTCATTCTACAGTAGGAAACAGTTTTAGAAATTGTCTCTTCAGGCGAATATTTGAATTATGCATTAAATAAGGAACTAGATGAATTACAGAGGGTTAGCTATTTTTTTTTTTAATTCTGGCCATACAAATGTAACTATCAGTGCAGAAAATTCACTTGTTTGCTGAACATTTTAAGGTTTGTACTTCAACATTATGTTAATGTTGGACTAATTTTCATTTCTATATCTCCTAGTTTTTTAATACTTACACTGCCCCTATGCTGTCCTAGAGCTGAGCAGGCTTTATATAAAAGGGCATAGAAATGAGAAATATTTTTGAAATATTATAAAACTATTGAGTTTAGTTTCAAGTTCAGATTGAGCTTTCACAGTAACTCACATTTTATGTGCTCCTACTCATCCCATCTCAATTAAAACTTGTACATTTGCCAATAAAGATTTCAAGATGAACAGTTCATTTATCACATTTGCTTGAGTTACTCATGTCTAAATTATATGTCCATTCCAGCTACTTACCACACAGCAGTTGGAAGAACTGATTAAAGACCATGGTTTCTGTTGCCAGTGACAACTATGATAAAAGCTCTTAAAAGAAGGAAGAATTGGATCTAGTGCCATAAAAATAATGTGATGGAACATAGCAAAGTTTTCAAATCTCAGGATGAAATTATTTTCCAATATGACAGATGCACTTACTCTGATAAAAATGAAAGCTGGCTTGCTAAACACAAATCCTGTGAGTTAAGAAAAGACAAAACAGCAATGTACCTGTTTAAAAGGAAAAATGTTAATTGTTCCAGTAGCCAAGAAACAGAAAGAATATTCAGTTTGTTTTTAGTTTTCCAAAGAAATGTTGCCTTCATGTTCAGAATTGCCATGAAAAATAATTACAGGAACACATGGCAGGGAGCAAGGAATTAATATGCAAAAGGAAACAAAACTGTGCTGAAGGGGTAAGCTTTCCTGTGATCATACTGATAAAGTAGTCCAAACCTGCTTGCTTGCTTGCTTCAGAAAACTCAGCGCTCAGCTGTGAATTACTCTTCCTTCTTGCTTGCAAGACTAAAAAGTTTGAAATCTAGATCTTGCTTTTTTTGGTTAAGCTGGTCATGCCTTAAGCAGCTGCACAGCACACCTTAATATAAATCTTTCATCCACTTTGGCATAAGCTCAAACTGCAATGGCTGAACACTTAAGCAAAGAGAGAAATCAAAGAATTACATGTCACTCTCTAAGAGAGTTTCCAGGATAAAATGAAGTCCGACAAGATTAGGAGAATTCACACAACCTGTTCAGGGAAAACTCTAAAGATATTTGTAAATGAATGTCCTGAATGAAAAATGCATTTTTTTTTCTTTCACCGTAGAAGTATCAGGAGGCACTCACCCAAGAAAGTGCACATCTTGAGCATATTTTTATTATTCAAATAGACATTTTCTGACCTACACCCTCAGTTTCCTATACTTAGCAAAGTTGCTCATGGCTTCACTGAAGTTTCTGCCTGCATAAGTAAGCGTGTGGAAACAGCACACTAGGAAAGTTATGTGCCAGTAACAGCTAGGGAGGATAGCTGAAAACCATCCAGTTAAAAATTCCTGATTTTAAATGGAGCGCATGGCATTTTAGTAATCAGGTCACAACTGTTTAAAGAAAGGTGTGCCTATATGCAAGTTTTTCTGCATGGTTGTTTGGTTGGCTCCTTTACCTTTTCCCACAACAACAAAAACCCCCTAATCTTAGATCCTGCTCCTGATTAAGAGAATGTCTATTTTAATAGTTACTCTTTGTTACTGTCTCTACTGCTGTATGAACAAAGGTACGGTTCTGACTAACAAACTGAGAAAAGCAAGTGCTCATTTATCAAGTTTTTGGGATTTATTTTTGGTGAGAGGATTAATTATTTGTCAAATAACATATGGCATTGTTAGATTACTTAGTCATTGGTCCAAATATATTTTCTAATATTGTTCTTTTTTCATCTGCCAGTAAGGCATTAGCTGTCCACCTCCATGCTCAGAACTCAAAAGTATGTTTACTGTACTGGTGAAAGTTTTGGCATAACATCAGTGTGAAAGTACTCAAATATTTATATGCCAAAGTTCTGAAGGCAAATACAGACTATGACTTATACTGTGGATGCAATTACCGTGTCCTTAATTCCATGTTAAGCTGTGACCCAAGTACAACTATCTGGCCCTTCTCTCCTCTCCCCTCCAAGTTATAAATGAAGAAAACCAAGTATGTGGACCCAAAGAAGTTAAAAAGTAAGAGCAGCACCCCAAAGCCCCCCTGCTTTTCAGTTCAGACAGACAATGTTTAATAGTGTATTTAGACAAGTAACTGAGCTATTTGAGCAATGTGGGAAAAGAATCTCTTGGCAAGGATGAACTGCATCTACAGCCAGTAGACTTTGCTAGTAAAAGTCAGTATAGATTAGATCTATGTACCTGTTTCGTTACCAGTCGTCTCCTAACTTTATTCTGCAGCATCCTGGAGATTCTTATATTTTATTCAGATGTGAAAGTACCTCTTGAAAGTGGGACTGAACAGCCTGATAGAAAAGATATATGCTTTGCTTGGATCCCCTTTTTGCAAAGGATGTGTCTGGGACTACCTGCAGCCTCAGAGGAGTTTGGTCAGCTTTTAAAAACTTCCTGCAAAACCAGGAGAGGAAGAAGGAAGGAAAACACAATTTTTCCCATGTGGTTTGACTAATACATCTCAACCCAACCTTCCATCCCAGCAGCAATTCATGAATTAACCAAACTGTAGCATTTTTGAGCAAAGCGGGAACTTGGACTCATAGGAAAAGAAAGACTGCAGTTAGAAATTGCAACTGGAACTCAGAACCCAAGTGAAATGGAGATGTCCACAAAAAATTCCTACAGAGTGAATCTTTCCTTCCCTAAACACCCAATTCAGCAAGCAAATAAAAATGCAACATTATACTCTAAATCTTTTCTCTGTTAGAAGTTTCTTCAAGATTTTGATGTTGGTTTTAGAGAGAAAGGGGTGTCTCCCATCTCATTTTCCTTCTTCAGATTATGAGATTTGTCTGTTTCCCAGTCAACAAAAGGATCTTTCTGATAACATGAAACCCACTGGTAGCATGCAACAAGCAAATTAATCACATTCATATGAGTGTGGTTTGATTCAGGCTTTTGAACTCAGACAATAAGGAAACCTTAATCCTAATGTAACAAAAGCCCAAGGGTTTTACTAGATGGAGAGTGGAGACTTCAACCAAGGATCAATGAATCAATGCCATTTCCATGTTCTCTGTAGAAAAATGAATAATCAGTTCTTTAAGTAATGCAAGCCTTTAAAAGACCATATGGGGATCTCCTAGAATAGCAAAAAAAACCAAATCAACAAAAATTCCCTCTCTTGTTAAGTCTAAAAGTTCTTGAACTAAAGATAGATGAACAAATCCCTTGTAACTTAGTCATTGCTGACAGTGTCTCTGGATATTTAAAAACATGTCCATACAGGTAACTATAAACCTGCAAAAGCTGAGTTTATAGAAATAATATTCCTCTTTTTTTTTGTTATGTCCTACATATTTTGAAGAAATTAATTTCATCAAAGTAAATCTGATGTTTTGTCCAGGAGAATTAATGCTCCAGAAAAGATCACAATTTGCTGTAATCTTGTAATAAATTTAAATACATTTTCCCAGGTCTTCAAGGAAAAAAACTAAAAGTAACATAAAAATATATTTATTGTTCTATTTAAAAAACAATTAAATCTCAGATTTATTTGACATGTTATCCAAATAGAAGGTTAGACTATTGTAAATGGGAAAAAATGAGATTTCCCAAAATATAGTGTGTAACATCTCAAAATAGCTTTTCTCAATACTATAATTTGGATTTTAGTATTTTCCAAACATCCTTTCTTATATCTCTATGTTTTTACTGATAATTCTGAATAAGGACAAACACCGTTAATGACATAATCAACAACAGGAGTACCAGTAGAAGTCAGACACTTAACAGGACCTGGATCTCCGTGCCTTAGATGTCTAGCTCCTGCTGAAAACAATGTCAGGCATGAAAATTTGTTCAAGAGCACGTGACAGGGTTCTTAATACAGATCTAGACCAATATAAGCCATATATAATATCACAGCATTATAAAATGCCTGATTAAATGAATATTCTTAGCTATCTTCAGCACAGAAAGATAAAGAATTAAAGTTTACCTTGCATCCATTTTCTACTCATCCTTCACGAAAAATAATTAATTATGCAGCTGAAAAAATACTTTTATATAGAACTGTTGCCTTTTCCTTACATGAAAGGAGAAGGGGAAATTTTGAAAGAAAAAGGAATAAAGGGAATTTTTAGTGCATTTCCCATTGTACAAGAAACCAATGATCAAACACAAATAAACTGCTTTGCTCCAGTATGTCCAACCCTCCCATACAGTGAAGTGGAGAACTGGGGAAATCATTCCTATTCCCTGCTCATGAACCATGTGCTAAGTCCTCTTTAGCTTTCTCAGGGACTCACAGAATTTGTTTTACAGTGTACAGACTTAGGAAAATTGGCTATACCTGCCTTAATGCATGGGTTTGTATTCTACCTTCAGCAGGGAATTGTATTTATCTTCCCAAAGCTGGAAAATAAGGCTAATGCTGAAATAAAATACATTCATATATAAGCTGAAGTATTTCGTGTGTTTGTCTCTACTAGAAAAAAGAAATAGTTCATAAAGTAAAACTTGGTGGGGGGGCATCACATAGACCTTGATCTTCCTTTTCCATCATGTTCTCCCCTTTTCATATCAGCATGTTAGTAAGTGCCCTGGATTGCTCATCAGAGTAATGGTCTCTCCAGATAGCTCAGAAGTTTGAGTTAACTCAAAAGCAAAAGAACCATTTTACTGAATAAACTAAAAATGTCCAAGATCTTTCTTCATAGGAAACATTGGGCTATGTAAAGGTTCACATCTGACATTATTAGGCTTTCTGCTCCCTTAATGCATAAAGCATTGTATCTTCCTGATAATAATAATTAGAGTGGAATCATATTTTAGCTGTGAGACTATTTATCTGTGCATCAGATTTTTTTTAAGTTCAACACAACTGAGTAGTGATCAACCACAATAAAACACATTGGTCACTATGCAACAGCTTTCTGAAGGTAAATCAGAGACACACAGAACCACCATCAATGCCAATTAGTAGCAGCCTGGTCATGTGTTTTTCTCACTGTAAGTGGCTCTAAAGAATGCTGGTTGCAACTCTAAGTGGTTGCACACAGAACCTTGCAAATGTAGCACAGAACATTTTAAGTAAAATTGTAACTTCTTAGGCTTGAAAAGTACTGGGGAGTGAGGGCAGAGCAAAGTTTACATAGCCTGCTCAGCACATGATCTGCTCAGCACAGAATATAATGTTAGCTTTGTATTCCACTGCTAATTTTACAGCACCAGCAGTGCCATTCTGCGCTGTTAAATTTATGGCTGATAATTCAGCACAAACAACTAACACATCCATTTGTTATGTTAGCCTGTAGAAGAACAGGCAAGTGGGTGCACTTAAAACTTTACAGAATAGGAAATTAAGTTCAGAGTACCCTGATGTCATAAAACACCTTTATGTTCTTTTCCGAGAGAAAAGGAAAAGTATGTCAAAAGCATTAACTGACCTTGTGAATGCAAAATCCCATACCGGGAATTACAGAAGCCTACATTTGTTTCCCCTTACACTTACTAAAATGTAATTATTGGCTGTAAACACAAATATCCATGACAAGTTGAAAGCTGAAATTTTTAGACAAATAAGGAAAAAAGCCCATAATATAAAGCTATATAAATGCCACTGATATTGGTACTAGCTGCATTGCTTATGCTTAATAATTAACTGAAGGTTTGAATTGTAATTTAGCTTTAATCAACACAAGTTTTAGGTTGGAAAAATACTACTGAAATAGAAAAGGTTGGGGGTTGTTTTTTGGGTTTTAGGGTTTTTTTTCAAATGGCTTTCCTTATGTTGCCATATTTATTACAGAAAGCACTTTACCCATTTCAGGGCTGTTGGTGAATTTCAATAGCTGGGACAACAGAGGTTTCTAAGGAGTTTAAGGTAAAATAGTGTAAGCTGTGATGCCATCCATCACACTTTCCCCACAGGGACAATATCAAAAGTTCCATATCTGCCCATGGGGTCTAACTGTGATTTGGAAAATGGGATTTCTTAAAAATCACATTTTCTTCAGTCTTCACTATTTTTACATTCTCTTATACAACAGCTTTATTTTTTACGAAGTTAACTGCACTTGAGAACTGCAAGCCAATCAAATCCACTACTACCACTACAAGCTAAATTAATCAGCAAATGCCAGAAAGCACATTCATCACAGCTACTGGTTTGCATTCCAATACCTGCATGATGGTTTGATATTTATTCTTCTGATCCATCAGCTGGCACAACATGCTGCACAACACAAAGGCCACATTCTGCATCTAAACTGCTGAGGCAAACATAATTAAGTATATGCCTTGTTTGGCTTGACCCTCAACACACTAAATTCAATCCAATACAAAGACATACAACAGAAAGATGGTTCAAAGAAGCATCTTATTGAAATAGGCAGAGCAATTATTCAGCGCACAATCAGCTTGATGAATTTATATTACCTATCAGAGCTGTCTCTTTAGAAATTGAAGAATTATGGGAAATCTGAAAGGTACTGTAATGTTCAAATTATATTATTTTTTTAATGTAAAAAACATGCTATGCATTAACCTAATTGGAAAATTATGCACGTTTTATGCATGTTTCCTTTGTTTTACACCAAATAATATATTATTGCATAAGAGAAATTAGCTATTAATAAAATGCATTGTTTTCACAGAATACAATGTGATGATACAATGACTAACCTTCCCCTGCTCAAATCACAGACCTTTTAACCTTTCCAAACAATTGAGTTTTTTAATTCCCTGAGCACAAAAAAATGAGGTAAGTCTTCTCTACCTCTTCCCATGAATTCATATTCATGCAATTATTTAGAGAAAAGAAAGATGAACAAATTTGGGGGAAATTTTAAAAGAAACATGACACTAGTCTGAAATCACATGTGATGAATCTCACACCAAACATAACCTTTTGTGGAATTCAGATAATTTGGAGTTATAAAAAATATTCTCTTCACCTAACATTATCATTTGTACCATCAATGCTAACATGTTTTGCTCCTCAGCAATTAGTTTGTGGTGCCAGACAATGGCAACTCCTGGTTTGGTTTGCAACTGTGGGTGTCACAGACATGATTTTTGAAATGTAGAGGAACTTCAGAGCCATATTTCTACTAGTGTCATTATCTTACTTGAAGCAAACAGAGATGATGAAGAAATGAGCTCTACAAACACCTAAGGGAAACATTTAATGGTCTCCACAGACACAGAGGTGTATGAGAAAGCAGGACACTGGAAAGTATTCAAGAGAGATTTTTAGATAAAAATGTAAATGCTTTGGAGAAACCAAGGCATTTTGGAAGACTAAGATTCAGAATCTAAGCAAAGAACATAGAAACCAGTAGGAATAGAAATTACAGGAACATAGAAATATACTATAAAAACCCAGGAGTAAAAAGGGTTGTAGGAAAGGCAGAGTTCAAATAAATAGACAAGTCTCTTTGTGTTCCAGTTGAATGCTGGTTGCAAGCAAAATAAGAACATGGGAAATAAGGAAGCTAAATCAGAAAAATGAGTTTCCTTTCCAAGTATAAATTTACCCTTTCTCAAGAGCTCAAGGTTTCTGCAAGCCCATTCCTGTCCCACAAACAGTGATCAGAAAAATGCAGCAAGAAAGCTGTGAGCTGGGCTGCAGCTGCTCTCAACACTGAGCAGCAAGGCAAATGAAGCCTCAGGCAATAGCACTGCACTGACAGAAAACTAAATGGAAAGTGTTGTATTAATTACCACAAAATAGATATGCTGTGGGAGTCGATGCCAGCAAGATCCTGTCATTCTCCGGTCCTAGGCTGTTAACTGTGGCTCAAAGAGCTGCATGCATCTGCTCTGTCTCATACTCAGCACCACCAGTAAATCTTTCTAGAGACCTTTAAAAGGAAAACTCAATTAGAACATTCTAAGTTTAAGAGGAAAATCTCACTTAACATTTCAACAGCTCAACTTACAGCTGCAAAGAATTTCAAGAACCTTTCCCCTTCCCATGACAATCTTCAGAAGAAAAATCAAGAGCTGAGCTGGGCTAAAGCTTCTGCTAAAATTGGAACCCTATCTCTTAACAGAAGACTATGTACAACAGACTAATGGAACTACAAAACAAACAAAAAAACAACAATATACATATATATTTAAATGCATTTGACAGTCTCTGGTGATGGCTTCCTCAAATTCATTTTGCTGGATACTGCACAAAGTCTTACCACAGACTTCAAGGCCTGGCAAATGGCCATGGCCTGGGCTGGTTGTAGCTGTCCCATTGTTTCAAGATGTGCAGTAATGCCACAAGACACTTGGTTACTGACTGGAAGAGCTGGAAGCTCCTTAGTAAAAGGCAAGCTCAGTAAAGAAGGAAAATAATGAAGAATGATATAAGAAGAGAAGGGCAAAAAGTTTGTAGTTAAATTCCTATTACTTGGAATTTAATAAAACATCAGTGAAATGGTCTTAGAAAATCCATTTTAAGGAAAAAAATCAAAGTAATTAGACAAAAACTGTATATGCATGAACTGTGTAAAACGTCTATCATTATATTTTGCTGGTAACAGATCAGAATTTATCTACTATACATTTAGGGAAATAATTTTATATTAAGGCAATGGGTTTTGCTTTCCCAAATGACTTTTTTTCCAGATGCCCATGTTTAAATTGAAGATTTGTTTGCTAAGGCAGTGCTTCCCCTTGACTATTCAAATTAATCCTGAACCTGGTTCCATTGGGCATGTAAAATTTGTAAAATATGTTACATTTAAGACTGAGTATTGGTTTTCACAGTTTCAGTTGATGTCAGTGGAAGCTGGGGCACTCTCATTCCTTCAAAGCGCTTCATACGCAGCTCTCAATAAAAGGTGAGAATTACTTCCAGCCTCTCTAAGTACTTGACAAAACATAAAGCTCCTGGCGGTGTGTGAAATTAAGCCAAGTACAACATTTAACATATATCATAATCAGGACAGGAAGATGCTTGTCTAAATATAATTGCCAGACCATTCAGTCCTACACGTAAGCCCAGTGTCCCAAAGTTTTCATGCTTTCAAATCTGTGTCACAGGCTGTGTGCTCTCCACATATCCCATGGTAGCACAACAGCGTCAAAGAGTGGGCAGCAGAATCTTTGCAGCAGATTGTTAAATGACCAAAGCAAGAAGCTTTCACAGAGGAGACTGACAGAACTCGCACCACAAACCAATGATTGCTAAAGAAACACCTGTAATTCATGTTGGATATGCCTATGCAGATTTTTTACAGCAGTCAGAAAGTACCGTGGAGAGTTTACAGCCACTGTAAAATCTCCTTTAATGCTATGGCTCCTGAAGAGGATGCTGAACCTTCAATAACCTTTGTGTTCTTCCCTTTTTTCTGCAAGTACTCCTACAGTTTACAATGTCCAAAGAACTGCCAACTATCCTAACAGAGGTCCAAGTAAAATAAATTAATGAGTACATAAGAAAAACATTGGACTTTTATAGAACTATATCAAGATAACTTTTTAAAAAATGAAAGACAAAAACATATGCAAGTAGTTAAGTATTTGCTGTTCTGCTTTTTGGAATTATTTACCCACAGCTGAAATTTAGGCCTTTAAAAAATAATGAACTTAAGAACTTCAGTATAATTTTATCCATACTTACATAATTAAATTCAAGACATATGAAGAGTAATTATATTTTTAATTAATTACTAATTATTATTCTCTCAGACTACAAATTGCAAGACATAGCACTAACTCAGTAATCATCTGAATACTACTAACAGTTTATTTGAAGTGCATTCACCTGCCTGCAGTAGCATAATCTTCTATGTTCATCTTTAAAACAAATTAAACTAATAAAATAAAATAAACACAAATTCAATATTCATACACCTTATTGGCAGTTTACTGAGTTCAGATTATAATCTCTATTCACTTTTCCAACAACCTCACAGAGTTATCTCTTTATTTACTTGTATGCATTTTTCCATTACAAGATTAAACATGCTTCAAATGTTCTGATGATTGCATCAGAAAGTATAGACCACATAGACCATTAACACAGACACAACTGTTTTCTGACAGACATCCATTTTGTTAAAAACAGATTATATCTCTCACTGGCTAAGCTCATATCTCCAAAATACAACTAAAAACTTTGGTTTCTGGTTATATCAGAGATTATCCTCAAGCATAGTAAGAAACAACAGCTTGTGTTATAAAATTTGCATTATTTAGAAGATATTGTGATAAGCTTCCATCATTCCAGGGAAAAAGCCTTAAAGTTCTTATTTTTGTCCTCATTATAATGTCATTTTTATTTTTTACGGTTATTGCCCATTCATTTTTTTAGAACGGAACATACTTTTTGAAAAAGTACAAAAACTTGGCAAATTTTAAAGGAATCTCATGTGGAAGCTGATATTTAAACTTCTCCTTTTTTCGAGTTTCATCCATCAATTTTTCTGCAGAGAGAAAATCAACAGCTCTCTCCAACTGTTGTGCTTACAAGGACAGCTTAACATTAGACAGAAAAATCACTTTACTGAAATTGCTCTTCAGAATAACAATCCTTTGTTTCCCTGCACCAGCTTCAAAATAGAGATGTATCATATTTGAATGCAGCAAATTGTTTGATGTCAATGTGGTTTCACAATTTCATGGAAAATAAACTACAAAAAATGCAACTGAGCAGGCAATGGTTGAAATCAACTTTTTGCAAGTATATGTATACATAACCTCAGATCTTTGCTGTTAAGGCAAAGGTTTCCTCAACATTTCATTTTGGAAAAAGCTGTTTACCAGAAGACTAAAACATGAGGAGATAAACTGCATGAATATGTCTATTTTAGAAATACATTTACACTTACTGATGTTCCATTTAAAGAAAAACAATCCAGAAAGTGTAACTGCTTGAAAACCTTGCAACTACAGACTTTTATCAATAATTGCAGCACAAAACATGACTCTGTAAACAAATCCTCATTGCTTTTTCATGATGTGCAAATGCTCAACGAGAAAGTCTTTGTCAGGATGAGCAAATTAAGTGAAAATAGTTATGCTACAAATGGATTTACATAGGAACACTTCATAAGAAATGGCAAGCACTACAGCACACAGGAACTGAGATGCAAGATTTATTTTCAAATTATAACCTTCTTGGTAATATTCTGGTTTTGTTCTCTTATTTACATTGATGCGACTAGCACATCTACTCTGAAATTCTGTTTGCTTCACAGAGTCACTTTGTTGCTATAATACAACTGCAATTTGCAATCTTAACATACTTCTCGTTTTTTCGATTTTTACCTCAAACTCTTCTCTTTAGCATCGGGGTTTATTAATTTTCAAATAACATCCATCTTCACAAAGCAACATCATGATTTTGAGTGTCGTTCAATCACAGATTTTGAATTCAATTTGTGAAAAGGAATTGATGTCTAACTGTTGAAAGTTTTCTAGTAAATTACATGAAATATGAAATACTTCATTTACCTTCTTGGTACGAATATAAGCTGCAAACTTGTGTAAATAACAAACAGACACCCTAGTTCCATTTGATCAAGCATATTCAAACAAAATTCATCACTCTCTTGCCTCAAAAAAGACTAGTCAGATATTTGATAGTATCACAAATAATTTTGAAGATGAACTAACATACACTTTTGAGTTAATTACCAGAAATTACGTTTTCAGGTGTAACACTGTAGTAGTTAAAGTTTTGTCAGGTTTTAGTTTATTATTAGTTATTTTGTTTAGTTTTATTTAAAAAATAAAATATTTCAAAAGGGAAAGAAAAAACTCCACACATTTAAAATATAGTGGACTACAATAAGTATATGAATATGGTATTGCAAGTTTTCACTGTGCTACAATAGAATGCACTACTGAGTTATGCATTGCAAGAGACTGTGAAATAAAACACATCATAAAGGACTGCATACTAAGAAGCTTATAATAATGTTCCATATTTAAGTTTTTATATTGACTATTTTATTCATAACGTAAGATCAGAAATTAAAGTTAAAACTTTTCCAGTTTAAACATACCACATAATTGGTAGTGAAAGCTATATGGATTTAGGACACGATCCAAAGTGACACTTTACTGGACAGCAACACATCTGCCTCTTGTTTGTCACTTAAATCAAAAATGAAAGATTTACTATGACAGAAATCAAAGCCTTAGTGCTGCCTAAAATGTTCACAGACAGAAAGTGGACAGGTTTGGTTAGAGCATGGTACTAATAATGCCATGGTTGTGGGTTTGATGCTAGTATAGACCATTCATTTGGGAGCTGGACTAGGTGATCCTTGTGGGTCCCTTCCAGCTCAGTATATTCTGTGATTCTGTGAATCTCCTCACACAGTCTGAGCAAGCAGCTTGTGCAGCTCTGTAAATAGGCTCAGGAAGAGGTTTGTCCTCATCACCAATGGCATCATTAAAACCTGAGACCTGGACAAAGCAAGGACAACCATGCCCAACCATGCCAATGCTGGCAGCAACCTTTTCCTGCATTCCTCACCCACCATGGGAGTGAAGTTTTGAGGAATAAGTGTCGTGGAGAATAAGTGTGTTCTGAGTCCCTCCTCAGATTAAGCAATTTGAAGGATCTGGACATCTGAGACTCTGTTGAGGGAAACCTGTTCTGAATGTGCGGGTGTGGGATGTGTTGTGAAGAGGCCTCAACACCAGTCAGGTGGTGAGAGAGTGACTGACAAGGTGATTCCTGGATGATCAGACAGGGAAGTTTCCTTAACATGATGGAGGACAGTGAACAGACAGCAGTTTCTCATCTGGGAAATGGTGGAGAAAAGCCTCTCCAGGATGGAGACGTTTCCATATCCCTTCTACACCGCAATAATGCATCGACAGCCCTGAGCTGCTGAAAATATGGGGAACACAGGGAACATGAGGGGTGAAAGAAGATTACTCCTCTGGTGTTATTTTCTGGCAGAGAAATTGCTTCATCGTTGGTTAGGATCCTTCTGCCAAAGGTGTCCTTCAGTACCAGTTACTGAGATGTGGGATTCCCAATTTGTTAGAGTTTCATTGATTGCTGGCAGAGTAATTTGAGGACTTCACTACAGCTCAGTAGGATTCAGCAGAGCTGTACACATGATCATGTAAATCCTTACGCACAGCATCTGTCTTCAACCTTGGTATTGAGATCAGCTTCAATTTCAATAGGCCAAAGGACAAGGAACTGTTCAATCAGCTAAAAGCCAGCAAATATGAAAGAGTAGTAGTTCCAGACCAATGACACTGCAGGGGGATTTATCACTAGGAAAGGCTAATTAATACCTTGACTCCCTCCACCTGGACTTATTTCAGGAGGTAGAAAGCTAATTCTCCTTTGTATATCACAAGAATACTGCCAACTATGTGTCTTGCCACTAGCAAGAAAAAGGCTCTGAACCCACCAAGACATTGGTAACCAATTCTGCTGCATGGACTTTAGAGAAGGCTGAGCCTTCTCATCATATCTTGTAGTATTTGTAAACACATCTCGTCTTTGGATTTGGCCTGCTGACACACACCCAGCTTGTTTCAGAAAATAGCAGGAGACAGCAGTTAAAAGAACTTGATCATTCCAGAAGAGCCAGATGCCCATGTGAATGAAAACCCTGTGTGAGTAAATGTGCTCTCCTCAGTTCTTGGGTATGCACTGGACTAAGGCTTTCAGCTGCTTCTGGCTGATGCTTTGTGCGAGGAGATGAGGACGAGTGAAGAGATCTGAATCTTGACTCCATGTTTCAGAAGGCTGGTTTATTATATTATTATATACATTATATAAAAATGGTATAGTAAAACTATACTAAAAGAATAGAGAGAAAAGGATTCATCAGAAGGCTAGAAAGAACAAGAATGGAATGATAACAAAGGCTTGTGACTCTCCGAGCGTCCAAGCCAGCTGAGTGTGATTGGCCATTAGAAACAATCGTGGATGCACCTGTTGCATTCCACAGCAGCAGATAGTTATTGCTTACATTTCTTCCCTGAAGCTCCTCAGCTTCTCAGGAGAAAAAATCCTAGCAAAGGATTTTTCATAAAATATCATGGCTACACCTGCTCTAGCATTTTTTAATGCAAACTGTAAGACTTTTTTTTTTTTTCAAACAATTTTTATCAGCATAATCACTTACTATAAAAGCAGTCTTCAGAAAAGATACTTCCTAAAGCATATGGATATAATAGATGGTGTAACAACTTTGTAATCAGGAAAACACTTTAAACAAAGAGATACACATTTCTTCTCAATCACTTCTCAATAAACATTTCGTAAGCAGCTACCATACAGGGTTCTTGCAGTTCAGGGAAGATTTAATGTTTCTCAATTCAGCTGGCCTTTTTGCATTGCTCATTCCACTATGGCCCTGGCTGAAAAAGCATATTGATTTTTATTCGATCTTAGGGCTCCGGCTGTACCGATGTGGCATGACAGAAGTACAGGCTGAACACCCGAGAGTTACAATGGCTGGATAACACCACCTAATTGCCAGTAACTACTCATCTCCCCAGCAACTCTTCCTGTTTATTGTAATTCTAGAGGTATTAAACTTACTAACATACTGACCAAAGGTATTATGCTGCATAAGGTGATGCTGAGGAAAGTCTTTCAGTCTCAGGGCTGGGTAAGCATTCTCACTAATCTTCCAATTATGGGGAAAAAACCCAACCAAATAATTCATGACACTGTAGAAAAGAGTCTCAAGCAGCATTTTTATATATCCATTCTGATCTGCGTTTTTATTTGGTATGACTGATCTGATTTTGTGATTGTTTTTGGGATTCAGTGATCAGATGCAGAAATCAGCAATACTTTTTACTGCATTGTTTCTGCACTAACAAACTTTGACTGTTTACTTTACTAATAGACAAGGTATTTGATTGCCATGGTAGAGGTAGTGTATTTGTTAATGCATTGCTCACTATGCATTTTCATGGGAAAGGTAAAGAAAGTACTTTGTCTTGAGTTTGTTCAGATTTAGAAATTGGATCAAATTGTCGTCTCTTATTTTAGAAAAATCAGAAAAAAAGCAAATAATCTAGCCAGATTCCACACATGATGTCAACAGCCTGTTTTTCAAGTGCTGGTTTTGCGATGCTTAAGCTGATCACTTCTGAACCAGAAGATCAAGATAGTAACTGTACTTAAAACAGATGCTTATGTCAGGTAAGAATGAGTTTGGGACTGTCATGATGGAAAGTTACAACACCAAGAGTAACACCAACACAAAATGGTGAGTCACACCAAAACACAACTTTTTCATTCTATTTCACACACCATTTTGACAAAAAATAAAGTTATTAAAGGCCTAAGGAAAATAGTTCTTTTCTCAGATTGTCTCACTTGTACCCACGAACAAATATAGAAATAAAAATAAGTAGGAAGAACATGTAGGCTTACTAACACAGGCCATGACAGATCTAATGACTGCATAAAAATCAAGTTTCATTTATGTATCATGAAGTGTCCTCAGGGAATTAAGACACAGCCCATGCACAAGGGTTAAAAAAAAATAAAGGCAAGTAAAACAGTAATATACAAAAGTCACAACACCTATGCTGGATTTGAGACAATTTATGTTTAATAATTCCATTAACAACCCTTAAGTCTGGAACTTCTCTGTCACAAAAGATAGAAATAATCTAATCTAAAAAAGATTTGCACAAAAAAAGAGACCAGGATGTAGTACAAAACACAGCTGTACACTTCAGTACAAATAATAAGTTTAGCTGTGAAGTAGCATGTCTAAACAAGGACAGAAGGATTCAAATGCAGTTAAAAGCAGTAACTATGAGACAGCAAATCTTTTAAGAGCTTATAAAAAGATAAGACCAAAGAAACGAAACCACGATGATGAATCTGACAGAGACAACCACTGTAGGTGGTTTGTCTTGTAGTTATAAACAGTAAGAAAGCACCACGTGGCATAAGTGAGCATCTGCCAGTTGTTAAAGTGCACAGGTACTGCCACCCTCAGGAGAAGCAATTTAAAAAGCAATTCTTCCAGCTGCAGATACAGGCATGCAGTTGCTGGCTTCATTTTAATCACAGCATTGCCACCAATTTCTTTTGTGGTTTAAAACAAATTAGCTCTTTCCTACAATTTTTGCAGTTGTGAAGGGTGAAGATAATATGAGCCAGCCTTAAAAAAACAAAAGTGTTTCCAGATTATTCAGTAGCAGTTTGAAAATAAATACTGCTGTATAAACACTGCATTTTACTTCAGGGCTGAATGCAAACAAATAACTAGCATTTCAACTACGATCTTCTACATGTGCTTTCATTTCTTTTAAATATATGCAAAGAAATTCCCTAAAGTTAATAGGCTTAACACATACTTAATGAAGGGAAACCTAGAAATTTCTTTATCTAACCTAGAAATCTCTATTCAGTAGTATTTAGCTCAGTCTATTCCCAGAGTATTAGCGTCAGGAGGTTATTCTTATATTTTCACTATATCAATACATTACTGAGATATAAATATTTTACTGAGATATAAAATAAATTATGCTATTGTGAGGACCAAAACTTTGTTTTCAACATTCCCCCAAAAGGAAATAGACCAAGTTCTGCTACTCCAAGACTCCATACCAGACCCAGTATCAGCCCCCTTGCACTAACCTTAAACCACGGGTAATTATATAAAGTCTTGGTGGAAAATCAAGATGTTCCTAACTGTGGTCTCACAAAAATCATCTATATCAGCAACAGGAATTACAGAGAAAGGCTTCCAGTCTCTACTGGTATAGGATGTTTGTGCTGCTGAGAGATTTTCCAAAGAAAAAGGGAAATCCCTCAGTTCAAGAGCCTTGCTCGTAAATTTGTGCTGAATAGAAGGATTACAAGGTCTTGCCCTCCAGTGAAGGAAAGTTTATAAATAGACTATGCCAGAAACTAACAGCAGTGTAAAATTAAAGAACTGTATTCTACCACTAATAGTCAGAGAGTAAAGTGAATTTATCCTTTGCTTAGCAGAGTTCCTGAACTAGGGGAGGGAGAAAATTCAGCAGCACTAAAGCATTCTATAAAAGCCTATGAAAATCATTGGTGTGTCACAGCACATGTCTCAGTTGAGACAGCCATAAATACACAGAGAATCACCACACAATATCAGGAAACATCTACCCATACTGAGTAACACCACACCACTTCAGAAGGCTACAAGCACTGCTCTTTATTGCTCTTCAGTCCAACCTTTTATACCCTTCATCTCACATGCCTTACACTTGTGTGCCCTCTGCACCCTTTGGTGATAGGTCAATGCTCCTGGGCACTCCATGTCCCATTGCCTTCAATGCTGGTCCCCTGTCCTGCACAGCTGTACCCACTGGGGATGAGGCTCCCACTGCCCCAATCCCAACTACCACAAACTGTGTGCCTACATTGGTGCTCTGTTCCACCATGCTAAGACAGCAAGCTCCAGGAAATCTTCACCACCCTGAGCTCACTCATTTCAGTGCCTTCTAAGACTTTGAGGATTTCTTAGGCAGACCCTTGACTGAGACAGCTGAAGCAAAAACTGAGTCTACTTATATCAAAACATAAACTGGAGGTCTCAGTAGGCCCATGGCCTAGACAAAGCTGGAAAGGAATGTGCTCATTTGTACCAGCAGCTGAACAGCAAATAAATGCATTCTGATGGGTGAGCTTGAGGTGGGGGCTGTTTATTTGGGGAGGAGGGATGGGGTGTAGTGATCAGGGAGGACGTAACAGCAATAAATACAAAGCAAAGTACAATACTTTTATTGGATTATCTGCTGTGGAGCTTGAGCTGCAGTATCCTGGGCTCAGTGCTGCTTGGAGCACCCCAACAAGAAAGCAGCAGCACTCACAACACAGGTACTTACAGGCTCAGACAGTGAATGACCTGCATATGCAACACCAGGATGGAAACACTGTCTCACCATAGTAATAAAGGTGTTCAAGGACAATAAAACATCTCCTGGGTATTTTGCACAGAAATGGAAATACACTTGTATTGCCAAAATAGATTCTTCAAGCATATGACAGAATAGAAAAATGGATAATAAGCAACATCTGGTTTTATGCCTGTGGAAACGAAAATTTACCATTCAGACTAAAATAACACTAGAAAATGGATCACTATTGATCACACATTCTGAAAGAGATAAAAGGCATGCATCAAAAGATGCAAGTATGACCCAAGTGGAAAAATGTCCCCACTCCAATCACCTGATGTTCAGAGTCTTCCAAAGTACAGACAAGAATAAAGAAAACAGCTATAGATAAAATTTCATGACAGACCCAGCATGCAGGTTTCCTCTGCATGGAAAGTGCTTAGACTACTTAATTTTCCTGCAGTAGACAAATAATCCTGAAAAGGATATTATTTGATCAGTGTTTTTATTAGAATAAGCAAACAACCTAATTCAGAATGTATGTCCAGGAAACTCACAAGAAGCGGTAACTCTAAGTAACTCAAACCATTTGTTAAGTCATTCTGAATCTGAATTACATTATATTATACATTATATTTAATGCTCTCTGGTAAATAAGAGCCAGGTGCTGAAGTTGATAATTTTTTTTCATATTAAAAGCTTTTTCCTTATATTTAATTTCTAGGATGATAAAGGTAGTTTCCATTTTAATTCAGCAAAGTTGTCGCTCTAAAGGGCTGTTGATTTTTTTGTTTTTGTTGTTTTTTGGTTGTTTGGGGTTTTTTTGCTGTTTTGTTTTTGTTTTTTTTTCATTTGTTGGGCGGGGGGGAAGGGTAAAAAATTATCTTAATTTTTTTTCTCTTTATTTACAGAATAAACACCTCAAAATGGTTACTAGCTATATTAGCTCAGGCAATAATACTCTCCTACCAACATACTCTTTATCAGAACAACAACTGTATTTAAAAACTTAGATGAAAGCAGAAGGCAGCTGCTGAAGACAGCTTTAAAAATAAATTTCTTTTAAAGAACCCCACACAGTGCTGTTTTGTTACTACCCTTTTATTCCCTGACTCAGCTTGACACGTCAGACAGCCCACTGAAATTAAAAGTACCTCAATGGCAGAAGACTCTACCATCCACCTGTCTCTAAGTAACACTAGTATTTTCCCATGGTGACCACTATTTGTCCCATGCCTGCTCAAACTCTTTTTAGAATTGATTCAGTGTGAGACCTGTGCTTACAAATAAACTTAATTGGTATTGATCACACCCACAAAGCTTATTTATGTATTGACATAAAGGTATTCAGAGTATAAGTCTGGTTTCTGTGTACTGAAAAGAAGGCAGCCGCAATAAAATATACATGAACACAGATGATGAGGGTTCCTGTGCACAATTTAGACAATGTCACATTTGGACGCACAATTACTTTGATTTGTGTACACTCTGAAATACTTGAAAAAAGGATAGGAAAGAAACAAAGAATGAAAGAAAGAAAAAGAAGTATACTTTAAAGAAGAGCAACACAAAAAAAAAGACATTAAACCTTAAGGGCTGGAGGGACAGAGAAGGCACAGATTTTGGCTGTATTACTCACCACTCATATTTTTTTTGTCTCACAGAGCTCACATTGATCCTCCTCCTGATAACTCCTTTTGTGTTTTCTCCTCACACCTACTTTTTCAAAAAAATGTCAAAAATCAAGAGAGCATATGCAAGAGAGACACGCATTCTGCCTCTCTGAACCAAAGCTTTGGCATGGACAGCTGCTGACCTTGCAGCATTAAGGAGTTCCACAGGCTCTATTGGCTTTTTAGACAGGCTTTAGTGGCAGTTCATCACGTGTTTTGAAGGTGTAATTTTAATATTTAAGCAGATCCTAAGCCAAAAAATATAATCACCTGAAAAGCCAGAATTATTAGAATGCAATGGGAATGTGCAAAACCATGAGGCTGCTGTCACATAGCAGAATAGGAAATTACATGCTTAACAGAAGAGACAGAGAGGCTCATACACTGCAGAGGTTCAAAGCTCAACAATACAGGCAAGTAACAACAGAAAGAAGAAAAAAAATAAAAAAATTTCCCTCACTTTGATAAGCTTTTTCCACTTAGCTAGTATCTTACGTAAACCCTTATTTTTAGTTCAGGGATTCTCTAATCATCATTTCAGACACATTAACATTTTCCAATGGAAGAACACAACCACTGGTAGCAAATATATCTGTGAGAGTAGATCTACTTTTTAAATTACTTTTCATGGATTCCTCAGAAGGTAGCCACAAACCTCAGGTTGAAAGCCTGCAATTTACTGCTAGTGACCTTGCAAAGACCTCTTTGTGCCACAAGTTTTATATGATTTTCAAGAACCTCCTTTATTTTTAAAAACCACAACATACACAGTAAGATGAAAAATATCCCTGTGCATTTACTGGTAAGCAGGTTTCATAATTTTTACCAATGCCAGCTGTTCATAGGAGTAAATGACAGTGATTGTTCCACCAGCTCTACACACCAACTTGCAGAAAAAACATCCATCTGACATTTCAACCAAAGCCTCTAATAGAAATACCAACATTATACTAGGAAAAAGAAATCAGCAAAAGTCACACCTGAACAAATAACCCAAATCCAAAGAACTACCAAAGGGATAAAAGGCCTGTATTCATTTGCCGTGTGATGAAATAAAATAAAAATGTGAAATTAGGTACTTAGAACTACTAAATAGCCAGAATTGTAAACCAAGGCTATTTTTCAGTCTAAATACCATTGGTGTGGATGTATTTTTCTTTCATATACTGAAACAAAAGTCATGCTATGTCAGCAGAGACTGCTAAATAAATCAAGGTTAGTTCAATACAAGCTAAAATGTTAAAGAGAAAAAGAACATTCTTTAACATATTTAGTCTTCTTGCAAAGGGGCTAGGGAAAAAAAACCAAAAGTAAACTAATTTACAGGGGAAAAAATGTAAAGGAAATTTGAAGACTGATTCATTTATGAAGTCAGTGAAATTGTAAAAAGAGAGTATGAAAAATCAAAGCAAACTCTTAAATACGAGGCAGAATTCAGGAAAAGAATAGAGGAAAAGTGGTAGTTATCCACATATGTCTCCCCCAGCAAAATGCACAAGGATTAACAGAAATATTATCATTCAAAGAAAAAAGCTGCAGAATTAACATTTTCATTAATCTTGCTCAAGGGTGGTTTTTAAGTTAAACATAGATACCACACTGTCTTACCAAAAATTCAAGAAATCTTCTAGAAGAAATGTATGCTATTTCTGAAAAGCAAGTTGGGGCTACATTTTAAAACTACAGAACTGCAATCCTGGCAGATGTAAAAGAAAAATAACCCACTCACAGCAGAATTTACTAGCATTAAATCTGATGTTAGGCTGCCCTCTTCAATCACAGGACCATTGAATATCCTAAGCTGGAAGAGACCCACAAGGATCATTGAAGTCCAACTCCTGGCCCCACACAGGACAAGCCAAAATTCAACTATGAATTTGAAGGACTCACATTCTTTCTTGAATAAATGCTTCAGTAACTGTAAACCATGGAAAGTGAAACTGTAGATGTATGAGGCCATCTCTCAATACGTAGTGTTCATCCCAGAGCAATGGCATCAGACATGAACCCACTTCTGAGGGAATGCTCATCACAGCCCAGTCATGGCACGGATTCTCCAGTGCAGTGAGAAGTACACACAGATGCTGCAAGTCTGTCAAAGTGCTTTTGAAATAGATCAAAATCCATTGCCCTCTTGGGCTATAAGATTCCCTTTCTCCTTTCCTCCCTCAGCTCCAAATATAAATGGTAACCAAAATGCTGCCTTTGCTTACTTCTCCTACAGATCTTACAATGGTATCACAGTAGTCAAAACTTCTCTAAGAACACACACATGACAGAAGCAAAGCTGAAGTCATTGTTAAATTATGCAGAATTCAAGAGATTTCTGCTGTTTTCTGAGCTGTGTCCTTCATGAAAGGTAAAAGACTTCCCCAAAGCCTGGGATTTGGAACTCTTTCCACATACCATATTCACTCAACTGGCTTGTGCTTAATTTGAAACTGGATTCTCTATCTTCTTACCTGGCTACAACTCATGCGTCAGACACAAACAGCAGCTCAGAGACAGAGGATTAACTTCCTTGGAGCAGTACTAGATTAAGTAGCAGCATATAATCAGACCAGAGGATAAATCAAGAACTTCAATATGCCAAATAATACAGAAAAGCCTAAAACCCACAAAATAAGTGTACATTTCCCAAACAAATCTGGTCAAGTTTTGTTGACACTGCTATAGTGACTGTGCAGTTTACTGAGCAAGCTGCTTATCTCACAGGTGTCTTGCCATGAGCCATACCTGTCTCCTTCTCTCTACAAAGCCAATTTCTGCAAAATAGAAATGGAA
Source organism: Passer montanus (assembly GCF_014805655.1). Classification (NCBI taxonomy): domain Eukaryota; kingdom Metazoa; phylum Chordata; class Aves; order Passeriformes; family Passeridae; genus Passer; species Passer montanus. The sequence goes on along the minus strand of NW_024367819.1, from coordinate 8,844,266 downwards.
CACTACAAAATTAGAATTCGCACCACTAAGATTCTGCATTTGTTCAATTCATCTGGCATCACAAAACCTGTATGGACATAATGTGTCTCACTAAAAAAAAGGAAAAAAATGGGGGGGAAAGAAGAAAGAAAACATTTGTAAGTATGACCCTGACCTTTACTATTCACAAACAAATTAAATTCTACAGTACTTCAGGAAAGCATTAGTCATTCAGTAATGTAACACCTTTTTTTGCTAAAATCTGACAGGTCAAGGAAAAAATAGCACAACTCCCAAAAAAGCATTGATTCTACTAGAAGATACAAACAAAGATAAACTATAGTTTTTTCTGTGTATCTAAATTACTTTGGTATTGAACAGCATATGTAGCTTGAATGTTGCCTCCTTTTGGCTTCAGACCTACACTATAATTTGATTATGGTAATTCTCTTTCCTGGTTTTCAGAAGAAACAATTTTTCATTCTGAAGTATCATATAAAAAAAATCATAATACATTACCTTAGCAATTGGAAGTGTATCAACATGATCATCCATACAGTGATAACTGAAGTCACAGTTAAGTATTTAATCTCGAAAACTATCAAATGAATATAGCAAGTGATAGAAAAGGACAATATGTCAGCAAAATGATTTCCCAGTCCTCCTGTGCAAATTAGAACACTTTGCTTTCCGTTTCACACTTAAGCTGCGGAAACAGGAAATACAGAACATTTCCTTATATCATAAGGAATCCCAAACCTTCAGACTACTGCCTAATTCAGTGTAGGCCCCCAAAAGTAAATAGCTAGAGCAAGGAACAGCCCTCTGCTTTACTTTAAAACAATCATAAATCTCTCCTTGCCTGGAGGACAGCACTTAGTACTCCTAAAGCTCAGGTCATCATATCATTAATTCTACTGTGCCCTCCCCAAAAAGTATTTCTGGAGCAATAGGTGGTAACTAGGAAGTGCACATCCCAAAACCGTTACCACAGGCAAAAATGAGAAATTCAGTTTTACATTTTAACAGGCAAAGGTTAATGCAATAGAAAAATATATAGCCAAGCACAGGAGAAAAGTAAATAACTGCTTCATCTCCTACAAACTAAATTTAGTGAAAGCGGATTGTAGAAACCTGGGTCAAAGCACTGCACTGCAGCTGAGCCATACAAAATTCAATGGATCAAAATATTTTGCCTCCTCTTCTCCTTTATGATCATTCAGGGAAGAACTTTGCTTAATTAGCTAATTTCCCCTTTGCTAGTCTGTTTTAGTTAGAAATTATTTCAGATGTACTTTGTCTGAGGTGCCAGTTTTATGGCCTTGGGATATTAAATTCCGGCATTTCAGATAAGCCACTCTATTCCTGTCCTGTCACTCTGTCTCGTGTAATGATTGAAACACTTAAATCATTATAGAAAGCATTTAGTGCAATTTTATAAGCTAGTTTATGCATTCATGTAGTGAAAGGCTGTCAAACTGCTTACCAGACACTAGCGTTCTTCAGTACACACAGTCTCCATGTTCATAGCTGTGCCTTGCCATGCAAGGCTGAAATCACCTCTCCTTTGCACACTATAGACACATTTGCCCCTGTCTTCTCCTGTTTTGTGTACATTTTCAGGACAAAACTAGGCTCCATTTCAAATCCTCAGTGTAGGTTTATATTTTAACTTCTTCCTGTTCCCTCACACCAAAAAGTGATGGATACAGACATCATTGTAGACTACACATCCCAAATATCACCCAACGTCTCTTCAAGTCAGATTCTACAGACCAGCCAAATTTGCTTTCCCAACACCTGATAAAATGTCAGACTTTGTTTTTACCGCAGATTCTAGGGTCTCAGCACTTCTCTTGGACGGAGCTAATTTTAGTTGTGGTAATGACTGCCTTTGTTGCATTTTGGTTTTATATTACTCTTGTTTCTGTTTGTAATGGTTTTGTCTTTGTACTCCTGTTCTCCCCTCATAGTTTACCCCAAATTTTTTCCCTCCTCCCCCATGTCAATACTCCCTACTCTCCACCTACCATCCCAAGTTTTGCCAAGTCATTCCCCAGTCTCCTCCCTGGATCTCTGTCAATCACTCAGCCTCCTGTCCCCTCTGTCCAGAACCTTCCATCCAATACAGAGTGATTGGCCAAAGGCCAGGCGCTCCCTCCAAGTGCTTCCCAATTTGTGGCCCTTCATGCCTATCTCCCCAGTCTCCGTACCCCCAAGTTCCCCCATTGGCTGATGTGTGAATCCCTCCCTTGTTTCCAACCCCCTTTAAAAGTTGTTGTTGAAGCTCAGTCTGGGCTCTTCACAGCTGGTCACCCTGAGTTGCAGAGCTCCTTGGAGTTCTGGAATAAACCTTGGATTGCACCCCTGCCAAGAGTTGGCTCCTTCTTCCTCTGCCGTTGTCTGCAGCATCTCCTGCCACAGGGCTAACAACCCCCTAGCTGCCCTCCTGTACCCCAGGGCACAGGAGTGTCCGCTGGCATCCGCCGTGTCCAAGCTGGTCAGGAGTGGCCAAGTGGACACTAAGAGAACACGGTGACATGCCTTGAAGTCAGGTGATAATCGCCCAGCTTGTTTTAGCTTTGTTCCATGAGTAACATGCATGCAAAGATCTGACAAACTTACACAGTTACTGCTTAACAAACAGGCTGTACGCTAACTGGGACCTAGGGGAGGCTGACTGAGCTTTGACTAATTGCTAATGGGTGAAAGCAGTAAAACCTTACCTGAAAAACAGATAAATAGAACAAGTAAGCAGACCATTATGGAACAGAAAGTTGTAACTATGACAGGAAAGGAAAACATCAATGCAGTGACAGTATTCCACTGCAAACCAGTATCAGCAAAAGGACAGGGAGAACTTGCATCACTTACAAGGAAAAGCCACACAGCGATACCATGAGTTTCTAAGATCTCATCAGATGTATGAAAAAAGAGAAGGGACAAGAAGTCTGATTGAAAACTTTCCTTCTCATCTCACTATCAATTAAATGAAGTTGAATCAAATTTAACCAAACTAGCAAAAACAACTAGCCCTGGAATCAGAGACAGCTTTCAAGTATTCAAGTGAACAACTCTCATCCGTATCTTTATCTAAAGTTTGAGCAGACAGAACTGGTGGCACTTCACTGAGAAGTAAATGACTTTTGAAACCCTTCCTGAATCAGAAATATTAGGAAAATTTATGGTCATCTGCAACAGCCTACACCAGTAAGAGTTCAGTAAGAGCATCCTCCTGGAATTTTGTGCTCTTGTAACAAGTTGTCCTGGTTGCAGAAAGGGGTCAGAGGTTAGCACTGTGAGCAGGTCATTACTCTGCACCATATGTGCTATCGGTGGAGGGCATGGTTTCCAAAGGAAAACCCTGGTGCTCCACTGGGAGTTGGCCATTTTGCCTGCCCAGCCATCATGCTGCCTTTGGCTGAGGACACAATCTACTGGAAGCATCCACCATCATTCTTGTTCCCAGTAGTGAACACCTGTTTTTGTAACTAAAATACCTTATTTTTGTATCCTTTTACTATTTATATTGCTGTTGTTGCTGTGCCATGTCTTATTCTTGCTTTGTGCTTTCAGTAAATTGCTACCCCAACCCATAATTTCTGCTTTTGCCCTTTCCTTACTGGAAGAGGTAACAGAGAAGGGGAGTGGCTTACTTGGAGTTTATTTTCCAGCAGATGCTAAAACAAAACACAAGTTAAATAAAAATAAAAAAACATTAATATAATCAGAGGCAGCACTTATATTAATGAACAAACAACTTGCTATATTTGCCCATTTTGTCATACTTTTAGAAGTACACATTCAAGGCCGTCGTGTGAAACATTGGTGTCATCATCATACTCCATCTGGACCAGTTTTGCGTATGCAGCACTATGTACTTGGCATACAAAATTCAGACAGTTTGGAAATACAGCTCATTTGAGAAGACACTTGCACATCATTCCAAAACCAATACCAAATGCTCTGTAGGGTCAGAAAGAACGTATACATTAAGTTCACAAATTTGAGCAGTTGAACTTATACATATATTCCCTTTAATTGTAGTGAATGGTGTTCTAAACTCCTTTCCATATTGAAGTTTTCCTCTTCTATAAAAACTTTTTCATAATTTTGACTAACAACATATTCTGCTTTCAGCTGGGAGTTGATTTTCTTCCTATTAGCACTGTGGTTTGGATTTAGAAAAGACCAATCTGATAATACACTGATGGTTTTAGTTGATGGTGAGCAGTGCTTACTCCAAGCCAAGGACTTTTTAGTTTCTCATGTTCTGCCAACTAGGAGGTGTGCAAGAAGCCAGGAGGAAGCATGGCCAGGACAGCTGAGCAGAACTGGCCAAAGGGATATTCCACACCATAGAACATCATGTCCAGTATATAAACTGGGGAGAGCTGGCAGTCACTGCTCTGGGATGGGGTGGGCATCCATCAGTGGGTGGTGAGCAAGGGTATTGTGCATCACTCATCTTTCTTGGGTTTTACTCCTCTCTTGTTGTTGCTGTTATTAGTAGTACATTTATTTCAATTATTAAACTATTCCTATCTCCATCCATGGTTATGGGTATGACCTTTTTTTCAGTTCTCTTTCCCATTGCACTGGGGAAGTGAACATTTTTGTGGTACTCCACTGCTAGATGGAGTAAAACCAGGACATCATATTAAGCCATTTAACTACCTTTAAGTAATCTTTGTGTGCTTTCAGACAGCCACTGTACTTCAGTTCTTATAGTGAATACACATCTTCATATGCCAGGGCTCTCTCCTCGTTAATCTTTTCTTCAATAGGTTCAGTCAAAGCTAAAAATGTCTGTCCAAAACCAAACTCAGTGTTTAAGATTCTGTCTCTGGTGTAATTTCCAAGCTTTTTGTTTCACATCCTCTAGAATGTTTCAAATCATAGGCCCACACAGTGTCTATTCCCTCTCCAGTAGTATGATCTGGAATCCAGCAAGGGAAAGGAAAGCGACAGGCAATTATTCTGGCATTACATTCAAGTTCTTCTTCCAGCTTCTTCTCCAGCTGTGGCATCTGTTGAGTTACAAGAAAAATCTCTCAGAAACAGTAAAAAACAGGAGCATTCTCTGTAGAATCGAATTCAGGTGTTTCAGAGAAATCCAAGGTGTAATTTTTTTTTTAATCTTATGAAAGTATTTGTAATAGATATTGCGGCTTTGATGCCTTGACAAAGAATATCTAAAACCAGAAAATGGTAATTTTCAAATTCAAATTAAATCAAAACACATCAATTATCCCTTAAATTAAAAAAAAAAAAACTGCTGGGACAAGACTTTGCATGCTCCAATTCACAATTCTCTTCAATGGGATTCTTCTCTGAGAGAATGAAAGTTCAGCCCCCTGAATTTATGCTATTTATGAGTTCATAAGCTCAAGGTTCATGAGCTCAAATGATATTCAAAGGCTCAAAATTTACAGTCTAACACCAAGACCAATCCTGGGGCACTCAAAACATCAGAGACAACAACCCAAAGCAAACATTCTTCTGTCGCTTTATGGTGAAATACTGTTACATTAAATAATATTGAAATTGAGCTTAGTTGAATTCACACCCTGTTAACATAGTCATGTGAACCCCTTCAGCAGCATTCCATGAAAGAGAATGTAGAATCTAGGAATGGTTTGGATTGTGAGGGACTTTTAAAGGTAGTCTGGTTAAACACCTCTGCCAGGGGCTGGGACATCTTAAACTAGACCAGGTTGCTCAGAGCCCCATCCAGTTCCCATCTACTGCCTCTCTGAGCAACCCGTTCCACTGTTCCATCTGGAACCATCCCATTAATAAAATTTTTCTGACTTATATCTGAATGTGCCCTTGTTTAGTTTAAAACTATTACCCTTATCCTGTCTCTACAGGCCCTACTAAGAAGTCTGTCCCCACTAAAAAGTCTTGTTTACAAGCCCCCTTTAAGTACTAAAAGGCCACTCCCCAGAGTCAAGTCTTCTCCAGGCTGAATCACCCCATCTCTCAGCCTGCCTTCATAGCTCCTCTGAACCCACTCCAACAGGTCCACATCCCTCTTGTGATGGCATGCCCAGAGCTGGATGCAGTACTCCAAGTGGAGTCCCACCAGACCAGAGGAAGAGGGGAAGAATTCCCTCCCTTGCCCTGCTGGCCATGCTGCTTTGGATGCAGCCCAGGACATGTTTGGCTCTCTGGGCTGTGAGTGCCCATGGCTGGGTCATGTCCAACCTCTCATGCACCAGCACCCCCAAGTCCATCTCAGCAGGGCTGCTCTCCATCTGTTTATTCCCCAGCCTGTGTTGGTACTTAGAGCTGCCCTGACCCAGGTGCAGCACCTTGCACTTGGGCTTGTTAAACTTTGTAATATTCCCATGGGCCCAGTTCTTGCCCAGGTCCCTCTGGATGGCATCCAGTCCTTCAGGCACGTCAGCTGCACCACTCAGCTTGGTGCATCTGCAAACTTTTCTGAGAGTGCACTCAATCCCACTGTTTTATGCTATTGATGAAGACATTAAGCAGGACTGCTCTAATACAGACCCCTGAAGGACACCAATTGTAACTGATCTTCATCCGGACATTGAGACATTGACCATTACCCTCTGAAAGCAGATATCCAGACAACTCCTTATCCACTGAATAATCCATACACCAAATTCATTTCTCCCCAGAGTAAAGAGCAGGATGCTGAGGGAAACTGTGTCATATACCAACTCTCCTTGGTTGAATACCTACAGTCTAGCTTTCCTCCATTCACAAAAATTGAGAGGATGAGAAGGTAGGGGAAATATCACTATAAGAGATTTAGCCACTTTTGTCCTTTGGAAATGTCTGATGGTATGTTTAAGCAGACCAGCAGTGCACATCCATTTGGAGTTCCTTTTATTCTTACATATTGTATCTGTCTGAAAGACTAATTTTAATGGCAAACTCTACAGGCTACTTCTGTTACATGTAAAACACTATTTGCTTTGATTATCATGATGTAATATTTAAATATTAAAAAATTCAAAAGTGCAGTAGCTATTAACAAATTTAGCTGAATTTAAGTCACAAAGACAAAAATACATAAAATTTCACAATAAGATGAAAGAAACAAAACTCAAAAGAACATTATTAGAAAATAAGACTGACTAAAGAAAAGGTATTTTTTAAAAGCTGCAGAGCTTTCGCTATCACATACATTCAGGGTGTGCCTTTGATGTAATATCCTATTATAACTACATTTAAGCTAACAATGGAATATTTTAGGAAAATTACAGTCATAGATCTAATACACCAAAGAGTTACCTCCAAATATTTTTAAGGCTCTGACTTCATCCACACTGCAAATGCTTTTTAACATTTTTGCTGCCTTAAACAACTAGAATAAGCCTACTAGCACCTTCAACAAACCAGAAAAATAGTTGTTATCTAAAACTGAGTTGAGACACCAGAAAATATTTTTTACAGAAAATATAAACATATACTAATTTTTAGGAGCAATTATGAAAATTAGTGACACTGCATATCCATATTAGCACAAGTTAGAAAACGTCATTAACAGTTCAGCTGAGTTTAGTCAAAAATAAGTATATCCTTGAACCAGTTAAACTAGCTTTTCAGCTAAATATATCAGTTTTATTAGGTGTTACAATCATACTGTATTTTATGTGAAGCCAGGGTTTGGGGGAATTTTTTGGTGTGTCAACATAGATACATAGTTTAGTAAACCTTTTGTATAGTATTTAATCAGTTAAAACACACAGGAGCTGCAAACATGAACACCTGGCAAGAATTCCGTTCTCCTACCCTGAACAAGTAAGTCTCTCTCTGCAAAAACTCAGAAACAAACACACCTTCCCCCCAGATGCTTGCAAGAACAAGAGAGGTCTTAGTCTTCCCTGAAGATCAATAAATGCAGGTTTTTAAAGCTAATCTTGGATATGAAATAAAAGCACTGTGTGAAAGCATCAAATCAGGCCAGCATTATTGCAAAAGCTGAAGAGATCTATTGTTCCTCAGTAAAAAAAGAAAAAATGCATTAAGGTTTCTAGAAAATTAATTTAGTCATTCAGGAGGCTGAGCATTAACAACTTTCAAAGTAAATTCAAAGGGGATCATAAGCAAACAAATGCTCAGGAAACAGAGGTTCATATGTTTGCATCTGTTGCATTTATGACAGTACTTTTGCTGAAAGAATTTAATCTAGTATTTACTGGATCTACAGAAGTTATTCTGAGCCCAATAGCTACCCTTTCTATCACAGCTGTTACTAATGTATCCTGCTTTATTACATTTAAAAGTTAATTCAGTATTTCTGCTGGGTTTACTCACATTTTCCCAGGGCATTTGTTTATTCCTAGTTTTTACTGAGCCAGCTTTCCTCACTAGGACTTTTCCCCTCGGTGCAACTGTGGAATTCCTGACCACATATCCAAACGTTCCCAGTGCCCCCTGCCGGAACTCAGGCAAAAGAGCACCCAGGGCTGGCAGCATGAGGAACATCCTGGTGTTCACTAATTCCCACCCATACCCAATTCAGTTTCCAATATGGGTTACAATTGGAATCTGAAGTAGAGATTTACTCCTGGTGCAGTTGAAAAAACAAACAAGCAAACAAAACCGCACAGAATAGGAAGGTTTATTATGCTTCCTGTTACTGCTGCAGAAATGTTTTTGGTGTACTCTGTATGGTATGGCATCACATAAAGCTCTTCACTCACTTCATCTCACGCCTGCCTTAGCAAAGGAACAAGCAATACAGAAGCACAGGATGGCAGAATTGGGTTGTTCAGCCTAGAAAAGAGACGGCTTCAGGGGAACCCTAACTGCAGACGCCAATACCTGAAAGGAGCCTACAAGATGGAGAGGGACCTTCCACAGGCATATGTAGTGACAGGACAAGGGGGAAGGGCTTCAAACTGAAAGAGAGTACGTTTAGATTGGGTATTAGGAAGAAATTCTTCATATGAGGGTGGCAAGGCAATGGAACAGGTTGCCCAGAGACGTCATGGATGCCCCAGCCATGGAATTGTTCAAACCAGGTTAGATGGAGCTCTGAGGGACCTGGTCTAGTCAAAAGTGTCCCTGCTCATGGCAGGGGGGCTGGAACTAGAGAAGAGAAGGTTGTGTGCAGACCTCATAGCAGCCTTCCAATATCAGAAGGAAGCCTACAGAGAGGAAGCTCCTGATGAAGCTGGAGAGGGTTGCTTCATCAGGAGCTGTACAGCTAGGACAATGGAGAATGGAAAAATGAAAGGGGAAATTTAGGTTAGGCATTAGGAAGAAATTCTTTACTGTGAGGGTGGTGAGACACTGGAACAGGTTGCCCAAGGAGGCCCCAGCCCTGGCAGTGTTCAAAGCCAGGCTGGGTAAGGCCTTGAGCAACCTGGTCTAGTGGGAGGTATCCCACGCATAGAGGGCTTGGGACTTGATGATGTTTAAGGTCCCTTCCAACCCTTAAAAATCTATGATTCTATGATTATTACTGACTACCTTTGACCATCTGCAGGTTGATTCATTTTGCAGATTAATGTATTAACACTGAAAGCCTTGGCATTAAACTAATTAAACATTGTAACAAATAATTAAACAGTAACATAAATAAAATACAATAATATAATAAAATTTAAAAAATAGTAAACTTACCATTTGAGGTACTCCAAAAACAACAACATTTCTATAATGGGAAAAAGAAACCTAAAACAAAATTTGAGAACAAATCATTGAAATGGCATTTATAGTTAACATTTCTATAATGGGAAAAAGAAACCTAAAATAAAATTTGAGAATACATCTTATTGAAATGGCATTTATAGTTAGAGAAATTCTCACCATTCTTTTCTCCTAATCCCTCTAGCTGCACTTCTTTCAACAGGGATTTAGACCAAAAATCCGTAAGGAGATCCCTTACCAACTTTTCATCACAAAAATTTCCACATAAAGAAAACTTTATGCTGCTGAACAGCAAAAAAGTTCCACTGTCTGGCCAAGAATATGGAATAGCAATTTTAGAAGCACAGAAAGCATTAGTTTAAAAAACACCTACATGACTTTATTAATAACAGAAGAGTTATTTTCACAACTCCTGTATATGATAAAATCACGCATGCTTTAAGTTTAAGGCATTTAAGAAATGCCCCTTCTTTTGGTAAAGGTTAGCTAGCTATAAAAACTTCCTAGGCATTCTAATGACTGAGTTCTCACTCAGTGCCATGAAGTTCTCCTATGTTCCTCTCTGAACACAAACAACCCCACAGCCAAAAAAAACCCTCCCGCATAATTCATCAGGCCCAGGCTTGCTCAAGGAGCCTCTATTGATAAAGGAAGCACTTGGATAAAGCACAAAAGCAGCAGAACAGCATACTGAGCCCAAAGAAACCAGATTCCCAGCTCAAGTACTCTGCTCAAAGCCCAGTGTAGCACCTTGTGGTCAGAAAGCTTTTCAGCTCTTTCAGGAAAGTATTTCCAAACTTATAAAATCTCTCAATCATCCCAGATCCATTCTTATATAATTCACTACCCACCTTCCATAAGTCTGAAATATAAAATTTGGTGTTCTGATGTACTCCATCTCTCCAGGCACGATATCTGGAGTACCAGACTAGCCAGGGATTCAATTCATAACCAACAGCCTGGAATCCCTTTTTTGCAGCTGCTATCACCTACAAGGAAGAAAATAAATCTTCACTTTGAAACACAGAAGTCTAGTCACCTAAAGAGAAGCACACAATTTTATTTAAAATATAAGTCAAAGGAAAGCACTTTCCTAAGTCACCCTGGGTTTAATGCCCAACAGATCAGCTGTATAGTGAACAAAAACTCAAAACTACATTTTACTATTATTACTAGTCCTGACTGAAATATAGTCAGGCAAGCAAAATGAAAACAAATACTCACAGGACAAAGCTGTGAGCTTGCAGTATATCTATGAGCCATATAAAAGTTTAAATTAACATATTCATTACAGTGTCTTGGAATTAAAGAGAACCAGCATTGATGACAGAGAGAACAGTGAAACTCACAAGCAAAAACGCTCAAAATTAGACCACTTATTTGAAAAGCAGCAAGGGATAGGCACTTGAGCAGCCCCTGAATCAGAGCCAAAATGACATTCCAATAGAAAGAGTGTCAAAGCAATCTGCTGATCTACATTAAAAAAAAAATCAAAAAATGCACAAATTTCTTGAATAAAGGTTTAAGACAAAATTTAAAGGGCTACTGCAAACTTCTAATCAGCAATTGCCTGATGAACTATCAGTTATAAAACCAGCCAGGTAAAATCAGAACGTACACTTTTCTTAACAGAACTTCTCAAACAGCTTTACCTGGACTATATATTTCATACTGTTAAATAATGCATCTTCCATCACACACAGAGCACTTATAAACTCAACAAAAGAATCTGACATTTTTACCAAACTTGGTAATGTGGTAAATATCTTCATATTTATCCACTGACTACACCTGAGTAAGCGCTAAATAATTAGAAGCATTTGAAGACACTTTTTTCAGGACAGATGCAACAAGGAAACACCAAGCATTCATTTTTAGGCACCTGGATTTCCAAATAGCCTTCATTCTCCATTTAGGTACCTATACATCAGAATGAATGACACAGTACCTGTGTTGAAATTAAACACCCCTGATGAGAGTCAGCAGCCCCAATGATGAACAGAGAGGGCATCAGAAATTGCAGTTATCTCATGCCTAAGTTTTTTGGTCTGTTTCCTACCCAGGCACAATTCAAGTCATCTTCACAGACTTGTGGTTCCAAATCAATTTTGTTTTACATGGACAAATAGTTGACACATTCACATAAAACATGGACAAAGGTAGCACTCAAGAACACATGTGTTTCCATCAAAAACCACCACCATGTTGCTAACTCTGACTTGAAGCAGATAGTATGAAGAGGCACACAAAACATCACAGCAACAAAAGAAAAACCAAATCACACAGTTTTCCACTGCATCCTCACCACAGTTCACAAACTGGGGCTCAATACCCTGGAAACACAGTATCACTTTTTCTTCCATGATTCTCACCATTTCTCTTGGTGTTTACTCTAGCTTCACCACGTGGATTTGGAAGTGGGGAAGCCAGCACTGCACAAAGGTTTGAAGACTACAGCTCTAACCACACCAGTACTTTTATTTTTATAATCCATCGCTCATTGCCTGTTTCTTTTTACAATTCTATCACCTTCATACATTAAACATCTCACAGCCTCACTTGCTGCGGCTACACACCTTTGTGGAATCACAGCTCTTTGTCAATCAGTACCAAGACTCTGACTGTATCTTTTCAAGAGAATTCCCTGCGATTCCATCCAGTCACCACAACGATATTTTGTCCACTACCTTGGTCAAGCTACAGGTAAGACTGCAGCAAAAACTATTTATTACTCATCAAAACTGAATGTAAACCTTTCTCAGATTTGATCCTTTCCGTAAGACTCAAACACAACCACCGGATGCCAAAGACAAGACATTTTTAAGTGTGAGAAAACGCAGCCCCAGCACTTCGGCTCTTTTTTAAGAGGCAACATCCACAACTTACAATGCGGCCATCCCCGCTACCGATGTCAACCAGGGAGCCGCTTCTGTTTTCCAACATTTTCAGCACGTTGCGGATCTGAGCGGCGGTGGCAGGAACGAAGGGCAGGCACACCTTCCTCAGGGCCGGGGTCACGAAGGGGGTGGCCACAGCATAGAGGGCCACCAAGGAGCCGCCCACACCGGCCGTGACCAGCAGCCCCCAGCCGCTCCTCCGGGAGCCGCCCGCGCCCTCCTCCTGCGGCGCCTCCTCCGCTACAGCCCGGGACATCGCGCCTGCGGACGGACAGACAGTGTTTTCGCCCATTTGAACAAATTTGTGTCTTGTAGCAAAGAGCTACGACGTAAGAGATGAAAAAAACCACCCTACACTTCAGCCGATCCCAAGGAAACGCCACAGCTGCTGGAAGGCTGAGGCACGAGGGGGCAGAGTGCGGTTCCCACATAAACCCCCGCCCCGCACAGGCGGGCGGGCAGCAGCTCCAGGGCTGGGACCTGCGGCCACGGGAACACGTCCTGGAGCCGCTGCTCCTCCTCTGCGGAGGAGCTTTTCCCTGGGACACAGCGACACCCAGCACACCCCCACCCGCCAGTGAGCCACCCAGCCTAATGCTCGGCCCGCACCAGTTACAGGGCAGGGCAGGGCAGTCCCACTTCGCTGGGAAGGAAGGTGCGGGGGGCCGAAACCTTTCCGAAGGCGCTCCAGAGAGAAGCGCCGCGCACACTTTCCCACCGCGTGTCTGTCTTCCCTCCTCCACCCTCACGTCACCCGCCACCGCCCCGCTCGGCCCCGTAGGATGCACGCTCCCTCCTTCGCTCCCGCCCCCGAGAGCCGGCCCGTGCGGCCGCTCCTCCCCCGGCCCGGCGGCTTCCAGAAGGCTCCGCCGGGGGCGCCGCGAGGCTCCCGCCCGCGGAAGGAGGCGCGGGTGCAGCGGCCGCGCAGGCGCGGGGCGGCGCGCGCTG